>NC_045558.1:11003393-11356462 GCF_009769535.1 Thamnophis elegans
TGGATATGATTGAACCTTCTTGCAAAGCGGACTGTCAGGGCTTCAGGTTGCATAGATGGTGTTTGCAATATTTAGTGCATTGCAGGGGTGGGGGTGGGGTTTGCCAGTTCTAACCTCTTCTATAGAAGAGGTTCCACAAATCTTCAGTGCCGTTTAGAACCGGTTCCAGCTCCCTCCCCCACCCGTCCACACATCATCAAGATGAAGAGCGAGAGGAGGAATTCTGGGAGTTGAAGTCCACAAGTCTTAAAGCTGTCAGATTTGAAACCTCTGGAGTTTTTTTCCTAAAGGGTAAGGGGTGCAAGGGTCTTGTAACTTGACAGCTTTAAGACTTGCGTGCTTCAAATGCCAGAGTTCTGAGCCAACATTTTGGTTGCTAAGCAAGAGTGCTGTTAAGTGAATTTCCCACATTTTACAAGTTGGCCATGCCCATCCAGTCCCATGGTCTGCAAGCCACTCCCACCCAGTCACATGGCCAGCAAGCCACTCCCACTCAGTCACATGGCCAGCAAGCCACTCCCACAAAGCAGGCCACATTACAGAAGAGGTTCTAAAAAATTTGAAACCCACCACTGGTGCATTGGAAGGGGTACCTTTTGTCTGAAGCTACATGGATAAATAGTTGGAATGTAAAGGCTGATAAGTTAGTAAAACAATTCCATGATAAATTTCCCGATAAGCCAAAGGGTCCCCCTAGGGGTGAGGGAAGAGGTAGTTAGTTATGCTTATATTAACCCTCTACATTATTCTTTTTTCAGGATACGCTTTTCTTCTGAGGAGAGGCCGCCTGTCAGAACTGCAGCCATCTTTTATTTGGATCTTTTGCCAGCCACCCTTTTATTATTCTACTATCCATTTTCTTGTGGGAAAATGGGAGGGGGGATTGTAGGAGTGAGATGCGATGTAGCCATAACAAAAGTCTTTCTAGACAGCCAAGGTCATCCTTTGTCTTTGCACCTCTGCACCTGACTGGAACTGGATGGGTGGAACTGCCAGCATGGCAGTGGAAGATTGGACCATGTGATGGACTTGTGGGTGTGGGGACAAGATCCTGAACTTTCAAATGTGTGGGGAAACCGGGAAGCTTTCAGATTCAGTTTTTCCCAGATGTGCCAACATGGCTCTTCATAAATTGGAACTTTGAGCAATATTTTGCCTTGGACTCTGATTTACTTTTGGATGCTATTTGGAACCCTAACACAGTCATCAATTATGCAAATCTCTCTTTCCCCTCTATGGTCCAATAACATGGGAGAGAGTCCCTTCCAAGGTGTTTGCTTTGCCCCCATTCCTTCTGCAGACTCAGCTGGCTGGCTATTTGTCTGGCTATTGTCTGCAGCTTTTCCTCTTGCCTCCCAAGGCCATTCCCACATGCCATTACACTCTTTCAGAAAATTAGAAAGAAAATATCCTCCTCCACCTACAGTATAATGCAACAGTGCTAGTTGTATTATAAGTAGTGTACAGCAGTTAATTAACATAGTTAGTATGCAGGGTACAGGTAATCCTCAAGTTACAACCACGATGGAGTCTGAAATTTCTGTTGCTAAGTGAGACAGTCCAGAGAATTTTGCTCCACTTTGCAACCAGCAGTTGTTAAGTTAGTAACACGATTGTTAAATGAATCTGGCTTCTCCACTGACTTTGCTTGTCAGAAGGTCACAAAAGGTGATCACACGACCCTGAGACTCTGCAAAGGTCATAAATCCGAGTTAGTTGCCATTTTGGTCACAGGATCATGGGAATGCTGCCATGGTCGTAAGAGTGAAAAACAGTCACTTTTCCATTGCCATTGTAACTTCAAACAGTCACTAAATGAACTGTTGTAAGTCAAGGACTAACTGTATGTGGGGGAATAGTTAAGACACACCTGTTACAGCAAGTGCTTTGCCACTGAACACATTTGCCATGGCAGAAGTGTGTGTGTGTGTGTGTGTGTGTGTGTATGTGTTTGTGTGCTGCTCCTGGAATGCATGAATCCACCAGTGCGGTTGCTTTGTGCACAACCTACATCAATAGCATCACAGCTTGTGTGTAGAAGCAGATCTGGTCTGATTTTCCCCCTGAAAGCAAGTTGTGCATTACGCAAGTACAAAATCGTTTTCTCTGGCTACTTGATTACAGTTACATATTCATGCCGATGACACTAAGTTGGCAACTGGTTCAAGTTTTGTGACCAACAACTCATGCAGTCTGCATTTGAATAATAAACTGCTCCATAACAAATGCAGCAGCTCAAACATTATTCCCAGGAATTGACCGAAAAGTAAATCTGAATAATAAATACTGGGGGGGGGGGGGGGAGAGAAAGAGAATGGCATGGATTAGGTACATCATCTAAACACAGAAAATTGACCTGCTATGAAATATATTTAGTTCCCCCTTTAACTACCCAGCACACAAAACCTTCCTCTGTATTTTTATTTTTTCATTCACATTCCATTTCTTGATTTTACTAGGAAACCCTAGAGTACTATCACTCATTGACTTGAGAAATAATTAGAGAAAATCAAAACTTTCAAATCGTTTAAGAGGCTTTTATGAAACCTGATCTAATCAGAATTCGTTTTCCAGAGAGCTGGGTGAAAAACCTTTTCTGCAATGTCTTTTCTTTCACTTCTTCTGAGCAGTATTCATCCCCATACTTTATTTCACACATGTTTAGAAGTACCTCCTGTTCTTTGGAAAATACCAAAAATACTTTTTGATTGTTCTGCATTGAAACATAGTAAAGTTAGCTTAAATTGCAGATTTACTGCAGAACTGAGCTGTGTTACTTTTCCGTTTCTCTCACTCTAACGCTGAATTACAGCTCATTAAAGGACTATTATAATATTATCACAGTCTCTTATTTTAATCATTAATATTTTATAGGCACTCTAGGATTTACTTTACTATTACTGGTCATAAGGAAATCTTTTTATGCAATGTCAACATTGTTTTGTCATTTTCTGAATTTAATTAATTTATTAAACATATACTGTCTGATTTTAGTTAATTTTACTAATTGAGAATTTATAAACAGCATTGCTATGGTGATGTATATTCTTTAGAGAATCTGATTACTATTATAGATCTTACTTTTTATTATGGCTTCAATCGAAACATACTTAAATAGGTGTCATAGATTTTATGGAATTTGCTTTCCCTATAGCTGATCTTACAGTAATTTGTTATTGATTCTACAAATAATCTCACAGAGAAAATCTATCTATTGACAACAACTTGATAGCTATCAGTCTACAGATAATCAACAAGAGATAATTCAAGGGTTTTGGACAGGAAAGCTAATTGTCTAGATTTAATGAAAGGGGAGGTATGCCAGACTATGAGAGCAGTTAATGTTTTTTTTTCCCTTTCAGCTTTTTAAAAATCACAAAAAAAAACCACAAATTCAACAAAAATGTTTTATAAATAATTGCCAAGAGCCTAAAAATTGCACATTCCCATCTGAGTATTGTGTAAGAACCTGAATAAAGCTTCAAATACGCATTTTGCTGTTTTGTGCCATGTTAATCCTATTTAATTACTTAATTTAAACAGAATATATTTTTTTAAAAAAAGAAACAGAAGCGAAACTGCTACAGAACCCAACTAAATGTAACTTGCGGAGAATTAATTTAATTCATTTAAGTAATATAGATTTAATATGTTTAATTATTATGGAAATAACAATTTCAAGTACGTAGATTCAGGTACACATTTCTGTCCATAAACATTCAAGAAGCTTAATTCTTTAGCATTATCGTTCCCTAAAAGTAACCATTCCACCCTTCATACTGAACTAACTCTGGTCCTTGTCGAAGGATCTGTTTTGCATGGATTTCATTCCCCTCTTACCGAGTTATCATTCTCTGTTTAGATCCACCTGACCGTATCATCTGTAGTGGGATCAGCTTTGAAGCCTGTTTGTCAAGATAGCTCAGGTGCTACAGATCTCAGGTTTTTTTACCCCTAGTTAGGCCAAGGAAGTTCCAATCAAATCGCATGATATAGCTTGTTTTCTGCTGTCACTATTGGCCTGATCTGAATCTGTTCCTTCTTCTTTTCATGACAAAGGATTTGGCTTTGCCTGCATTTCTCTTTGACCTGCTTTTATGTCTTTCCAAATTCCCCAAATAGCTTGTTCAACAGCCAAATCATGGCAGCACAAGGTAGCTCTGTGCCGTTTGAAATTCTCTAATTCTAATTCTTCCTTTCCCTCTTACTCCCTTCCTTCAAACTCAATGGTCAAAACACATCCCAAACATTCTCTCTTTGGCTTACTCATTGGTGAGACAATCTTCTGCTTTCCTGCAAATTTCCTTGCCCTTCGGGATGGCCTTTCCCCCCCCTTTCTGTTTTTCTGCCAGGTATTGTTGGAGCATAGTGATAGAGAGGTGGTGTCATGGATTACCTCATTATTGACTTCCAATCCTTCTGGATTTTTATTTTATCCCAGTGTTTGGCACCATATGGCAACTATGGCAACGGAATATGTCACTGTGTTCATTTTCTGGCTTAATTCTGCATTGCTGAAGAACTCCACTTTGGTCTGGTGCAAAAATGTAGCATTGGCAAGGCAAGACTAGCAAGTATGATGGAAGCAAATTTAGATCTATTTATTTTTGAAAGAAGTAATGAACCCAATTGTATCTATCTGTTCTGCTTATCTGTAATGCCTGAATTTTTGCAAATGTAATGCTCCTGGATGTAATACCACTTGCTCCTAAAATCAGAAGGAGTCTGGTAGCAGTTTTCTAATAACATTTTTTTTAAAAATGGAAGCCAGCTGGGAAGCTTGCAAATGTCAATCACCTGACCTTGGAACGCTGCAACTGTCACAAATACATGCCAGTGGCCAAGTGCCTGAATTTTGACCACATGACCATGGGAATGCTGCAGTGATGGTAAGTAAAAGGGTGGTTGTAAGTCCGCTTTCTCAGTGCTATAGTAACTTCGAATAGTTGCTGAATGAATGATTGTAAATTCAGGCATACTTGTGTAGGAAATCATGCATCTTCTATAATTGTGAATGATTGGGTGAGGCTTCCACTATTCAAGCTTTGAAACCACTTGCTCCCTTCCAATCTCACCATGGTCAAATAAGAGGCCTCCCTATGTTACACATAGTCCTCAGTTTATGACCACAATGGAGATAAAAAATTCTGTTTTTAAAGTGAGACATTGTTAAGTGAATTTTGCCCCATTTTTCTACCTTTTTGCCACAATTGTTATCTGAACCATTGTAGTTGTTAAATTAGTGGCATGATTGTTAAGTGAATCCGACCTCCCCATTTGCTTTGCATGTTAGAAGGTCGCAAAAGGTGATCACATGACTATGGGACATGGCAACCATCATAAATACATACCAGATGTCAAGCGTCTGAATTTGATCATTAACCATGGGGATGCAGTAATGGTCATAAGTGTGAAAACAGTTAACATAAGGTCAGTGCTGTTGTAACTTTGAATGATCACTAAATGAACTGTTGCAAGTCAACTATTTCAGTTTGCAGCAAAAGGAAAGCACATTCTTAGTATGTATCAGTGGTGGTTTCAAAAATTCTTGGAACCTCTTCTGTAGGTGTAGCCTGCTTTCCGGGTCCACTGGTGGAACCTCTTCTAACCTGTTTGGTAGATTTGACGAACCGGTTCTACTGAAGCCAAGGTGGCGCAGTGGTTATATGCAGCACTGCAGGCTACTGCTAGATCAGCAGGTCAGCGGTTCAAATCTCACCGGCTCAGGGTTGACTCAGCCTTCCATCCTTCCGAGGTGGGTAAAATGAGGACCCAGATTGTTGGGGGCAATATGCTGACTCTCTGTAAACCGCTTAGAGAGGCCTGAAAGGCCTATGAAGCGGTATAAGTCTACTGCTATTGCTATTGCTATTGCTATTGAACTGGTGCGAACCGGTAGGAATCCACCACTGATATGTACTTATAATTTAGTTCACAGAATTTTACTACACTTTGCACATATCAGGAACAGCCTCTGGATTCACATTATGTCATATTGATCAAACTTTCAAACATTATTCAAAGTGTGGTGAATGGCCCTATAGCTTATTCAAAACATTGTGCACAATGAAACCAATGAAGGAATTAAGTCAACAAAATATACTTAGTTTTTGACGCCCACAATTGCTTAGTAAGAATGATAATAAGCTCATTTTAGACAAACTGCATGAAGACATATGTATTTAATAAATTTATATGCTGTCCATCTCACTGATAAAGTCACTTAGAAGTTGTGGAATGTACAAAATGTCAGTCAACATATTAATGCTTGTGAAAAGTGCTATTTGTTCTATTGCAACAAGGGCAACTTTGGCAATTCTTCCCCGAGGCAAATTAAATCTTCAAATCAGTGAAATTATATCTTAAATCGGCTGATTTATTCTCATTTCTCTCAAATAGGATTGGCAAAATTTATTTAGTTCTGATATAAAGGATCTCATCAGAATGACCATAGGTCAAAATATTCATGATGGTAGTTATGATGATGTGATTGAAGCTCCACCCATTCCATGTGCATTGCACATGTGATACAGTTTTTTAAAAATGGTGGGGCTCCAATCACATCACTGTGGCCACCACCTTGACTGTTGGGCCACACTCTGTGGACACCCTATTTCCACACTCTGTGGGCAAACTGTGGACATCTTGGAGTGTGTCATTCAATAGCCAAATCTAAATATTTATACTTATTTATCAGGGAAGAAAGACATATATTCTTCATGTGTTAATTTCATTTCAGAAAATCTCCTAAGTAGTGTTTCTTAACTTCAGCAATTTTTAGATGTGTGGACCTTTCCAACCAGCCCTGTTATTTGGGGAATTCTGGGAGTTGAAGTCCACAAATTGAGGTTGCAAAAAAAAAACAAAAAACTAGCTTTAGAATATGTTATCTTACGTTTTCCCCAGATTAATATATATCCTCATTCCCTATTAGAGGAAAGGATAATGACCAAATTTTACTTTCCCCAAACCTTTGTGCATGAAGTCTTTAATATATGTGGTTGATAGCAACAACTGAAATAATTTCTGCATACGAAAATATCTTCCCGTAAACAGGTATTTACTCATTTTGGGATATGTATTTAAAACCATATAATTTCCAAGTAGTTCTCGACTTACAACCATTTGTTTAGGGACCATTCGGAGTTGAGGTGAATGGCACTGAAAAAAGTGTCTTAGAATCATTCCTTGCACTTAAAGCCATCACAGCATCTTCACAATCATGCGATCAAAATTTAGGTGCTCGCCAACCAGAAAGCTGCATTGTTGCAGAATGCAGTGGTTCCACTGTCCTGGAATCCTGTGATGACTGTTCATGAACATCACAGCTGGCTAACAAAGTTAATGGAGGGAGCCAGACTCATTTAACAACCACACAATTCACTTAACTGCAATGATTTGTTAACAGCTGTGTCAAAAAAAATGTCATAAAATTGGCATGACTCACTTAACAACTGCCTTGCTTGGCAAGCAAAATTCTGGTCTTTACTCATGGTCTCTGACTTATCATATTGTTATTTTATGTACACTGAGAGCTTATGCACTGGAGACAAATTCCTTGTGTATCCAATCACACTTGGCCAACAAAGAAAGAATTCTATTCTATTCTATTCCACTCTCCATTCCTTTGTATTCCATATTTCCTATTCCTATTCCTATTCCTATTCCTATTCCTATTCTATTCTATTCTATTCTATCTATTCTATTCTACTCCAAATCATTGATGAAGATGTTGAAGAGTACTGGGCCTAAAACAGAGCCTTGGGGAAATATGCAGTGGAGTACTCCAAGGCTCTGTTTTAGGCTCAGGTACTCTTCAACATCTTCATCAATGATTTGGATGAGGGAATAATGGGGGAAACTCATCAAATTTGCAGATGACACCAAGCTGGCAGGGATAGCCAACACTCCAGAAGGTAGGCTCAAGATACAGAAGGATCTTGACAAACTTGAATATTGGGCACTATCTAATAAAATGAAATTCAATGGTGAAAAAGAGTAAGATTCTACATTTTAGGCAAGAAAAACGAAATATATAGGCACAGTATATGTGGTACCTTGCTCAATAGTAGTAACCTCTGAGACGGATCTTGGAGTCCTAGTGGACAACCATTTAAATATGAGCCAGGAGTGTGCAGCAGCTGCCAAAAAAGCCCAAACAGTTTCTAGCTGCATAAACAGAGGGATAGAAGCAAGATCATGTGAAGTGTTAATACCACTTTATAATGCCTTGGAAAGGCCACACTTGGAATCCCTGCATTCAGTTTTGGTCGCCACGATGTAGAAAAGATGTGGAGACCTAGAAAGAGTGCAGGAGAAGAGCAACAAAGATGATTAGGGGCCTGGAGATTAAAACACATGAGAACGGTTGCAGGACCTGGGTATGTCTAGTTTAATGAAAAGAAGGACTAGGGGAGACATGATAGCAGTGTTCCAATATCTCAGAGGTTGCCACAAAGAAGAGGGAGTCAAACTATTCTCTAAAGCACCTGAGGGTAGAACAAGAAGCAATAGGTTGAAACTAATCAAGGAGAGAAGCAACTTAGAACCGAGGAGAAATTTCCTGACAGTTAGAACAATTAATCGTGGAATAACTTGCCTCCAGAAGTTGTAAATGCTGCAACACTGGAAGTGGTTTAAGAAGATGTTGGATAGCCATTTGTCTGGAATGGTATATGGTTTCCTGCCTAGGCAGGGGTTGGACTAGAAGACCTCCAAGGTCCCTTCCAATTCTGCTATTGTATTGTATTGTATTGTATTCCACTCCACTCTATTTCTTTCCATTCCATTCTGTTGTCATAGCACGAGGACTACCTTTATCATTCAGTTTTAAGACACTCACATTTAGACAAGTTTCTGAGAAAGAATTTGCAGGAAATACCCCACTTCTAAAAGTTTTCCACCTAGTGCAGGGATGGCCACCCTTTGGTTGGGTCCTTGATGCTCCTAGAACTTGGTTGCTTTTTTGGAGATATTTTATTATCCATTTAGGTTAACACCATCAGTGCTAAAAGAATTTGGTTTAGCTCCACTTCCTTCAAGCTGTTACCTAGTTGGATAATGAAACATCTACAAGAAAACAACCAAAATCAGAGAGCACCAACGTAAGCTATAATATTATCTTCTATAGGAACCCCTTTGCTGCTAATGATCACAATTTTTAAAAAAATCCATGTGTGGTGTTCCAGTCATGGAGATGTGGGCCTAGCATTCTAGATTGAGAACCTATGGGAAGCATGCCACAGGTGGCACACAGGGCCCTCTCTGCGGGCACGCCAGCTATCACTGCAGCCAGCTCCCCTTGGGCTTATGTGCACACCTCATGCCAGCCAGCTGGTCGTCGGGTCTCTGCTAGGAATGTGGGAGAGGTGCATGTGAGGGGCGCATGTGTGGGGTGGGGTGCATGCACAGGAGGCCCACACATTGCATTTTGGAGCCCTGTTTTGGCTTCCAGGTTGGTGCAGGAAACTTTCCAGGCCCCAAATGGGGGCACGCGCATGTTTGCCCCTGTGCCCATTTTCGGCCTGGAAAACCTCTTGCACCAACCTGGAAGCTAAAACAGGGGGCACATGTGCGGGGCTCATTCACACATGCATGGGGAGGTGCACATGTGGAGGTGGGGCGGGCACATCTACGGGGATGGGGTACATGGGGGGGGGTGTCGCATGCGCATTGCATTATGGGTGCAGGCACGTGGATGCATTTCCGGCACAGGACAACAAAAAGATTAGCCAAAGATGTTCTAGCTCAGTGTTTCTCACCTTGGCAACTTGAAGATGTCCGGACTTCAATTCCTAGAATTCCCCAGCCAGCAA
Organism: Thamnophis elegans; assembly: GCF_009769535.1. NCBI lineage: Eukaryota > Metazoa > Chordata > Lepidosauria > Squamata > Natricidae > Thamnophis > Thamnophis elegans. The sequence goes on from NC_045558.1 coordinate 11,013,209, forward strand.
ATGCTGGCTGGGGAATTCTGGGAGTTGAGGTCCAGACATCGTCAAGTTGCCAAGGTTGAGAAACACTGTTCTAGCTCTTTTAATAAGCTTTTTGTTTTCTCAAATAAAAGAGATCCAGTCAGGCTGCCAAATCCAACACGAATGTTTTCCTATTTACGATAAGCCCCACCGATGTGGTAGAATGCCAGTATTTTGTCACTGTATTCCAGCAAAGTTTTGGAGCTTAATTAGCTCCAAATTAAATCCCAATTAATTGGGAGGCCAAATGTAGTCGGCAGGCTGCACGTTACTCACCTTGTCACTTATCTGGACACCAAGTGATGCTGGGAGACCCCCTGGGATTTCCCCCTTCTTTCCACCCACAGCATTCATTTGACTTCACTGTCACAAAAAAAGCAACAGCTTGCAGGAGTTAAGCAGAAACTCTTCAGCTATACTGCTGTAGTTTGAAGCAAATAGCTAAAAAAATTTCTGCCTAACTCCTGCAATGAAAAAAAAACCCCTGTTTTTTTTTATTTCTACCACACCTCTCAACCACTGAACTCTCAAAATAAAGGGCAAATCTTCTGAATGAGGGACAATTGGGGACAAAACGCCATGAAATGAGGGGACACAATGGGAGACATCAAAGTTTGTCCCAACAATGAAAGAAACTGACCTTCTGTGGCACATTGGAATGCAACGACGTCCTTGTATGTATGAGGTAAGAACATAATTTCATTTAAGGCTTTGTGGTGGTGGGGGAGAGCCAGGGACACCTATCGATGGGAAAATGTGGATGAAGCTACGAGAGCTGCTGAAGCATTTAATAGTATTAATAGATTGATCAGCCACATTTTTATTGGGACTTCCTTTTTTTTGCTGCAGAGAAGATAACCTTTTAGGGCAGAGGTGGGTTGTTCCTGGATCGGCCCAGATCGGCAAACCGGTAGCAGCGGTGGCAGGAGGCTCCGCCCACCCACCCTGACGCTTCTGCGCATGCACAGAAGCGGTGTGTGTGTAAGCATGCAAGAGTGTGCGAGCGAACTGGTAGTAAAAAATTGGAAACCCACCACTGTTTTAGGAGTCTGATGTTGTGGATGAAGGTTGTATCTTTGGGGATATATGACAGGTAGGAAATATCCTTAGGACCTGGGATTTGTCTCGGTATAAATGTGCATGGGTTATACTGAAAATATTAAAGAGATGGCCTTCCTAAAATAACAGAATAGCAGAGTTGGAAGGGACCTTGGAGATCTTCTAGTCCAACACCCTGCTCAGGTAGGATACCCTGTACCATGGTTCGAGTTGTCCAATCTCTTCTTGAAAACCAGTGTTGCCTTCTGGCGGCAAGTTAGTCCATTGATTAATTATTCTGTCAGGAAATGTCTCCTTAATTCTAGGTTCTCTCCTTGATAAGTTCCATCCATTGCCTCTTTTCCTGCCTTCAGGTCAGAGGTGGTATTCAGCCATTCTGACAGATCCTGGAAAACTGGTAACAGAAATTTTGAGTAGTTCGGAGAACAGGCAAATAGGCTGGCCCCGCCCCTGCTGCCTCCCAGCTGATCTTCTTTTGTTGCCCTGAACAGGAGAACGGAGCTGAAAAATAGGTTAGTGGGCAGGGATGGATTGGGGATTTTGCAGTATCCTTCCCTGCCACACCCACAATCTATGCCACAAAGCCACACCCACAGAAACCGGTAGTAAAAATGTTTTGAATCCACCACTGCTTCGGGTGCTTTGGAGAATAGGTTGACCCCACCCCCTCTTCTCTTTGGCAACCCCTTAGATATTGGAAGACTTCTATTATGTCACCGTTTCACTGCTATCATGTCCTTTCTCACAATCAGTGACCAGGGATTGTCCAATTTCAACTCTTGATGGTGATCTTGAATGCCTACCAAACCAGCTTCTTTTTTTCCACTCACTTATCGCCAATTTATTGTCTTTCTAAAAGGATTCATGCTTACCTTTTGCAAGAAGCTAGCTCTGTTTCTTGCTGTGTTTTTTTAAAACCTTCTCTGAATATGCAGAAAGGTGAGTTTGGATGTAGGCGATTCCTGGAATAGTCTCTGTCTCTTTAATTCTAACCTTATGTCGACTCTATTTCCCCAGGGTGAAAATAACAAGTTCCTAGGTTTCCCCACTCCAGTTATTTCTGCAGTTTCACCCTTTTGGTCAGTCCTAAAACACGGTATCATTCTGGGCTGCCTAACCAAAACCCGAGAAGCGTCTCTTGAAGGGAATTCCTAGAGCTAGTTTCTTTTCACACTGAGTTTACTTTTGATCAAGAGATGTGGTGATACTTGCAACTGGAATTCGAGGCTTCGAGGCATTACCTTTCTCGCAGTAGCTCTGCAAAGTTTGTTGCTACAGGCTTTTCAGATTGCTTCTCTTTCTCTAAATAAAGTCTTAGATTAATGGGGAAGGCAGGGTAAAATAGAGTTTGCAGCTCTTAATGGACTATCTGGATTTGCAACTGAATATTCAAATATCCATCTCAGGAAAGCATTCTTGGATTGTTTTCCTTCCCACAAGGTTTAGGGTGTCTGTTTGCCACTTTCATATAGACTGCCCTCCATTTATGACCATAATTGAGAACAGAATTTCATTGGTAAACAGGTGGATATTAAGTGTGTCACACCTGATTTTACCACAATTTACCACAATTTTTTTTGCCACAGTTGTTAGTTTAAATCCCCTCTGTGAGGGAGATGTATAGTTAAACAATTAAAATTAAAATTAAAAAATCACTGCAGTGTAAGTGAATAGTGCAGTTGTTAAGCAAATCCAGTTCCCCTCATTGATTTTGCTTGTCAGGAACTGGCTGGGAAAGTCATAAACGGTGATTGATCACATGACACCCTGGATGATGCAACCATTGTAATATATGCCAATTGCCAAACACCCAGATTTGATCTCATGACTTTGGGAATGTTGTGACTGTTGCAACTATGAGGACTGGTTGTAAATCACTTTTTTCAGTGTCATTGCAACTTCAAGCATGCAATAAACAAAATGGCTGTGAGTTGAGGATTATCTGTAGTCAAGTTTTTATGTTATTTTATTTGGGCATACCGGGGGTTGTAAAAGAAATCTAATAGATACCTTTCACCCTGGCTTTGCTGATAACGGATAAGAGCCTGTGGCCTAATGGCTAAGAAGTCTGCCTAGTATGTAATATAGCCCAGGTTCGAATCCCAATAAGGGTATGGCTAGCTGATGAAAGCTAAATAGCTTGAAATAGATCTATACTAGTCTCCCTTTATTTATTTATCAGCACAAATACAACAAAAATGTAACAAAAAGGCAACAGTAAAAATATTGGGTTTCTGCCTGGATGGTCTCTTGTGACGAGCCCAAGGACAGAGAGTGGAAGTGTGACCTTCCTCCCATATTTGTGGCATACCGGGGGTTGTGACATATACACACACACACACACACACACACACACACACAACACACACACACATATATATGTGTCTGTGTGTGTGTGTGTGTATATATATATATGTGTGTGTGTGTGTGTGTGTGTATATATATATAATATGTGTGTGTATGTATATGTGTGTATGTATATATATATATATGTGTGTGTATATATATATAGTTTTTAAAATACTGCAGTTTTGCAAAGGAAAAAAAAGCAAATTCTTTGCACTTCTTCCCATGGAAAAGATGGAATAGAAGATTCTAGGATTTTGGATGAAGGTTATGATGCTACAGGCAATTTATTTATTTCCTTTTATATGCATTTACCTGTTGTGTGGATAAAAAAAAACCTAAGCAGTTCTTATGAAGAAACTGCAAAGCTGCCAGTCCTCCATTCCCCTCGAAGGAATTGCTTGAGTCACTGAAGACTAGGAAGAGAAACAAGGCACAACTTCCCAGAAATGGAGGAATGAATCACCTCACAAATTCTATGCAGCGTTTTAGAAGAAATACTGGTCCTGCTATTCATAATTTTGGATATTCTCACTTTGAGACAGAAATAAATTAATAAATTAATAAATTAATCTATTCTGTACTGATTTGAATACTTTAGATCTTACATTACGGAAGCGCTGGCTGGTGGAAAAATTAATAAGTTCTTATTTAAAAGCAAATCATTACATGTATTTAGTCAATTTATATTGATGACCACCTCAACAAATATAACTGGGGGGGGGGGAACATATTAAAAAGGTTAGTGTATCTGCATGGTGTTTCGATGCATTATTATTTTGTATAATTTTATAACCTGACTCAGGAATCCTGTTTATAGATTGTAGATGTCAGAAACCTGTAGACTCTCAATTGCCATTCTGGTAGGTTTAAAATTCACTTTGTCGTAAGTTACCATGTTCTATTTCCTTTCATCACTGTGTGTTATTCTGAAATGGCAGATAGATGAGGAATAAAGTGAAGGCAACATTAGAAAAGCTTGCTGAGACATAAGCGTCTAAAAATATAGAAGCCAGAAGTGTTGATTACAGTAGCGTTTGCTTCTTTAGCTAAATGGAAAACAAAATGTCAGGAGAGAAAATAAAACACCATTTTCCCGTGCTTAACTCTTTCACTTGTTTCTATTAACACCACGCAATAGATAACTTTGCTCGGTCAAGCGAAAATATGTTGATGGTTACCCTGATGATTAAGATGGGAATATAAGCCATATTCAGCCAAATACTAAAAGAAGGGCAGGCACAAAGCTAATAACAGAGCAGGCATGGAGGGACAGATTAAACAGGAGAACCAAGTCAAAATCTTGATCAGGCAGTGAAGCGGCATTAGGAAAAGACAGAAACCCTATACATCCCCTGTTTAATCAATCGGGTAACTGATTCATCAGTTCATAAAAGGACAGTTAATCAACTGAATTAATTAACTGGTTAATCAGTTAAAACTGGACAATTCATCAACGGGGGATGAACAATTAATTTGCCTTTGTAACAGCTGCTTTTTTTTTTACAGGATGGAAAGGAATCGGAGTCTAAACAAGGATTTGCATATGCCGAAGGTTGCAACTTCGAGCGTATGAAGGCTGTGATTCCTAGCACATTAGCAAGCAGGGAAAAGGGTAAGAGACAGTGACGTGCAATCACTAGAGGCAGGGGAGGCGGGGGCCTCACCAGTCTCCTGAGGGAAAGGAAACAATTTTCAAAATAATTAAAAAGGCCAAGGTAGTTGCTCCCAGACTCTAAGTCACAGTGACTCTGAGTCTGCTAGTGCAGTTACTAGGAGAAGGCTAGAGAACTATGGGCCTCCTTTGCATAAGGAATTTTTGCCTTTCAAGAGTTAACCAAGGGTTAAAAAGCAAAAAAAAAATCCTATGCAAATGAGGCACGTGATTCTCCCGCCTCCTCCTGCAGAGGGCACTTTGTTTAGAGGATATTTTAAAACATTTAAGCAGAGTCATCCATGTGGTGACTCTAGCAGCAATTATCCTAGCCTGCCTGGCCCTGACTAGACCAAATCTTGCATTTTTGACGCAGCTGGAAGGTATGTGGGTCAGAGGGCGGGGGCAGGGGGGAGGAATTCAATTTATTTGTAATGTAAGTAATTGTAATTTGTTTTTATTATGTGTATGTGCGTGTATGTGTGTGTGGTGTTTTTTTTTTAGCCACCTCTGCTGGCGCGCGGGCTGGCACATCTATTTTCATTTTTCATTTTTATATTTTTTATTTATTTTTTAAAGCCATGCCCCCTCGGCGCGCCATAGAGTGAAACATGTCCTGGTTTGTGGCCGGGCGGCATGCACTTTAAACTGCAAGCATGCCGCCCGGCCACAAACCAGGACATGTTTCGCTGAATGGCGGCTGAGCCCTGCCGGCCCTCTAAAGTTCCGGCATGCCTTTAAAGTGCCAGCTTGCCTTCCGCGCCGGCCGGCCTGGAAGGCAAGCCGGGACTTTAGAGCTCAGCTGCCATTCAGCGAAACATGTTTCGCTGATGGCAGCCGAGCCCTGCCGGCACTCTAAAGTGCCGGCATGCCTTTAAAGTGCCGGCATGCCTTCCGGGCCGGCCGGCCCATTCAACGCTTGCACCCAGCATTCGCATGCCCACCGGACGGCACCGGGGAGGAGAGGAATTGCGCGGGTCCCGCCGCTGATGGTACGGGTGAGGGTTGGCCTGCTGGGGGTGGGGGTGGCTGCTGCTAAGGCCTCCAGCCTTGCAATCCTGGACGGGGAAGGTGAAGGTTCACCTCCGGAGCTACGTAAGACCGTTGCACTGGGAGGCCTCCACCCCGGGGATCCCCCGCTCCCCCCATTAGGATTACCCCCAAACCCAAAGGAGCTTGGGCGCAGGGGTGCAGGCCAGGGAAGACGGGGTTTTGGAGCACGGAGGAGGAAGGGGCGATCTCCCCCTCCGTTTGTCTGTCCTGCTGCAGAGCTCCTCCCGGGGGGGGGGAGGCTGCGAGTGCGCTGATCCCCATTTGCAAGACCAGTCCTCCTCCTTCTTGTCCCGTTGGGAAGAGAGGGTGGGAGACAAGAAGAGAGCAGGCTGGCCTCGCCGCTTGCATTTCCCCTATTCTCTCCCTCCCAATATAGGTGCAGCGAAAGAGCCAGACTTCAGAAAGGAAAGGATATTTTTAATAATTTTCTTTGTCTGAATATGATTTCCCATTGAGGAAAAGGGGAGTTTTAATTCCCCACCAGTAAAAAAAAAACGTTTAGTCTTTGAAGGGCCCTTGTGTGACATCTGCCTCTCTCTGTGTGTGTCTGTGTGTGTTTGTGTGACATCAGTGCCTCACCAGCCATAAACCTCACCGCACGTCACTGGTAAGAGACATCACACTTTTGCACAGACATGACAAGATGCTCTAATTTTTGTTTCTGTTTCTGTTTTAGTTCAGAAACTTGTGTTTTTGATTCACGGGTAGACACAAAGACTGAAATGACTATTTGTATCTTCTCTTCTGATGAGCAGCCACAAATTTAAATGTAAAAATGGCTGGTCCTCAGATTCTTTGGTTTGTTGTTAGTAGCGAAGTTTTGTCCGACCCATCGTGACCCCATGGATAACGTTGCTCCAGGCCTTCCTGTTCTCTACCATCCTCTGGAGTCCATTTAAGCTCACGCTGACTGCTTCGGTGACCATATCCAGCCACCATATTCTCTGTTGATCCCCTTCTTCTTTTGCCCTCCATTTTCCCAGCATGAGGCTCTTCTCCAGTAAGTCCTTCCTTCTCATTAGGCGGCCAAAGTACTTGATTTTCCTCTTCAGGGTCTGACCTTCTAAAGAGCAATCAGGGTTGATCTCCTCTAGGACTGACCGGTTGGATCGTCTTGCAGTCCAAGGGACTCGCAGGAGTCTTCTCCAGCACCATAATTCAAAGGCCTTCATTCTTTGGCACTCGGCCTTCCTTATGGTCCAACTTCCACAGCCATACTTAGCAGATGTTTTGTCTGAAGCGAAGAGATTGGCCTTGATCTTCAGGAACTCATATTGGCTGGGTTTGTGGGATATTTGTGGAGAACACCAGCATTCTTCATATCAAGGATACATTTTCTTCCTGAATGCCTCAACCCCCTTTCCTGAAAGTCAGCTGTTCATTGTCTTGCCTGCTATCCTGAAGACTTTTAGCTGCTGCAGATGTAATGGGAAAAGCTCAAAAAAGTACAGGTTTGCAAAAGAGCTGCCTTTAGAAAAATATGGCAAACACCTTTTCACACCCAACTTATGATCAGCTGTCAAATGTCCCGGACTGTGAGAAAATTATTGGCTTATCTAATTCAACAGCCCCTGAAGGCCTTAAAAAAGATTTTGCAGCCGCTGTTCATAAGATTTTTTTTCTCTGGCATATTCTCCAGAAGCCTTCTGATTATGGCTGCCTAATTTATGTTATTCTGCCTGGCTTGATAATGCATTAAACAGAGACCTTTGGTTTTATTTATTTCTTGATTGCTTTCAACAGTAAGAGAAATAACAACAACAACAACAACAACAACAACAACAACAACAACTCCGCCATTGCCGGTCCCAAGCCCGGATGAGAAAGGAGGAGGGTTGGGGTCAGGTTGGCAACCTGGCCCATAAAAAAATCCCACCAACCCATACAATATGGTGAAAGAAACGAATAACAATTTTATACCGCATCGGTCGTCACGCGGGTTAACAAGGGCCACGGCGGATGTTGGGATCCCTGGACATCCGTCGACAAGTGGGCTACAAGTGGACCAGCCAACAAAACGACAAAAATATAGTGCAGATGAAAACCGTGCCATAATGGCCTGTTACTACAACTCAGAACCAGAAAAAAGAGGTTATTTAAAGCGAATGTATGAATTATGGAAAGAACAATATCCAGATTCAAATGTTAGTGAACAACGACTAGCAGATCAAAGGCAATTTATTATATGGAATAAAGTGTTTAGTGAAGTTGAACTTGAGGAAATTCAGGCAAATTGCAAAACCAAAAAAACAATATCATAAGCAGAAATAACTGATATTCAAGACACAACTAAAGACATTATAGTAGAACTCCCAGAAGAAGCTCTCGGGGAGGAAATAACACCACCACCACTAGAACCAGTTATCACTGAACCAACTGATGAACTAACTCAAAAACAAAAAGAATTGAAGGATAAGATCATGGAGCATTTTTTGCTTAATGAGGAAAGGCAACGTTTACCATCACTAAAAACTGTGCCTAAGAAAATTTTGGCCCCTATCATGAAAATGGTTAATGCAGTGTTTTCAACAATTGAATCGGGATCCATCTTGGAAACGAACCAGTTAATGTACAGCGCAGCTGTAATAGTCACTAATGAACTAGGCATTAAAATCAAAGTACCTAGTCACACAACAGAAAAAGCATCAAAGCCAAAGTGGAAAATCCGATTAGAACAAAAAGTCAAAAAATTAAGAGCAGATGCTAGTAACTTAAAGAACATGCATGAGCAACGGCTTAAAAACAACAAAATCATAGATCGGCTAATCCGGAGATATAGATTGGATACAAGAAACATCAATGAAGCTGTAGAGATTGTAAAACAGCAGATAACAGCAACAGCTAGAAAAATTGAAAGATATAAGGCACGAATCATCCAATATAAACAAAATCAGCAATTTCGATCAGACCAATGGCGTTTTTATCAAAGTCTTAATGTGAATGGTGACACCAAAAGTGAAAAACCAGAAAAGCAGGCCACAGTTGAATTCTGGAAAGAATTGTGGGAAAATGCAAAGGACTACAATAAGGAAGCAAAATGGATACATGAGAAAAGCATTGGCAACAAACAAATGCAAGTATTAGAAATAACAACTGAGATGGTCAAAAATCGAGTAAAAAAAGTAAAGAATTGGACATCACTTGGAAAGGACCAATTACATGGTTTCTGGCTCAAATATCTGACCGGTTTACATGCAATATTGGCCAGGCAACTGAATGAAATTTTACAAAAGGTCCAAATTGATGAATGGTTGACAACTGGAAAAACATACTTGATTCAGAAAGATCCAACTAAAGGAGCAACACCTGAAAGCTACAGACCAATAACATGCTTGCCAACAACCTTCAAATTACTCACAGGCATTATTGCAGATAACATTATGGATTATTTAGAAACAAACAACATCTTGCCAGTAGAGCAAAAAGGCAACAAAGAAGGAGCAGGGGCACAAAAGATCAACTCCTAATTGATAAAATGATATTAGAAAATTGTAAGAACAGAAAAAGGAACTTGAATGTGGTCTGGATTGATTACAAAAAGGCATTCGACTCATTGCCACATAGTTGGATCATAAAATGCTTAGAAACAACTGACATTAGCAAAAATATTACATCCTTTACTGAAAAGGCGATGAAACAATGGAGAACTGAGTTGGCAGTAGGGAATGAGAATTACAGAATGGTTAATATCAAGCAAGGAATTTTCCAGGGTGATTCACTTTCACCTCTTCTCTTCATCATCGCCATGATCCCACTATCAGTAATCTTAAAAAAATGAAATTAGGCTACCAAACAGCCAAAGAAGCTGAAAAAATTTCTCATTTATTATATATGGATGGTTTTAAACTCTATGGAAAGTCAGAAATATAAATCCAATCACTGACAAACACAGTCCGAGTATTCAGCACCGATATTTCAATGCAGTTTGGCATGGAAAAATGTGCCACTGTATCCATAAAAAGGGGCAAAATCACTACATGTGAGGGAATTGAAATGCCCAATGGCCAACTAATTAAATGCAGTGGAAATGAAGCCTACAAATACTTAGGCATTCTGCAGTTGGATAACATCAAGCATGGAGAAGTAAAAACTATTGTCAGGCGAGAGTACACCAACAGAATTAGGAAAATTTTGAAATCTAAATTGAATGGTGGAAATACAATCAAGGCCATAAATACCTGGGCAATACCAGTTATAAGATACACAGCTGGTATAGTTAACTGGACACAAGCTGATTTGGACCTTTTGGACCGAAAAACCAGGAAACTAATGACAATGCACTACAGTTTACATCCATGTGGAAATAGCGAAATACTAGGACTTAAAAATCGAAATTCAACGACTACGGCACAAACCAGCAGTGGTAATTCCAGTGGTAATTGGCGCAGTGGGTGCTATTCCAAAAGCACTGGAATTACATTTAAAACAGTTAAAAAGTGACAAAATCACCATCAGTCAAATGCAAAAGCCGCACTGCTTGAATCTGCACACATATTATGAAAATACGCTACGATGTCCTAGGCCCCTGGGTGGGGTCCGACTAGTAATCAATGCCAAATCCGGTGAAACAACTGGCCGCTGTGATACAATTCTGTTGTTGCGATAATAATAATAAATTATTGTAATTAATAACTGTTGTGATTTAACCATTCAACCCTACCCTTAATTTGAATTCTTTGTCTCCTGCAAAGAGCTAAGCAATGACACCATGACTGTAGCTTTAGAGCTGCTGTGCTACCTGCAAGAACAGTAGGCACCTAAATGCTTATTCGATGGCCCTGCAGGTCCTGTGGTTCCTTCTCTTCTTGGACACTCGGCCAGAAGCATCATCCAAAAACATCATTATAGAATTATAACAGAGTTGGAAAGGACCTTGGAGGTTTTCTATTCCAGCCCCCTGTCTAGGCAGGAAACCCTATACCATTTCAGACAAATAGTTATCCAACATCTTAAAAACTTCCAATGTTGGAGTATTCACTACTTCTGAATCTGGAAGCAAATTGTTCCACTGATTAATTGTTCTAGCTGACAGCAAATTTAGTTCTAAGTTGCTTCTCTCCTTGATTAGTTTCCACCCATTACTTCTTGTCCTACCCTTGGGTGCCTTGGAGAATAGTTTGACTCCCTCTTCTTTGTGGCAACCCCTGAGATATTGGAAGACTGCTATCATGTCTCCCCAGGTCCTTCTTTCTATTAAACTAAACATACCCAGTTCCTGCAACCGTTCTTCCTATGTTTTAGTCTCCAGTCCCCTCCAGTCCCCTAATTTGTTGCTCTTCTCTGCACTCTTTCTAGAGTCTCCACATCTTTTTTACATCCTAATGACTAAAACTGAATTCAGTATTCCAAGTGTGGCCTTATCAAGGCACATCCTTTCTGACATTTTGGAAGTGGATGGTGACATAAAATAGGAGAATGTGTTTGTGGGAACTGGGTGAGATATAAACTCTGGAAGAGGGACAAGCCAAGAGATTATTGGATTGCCGCTACTTTTCACCCTGTGAAAAGCTGCCTCAGTTTACCTAACAGCAGAGTTAGCCCTCCTGAAATAATTTACCAGCGAAAGAAATGCCGTACTTAATGCGATTCAGCTTTATGGAGTCCAGGCTGCTAGAGTAGAATTTAGCTTCAACACTTCTTTGGCTATACAAATAGCCCCTTGGGGAAAAAAAATCCTGCTTAGTATCTTATTTTACAGGGACACAATTTTTACCCACTAGGCTGTTTCTTCCTACATGTGTAATCCCACTCAATTAGAGATCATGTGGTGTGCATATATATGACAATATTATTGGAAGCCTGGTGAAAGGAACAATCGGCAAACAAATTTGGTTACGTGTTCTGCAGAAGTCAGAAGTCATTGAAGACAGAAGAGCAACCAAGAATGAGAGAATGTTATAGCAATTTTAAGTAATAAATGAAATTTGCAACGAGTGCCAAAAGCATATGCTGTGGAAGGTTTTCTCTCTCTCTCTCCCTCCCTCCCTCCCTCTCTCTCTCTCTCTCTCTCTCTCTCTCTCTCTCTCTCTCTCACACACACACACACACACACACAAATGAACATGGTTTTGCATCCATTAAAAAATAAATGCCAAGTAAAGGATGAGCAAACTTTTATTCATTTCTAATGCTCTTTATATTGTTGGATTTCTTTTGGTAAAATTGGAATGTGTTTTTAACATTCCTGCATTCTAGGAATATTTGTTCTCTTCCTCCCGTAATTTGTTCACCGTTCCTCTTTTGCTTTGCTATTTGCCTTTGTGTGTGTGTGTGTGTGTGTGTGTGTGTGTGTGTGTGTGTATGGGGTGGGAGGGGGGAAGATATATATATTTTCCTCACCTCGCTCGCTCGCTCACTCGCCTGCACAGACATTGCTACCTAAAATATCAAAACATTATATCCCCATCTCTGCTCCTCTGCCACAAAGCCACTTCCTCGGGAAGTTTGAAATGGATATTAATATTTAACTTGTAACTTTTGAGATCTTTCATGGCCTCTGCCTGACTTAATTAGCTGACATTTAGGCTCCAACATTCTGCTGCACCAGCAATGGAGAGTTAGGTGCCAGTTTATTAGCATTCCTGCTGTAGAGGAGCTAAAGCAGCTTCGGGGTTCTTTTATGATATGTTCTTGAAGGCAGCCAAATCCATTTCTGGGCGCCATTACACTGATCCTTCTGTAAATACATTTAAAGGCACCAAGAGGCTCTTTGCATCCCCAGGACTTCCAAATAAGGTTGGTAGGTTACACTTTCCCCCTCTCTTTATATTTTTCTCAGTGCAGAGCCTCCTCAAATTACTTCCCTCATCTTTACTATAATACATAAAACGGGTTTCTTCAGGAATTCTGAAGCCTTACAAAACATTGCTGCATCCCAGGAAATCAGGGGATTTTAGTCCTTCATCTCTGCAATCTTGGCTTAGATAAGATGGTTTCGTGGGTACCTTCCAGAAAAAGGTCCTGTGGGATATATTTCAGCTTGGCTTATTTTGAAGGGAGACCTGGAAGAGGACCATGGCTTCCTGGATACAAAAGCTTTGCATTCTAGGGGAGAAACTCATAAGCTTGTGTTGGTTTTTCAGTTCAGCTAGAATAGATATTCAGGTTGGATTATTGCCATTTCTCTTTCAGTTTGATCTGTCCAAAAAGTGGGACCTTTCCCTGGGAAATTAAATAAACAGGAAGGAAGGAAGGAAGGAAGGAAGGAAAGAAGGAAGAAAGGAAGGAAGGAAGGAAGGAAGGAAAGAAGGAAGGAGATTGTAATGAGAGTGAGGGAGGTCTCCGGGGAGTCCTGCCTAAGCACTTGGCCAAGAGAAAGAAGAAAGAAAAAGAAAAAGAAGGGAAGATGGGAAGAGGGCAAAGAAGGAAAAATAAGAAAAGAGGGGAAGGAAGAAGAAAGGAGAATGAAGAGGGGAAGGAAAAGGAAGGGAGGGAGGGAGGGAGAGGGAGAGAGACAGGGAGGGAGAGAGAGGGAGAACTCCATTCCCTGTTCTTCAATTTGCCTTGCTGATACCAAGAACAGCTTAGCCCAAACAGGTAGGGTTGTTAGAGCTTTTTAAAACATTATATATTGATTTTATCCTCTCTCGTCTGCACCTAAATACCTACATATACACCTGTCCTGTATTAAAGACACATGTCAATAGGTAGGCCCTAGTATGCAAGTACAAAAGCTTTTAAGGCTAAGGTTAGATGTTGAACAAAATTCCCAATCTGAACAAACTCATCCATACAGTTTTGAGGACCAGACTTCACAGGTTTGTTTTCATCTACAATCCTTTTATGGGTTTTCTCCCTTCAAAGAATTTAATATACAATTCGTTTAAGTTGGTGATTGAATTCACCTATTTTCTAGGCTTGTGCACTGAATTAATCCATTTTCTAAATGAGTTAATCACCTCCCGAATCTTTTCCTTGATTATCCAAAGCTGCTTATCTAAGTCTTATCAAACTTTGAGGATTGGTCCAAGTCCCTTCCTTCAGTACCATTGTCACTCTGAATCCTTGCTGAACCAATGGTCATAACTTGAGGACTGCCCGCATTACAAAAACAATATCACTGAATAATTGTCAAGGTCATTCCAAAAAAATTACAATTGGTAATATCAATGTTTGTCTTTGTGGGAATCCCTTTGGAGAATTTTAAATGTATTTTAGTTCACATAGCCATCTCTAAGTCCATTTAAATGTCCCTAGTGCGATGAGTGATGGGTTTGTATGTTGTTACCTAAAGAAAAACCACTTTTATGCAATTTTAGGTAATTCGCCATGTTTGGAAAGCAGGAGTCTAACATCATTCCCCCTAAGTCTGCCTGATCTAACACTAATCAAACATAGCACATTGAGTGAATGCATCCATCATATTATTTAGTTTGGTTTATTGTCATTGCACCTCGTACAATGAAATTAAATGCCATCTTCAGTGTATATTATACATAAAAAATAAAACAAAAACACACATCCTTCACATTCCATACAATTGAACTGAAAACCCCTAGTATTGCATTAATATTGCACTATACAGTAGAATTCAATATAGTTACTGCCCTGGGATAGAAGCTGTTTTTCAGCCTATTTGTCCTTGTCTTTATTGTCCTGTACCGTCTGCCAGATGGTAATAGTTAAAAAAAAAGGGTGGCCAGGATGAGATGGATCTTTTAGAATGTTTTGAACTTTCCTTAAGGCAGTGGGAGCTATCAAGCTCTTCCAAAGAGGGGAGGGGGCAACCAATCATCCTCTGGGCAATTAAGGAATTTGGAACAAATTCATTTTGTCCAAAAATGCATACAGGCGTTTCAGGGTGTTCTAGACATTTTTACTTGCAGGTAGTTCTCAACTTACAACCATTTGTTTTAGTGACTATTTGAAGTTACAGCACTGAAAAAATATAACCTATGACTGTTTTTACACTTAACAGTCGTTGCAACATCCCTGTAGTCACATAATCAAAATTTCATGTAATAGTGACTCATATTTAAGATGGTTGTAATGTCCTGTAATTATCACCTTTTGCAACCTTCTGATCAGCAAATTCAATAGGGAAGCCAGATTCACTTTACAACCGTGTTACTAACTAAACGCCTGCAGTGGTTCACTTAATGACCGTGTCAGGAAATGTTGTACATTGGAGCAAAACTCACAACTGTCTCACTTAGCAGCAGAAATGCTGGGCTCAATTGTACTCATAAGCTGTGGAGAACCTGTATTGTCCTTTGAGGATTTACTGCAATGTAACTATGTATTAAGAGGATGCGGTGGCTCAGTGGTTAAGATGCTGAGCTTGTCATTCAGAAAGGTCGGCAGTCCGGCAGTTCAAATCCCTATCGCCATGTAACGGAGTGAGCACCTTGTCCCAGCTTCTGCCAACCTAGCAGTTCGAAAGCATATAAAAATGCAAGTAGAAAAATAGGAACCACCTTTGATGGGAAGGTAACAGTGTTCCGTGTGCCTTTGGTGTTTGGTCATGCCAGCCACATGACCATGGAGACGTCTTCGGACAGTGCTGGCTCTTCGGCTTTGAAACGGAGATGAGCACCATCCACTAGAATTGGGAATGACTAGCATGTATGTGCGAGGGGAGCCTCAAGTATGTATGGGACTGCTACCTAGTTGCAGGGTCTTAGTTTCCCTTGTGTAGATTTTTTCTTGTTGGGGAAGCTGCTTCGTCTTTATCCCAACTGTCAATTGGGCCAGTTGAGCTAATTCTGTATCACAAGCCAACAAATCTTTGCAAAGCTGTTAGAAGCCCACATATGATACCCAACAACTGAATATCTTTAATTCTAATTATCTAGTTAAACTACCATAACAAAAACATGCTGTATGTGGTTGTGTTCGGGATAATTACAGAATATTCCACACAGAACTGTGATTAATAGTATTTCATTACATTTCGATGCGGCTTCCCTAGCTTGTGAATGAATTGAAATGCATGTTGGATGTCTCTTCTACAAGTTAATATTCTCACCGTCAGCTTTGGACTTGCGACTCTAAAAGTGCAGCAGGACTGTTTTGAGACTTTGTGTGTGTGTGTGTGTGTGTGTGTGTGTGTCTGCGCACATGTGTGAGAGAGACATGAAGTGTGTACTCGCCAGGAGACAAATGAGTAGAAAAATATGATTTGTGTTTGAAGAATGTGATCTGTAAGCTTATCTTAGTAAATAAAGTATTGATTTTCCCATTGGAGACTGTTTGTCCAATTTCACTATTTATCCCTTAGTGATCTAGAGAAAGTAGTGGCAGCTCATTCAGGCTCGCTCCCCACTTCGTTCAACTTCAGGAAAACCATTAAGTCTGGATTTTTAAAGGGGAGTTGAACTGATATGAACAGAAATCTCGCTTTAAGAGCCATGTTGTGATATTTATGTGCTCCCTAGATGCCGAAACCGGAGGTGGTATTCAGTAGTTTCTGACCAGTTCTGAAGAACTGGTAGCAGAAATTTTGAATTGTTCGGAGAACTGGCAAATACCACCTCTGACTGGCCCTGCCCCCATCTATTTCCTGCCTCTCGACTCCCAGCTGATCGGGAGGAAATGGGGATTTTGCAGTAACCTTCCCCTGCCACGCCCACCAAGCCATCTCCACCAAGCCATCTCCACCAAGCCACACCCACCAAGCCATGCCCACCAAGCAGTGGTGGGTTTCAAAAATTGTTCGAACCTACTCTGTGGGTGTGGCCTCCTTTGTGGGAGTGGCTTGCTGCCCATGTGACTGGATATGAAGATGCCGACGACACTTGTCAGAACCACCTTAAATTACCTCACACACAGCACTGGCATGCATAAGAATATGATGTAAGCTTGTTTTTTAAAAGGCATCTTTGGTTTGCGTTAAAACAACTTCAACACACGCAATGTTCTGATTGCACCACAAACGCAGTAGTCATCCTTACCTTTCACAGAGGCACTGAGTTTTATAAATATGAGCATGATAGTGTAGAATAATCATATTCAAGGACCAGTGGTGGGTTTCAAAAAATTTTGGAACCTCTTCTGTAGGTGTGGCCTGCTTTCCGAGTCCACTGGTGGAACCTCTTTTAACCAGTTTGGTAGATTTGACGAACAGGTTCTACCGAATAGGTGCGAACTGGTAGGAACCCACCTCTGCCACCAAGCCACACACACCAAGCCACACCCACCAAGCTATGCCACACACACCAAGCCATGCCTATCGAACCAGTAGTAAAAATGTTTGAATCCCACCACTGGCCGAAACGTTCCACAATTTTAATTGTAAATAGTTGAGGTAGTCCTCAACTTACAACCATTTGTTAAGTGACCATTTGAAGTTGCCACAGCATTGAAGAGGCTGATGTCTGTTTTTCACACTTATAACCGTAGCAGCTCCATGATCCAGGGGTGGGTTTCTGCCAGCATTACTACCGGTTCTGTGCCTGAAAATTTTTGTGTGCACACACCAGATGCATGCTCTGCACGCATGCATATTTGCACTTCAAAAGGTCTGTGCATGTTCACACCATTAAAAAGGGGGAAATTGCATTTTTTTCTCCAATGAAGATTGTTCTGCACATGTGCTGAACCCAAAATAAAGATGGTGGCACCCAGTATAGAGCTGTGTCCAGCGGAGTTGCTATCTATTCAGCCAAACTGGTCCGAATAGATAGGAACCCACCTCTGCCCTGGCACCATGATCAAAATTTGGATGCTTGGCAGCTGGGATGAATTTATGAGGGTTGCAGTGTCCTGGGGTGATGTTATGACTTTTTGTGACCTTCTGACAAGTAAAGTCAATGGGGAAGCCAGATTCACTCAGCAACCGTGTTACTAACATAACAATTACAGTGATTCACTTAACAACCGTGGCAAGAAAGTTCACAAAATGGGGCAATAATACACAATAACTGTCTTGTTTAGCAATAGAAATTTTGGGCTCAGTTGTGGTCATAACTCAAAGACTGCTTACAGTTAAGAATTATTTGTATTTTTTTTTCCTTTTTAACCTCCTTAATTAAAGTGAAGAATTGAAGTCCTTCAGGGCCCTTACCGACTGGAGTGCAATTTAAATTCTAACAGGTTAAGCAAGCAAGCAATGTTCCAATAAAACAGGGTAATTCCCTTTAAATATAATATCCACCACACACAGCAATCTGAGTTCCTTATCTGACAGACTTTAGAATAGAATGAGGGGGGGACCTTGGAGGTCTTCTAGTCCAGCCCCCTGCTCATGCAGGAGAGCCTATACCATTTCAGATAAGTGTTTGTTTAGACTCTTCTTAAAAACATCCAGTGATGGAGCAGCCGCGGTATCTGGAGGCGAACTGTTCCACTGGTTAATTGTCCTCAACATAAGGAAGTTTCTCCTTAATTCCAGGCTGCTTCTCTGTTTGATTAGTTTCTACCCATTGCTTCTTGTCCTATCCTCTGGTGCTTTGGAGAATAATTTGACTCCCCCTTCTTTGTGGCAGTCCCTCAAATACTGGAATACTGCTATCATGTTATCCCTAATTCTTCTTTCTTTAGACCAGGCAAATTCAAATCTTGCAGCTGTTCTTCATATGTTTTAGTGTCCATGCCTTTGATCATCTTAGTTGCTCTTCTCTGAACTTTTTCCAAAGTCTCAAAATCTTTTTGTGTAGTATGGTGACCAAAATCAGTTGCAGTATTCCAGGTGTGGTCTTACTAAGGCTTTATAAAGCTGTACTAATACTTCACATGATCTGGATTATGTGCCTCTGTTTATACAACCCAGGATTGCATTAGATTTTTTGGCTGCTGCTGCACACTGCTGGCTCATATTCAATTGATCATCCAAAATCCCTATCACAGTTATTGTTTTTGAGCAAGGTCTTGCCATTAAATGAGGAAGATTAAGTCAACTGTTAAAAAGTAGGTAATTTCAACTCCATTGTCTTATTCCAAGGAAATATAGTTACCAGGTGGTGAGATGAGCGGCTAATAATTTTTTACAAATAATAAAAAAACCAACCTTGATACCTCATTTCCTTGAATTCAGCAGAGCAATGCTCCTTTCGTACAGAATGGAATCTGGTTACCTGTCATAAATTTCTAAAATTGTATTCTTAATTTTTTTTTCTGTTTTTGCAATTGGTGGATGATTTTGCTACAAGAACACCTTTCCTGCCTTTTTTTTAAAGGAACTTTTTTTTTTTTTAGAAAAATAACAATTCACCAGCATTCAGTCCGACTCAGTATTTGTCACAAACACAATGGATTACTCTTATGTCACCTGAACCGTGAGCTGGGTAGCAATTACATTTGATAAATAAATAAATGAACAAAAATAAAAGCAACTAATTAAAAAGAAGTGGTTCACCAAATGATTACTTATAACGATACTGAACACCTGCAGGTATCAATTCAGGTTATGTTTGCAAGAAGTTTCTACTGATTTCAACAGAATGTATATTGACGTAAAGACAAACTTCGACTTACAACCTTTTGTTTAGTTACTGTTCGAAGTTACAACAGTATTGACAAAATCACTTATGACCACTCCTCGCACTTATGGTTGTCTCAGCATGCCCATGGTCACATGATGAAAATTCAGGTGTTTGTCAACTGACAAGTATTTATAGCGGTTACAGTATCTTTGTGTGTGTGTGTGTGTGTTTCATTATTGCCATTTGCAAACTTCCCAACCAGAATCTGACAAGCAAAGCCAGATGTGCTTAACCCCTCTGTAATTCACTTAATAACTTCAGTGATTTACTTAACTAATGGTGGCAAAAAGGTCATAAAATTGGGTGCGACTCACTTAATGACTAACTTCCTTACCAATCGAAATTCTGGTACCAATTGCGGTCATATTTCAAGGACTACCTGAAAATGCACTTAAAGGCCATAGCTTCCAAGCTGCGTGGGGTCAGCCAGATGCTGCCATGTATGTGCTATTCTTTCCAGGATTTAATCATTATCACTAGCACCAAAGAAACATATCTTTTTTATCGCAATGTCTGAGGTGCCCTTCTCAGGCATTTCCAGGGGTGTCATTAAAAAAAAAAATCAAAATGGCAGCCATGATGATGCAATCGAGGCTCCGGCTTTTTGTGTGTGGTGGAGATCAAAGAAATGATGCGTGTGACGGCCATCTTGACTTTTTCACTCTGGGGATTTCTGTCATTTTTAGATGCGTATTTCTCCATCAAGGAAAATGCCATGTGGCAGAAGAATGATATTGCCTGTTAACTTTTTCTTTATTAATCACAAGGAAATTAGTACAGTAGTTTCTCATCTTTTCTCATCTTCCCATATTTCCTACTATCTTCTCCTATTGGTTTCAATTATTGATTGAAGCTGATGTTTAAGTAAGTATAATTTATGACCTATGACCTATTACTTGTTGTTTATAGGTACACAGAGCATATGCACCAAAGACAAATTCCTTGTGTGTCTAATCACACTTGGCCAACCAAGAATTCTATTCTGTTCTTGTTCTGTTCTGTTTAACACTGCCAGTTGCAGACTTATTCTGGACACCGTTTACATTCTTTCCAAAGGCAAAAGCTATAAGTACAGGTAGTCCTTACAAACATTAATTTAGTGATTATTCAAAGCCACAACCGCATTGCAATAAGGGACTCATCACAGCATTCCCACAATCACATGAACAAAATTTGGCGCTTGGCAACCAGCATATATTTATGGCAATTTTAGCAACCTGGGGTCTCGGATTGCCATTTTGCGATCTTCCCAACCAGCTTCTGACACATCAATGTGAAAAGCTGCATTTGTTTAACAACCATATGATTTACTGAACAACTGCAATAATTTGCTTAATCATGGCAATAACAAAAAAAAATGGGTCTTAAAATTGTGCATGATTCACAGCTAGCAGATCTAGACTGCAAAATCCAGATGACAACCAGATGGCAGCAGAGAGTTAGGACTTTCTGTACCTGCCAATAAGGGTTATCTTGATTTTCCAGCCCAGATTTGATAGCTCTGGATAAGGAATTTTGTTGAAATGCAATAATCTATAAATGCAATTAGATAATACTATAACATATATGTGTATTAGGGATCCATTTTTCCAGCAAGATTGGTCCAAAATGTCTGGATTGTTCAAATCTTGCCAAGCTACAGGCAAACAACTTTCAGATATGAACCCATTTAAGTTCTAAGATTTGTAGCTGCATCCCATGCACGATTCATGGGCAAACCAGACTGTAAATGGGTACATTAAGATGCATCCTATTCAATTCTCAATATAATATGGCTCAAAGCTAAGTCAGAACTACTTTTATTGAACTTCTGATTTGCCAATGAATCTTTGTAATCATTTATAAGGCTTGATGAAAGTCACCTGACGAGGCTCAAAAGTTGTCTGATAGTGCACAATAAAAATGACCTCAGACAACTCCCAATTTATCTTCTACTCCAGAGTTTCTGAACCTTGACAATTTAAAGATATCGGGACTTCCACTCCCTGAATTTCCCGAGCCAACAGTGGAAGCTCACATATCTTGAAGTTGCCAAGGTTGAGAACAATCTACTCCAATCAAAGCTGTGTGGAGATATCACGACAGGCTTAATGCCAAGGCAACAGGAACATCTGGTGATGCCGCAATCAAGAAAGCAAACCCAGGATTATCTTTTCATTAACAGGTGGCACACACGAACTCCACAACCCCCACCATTTATACAATAAACAAAGCAAAACGGAGCACTGAAGTGTTAAAAAATGTAAGGTTGTGGTTAGTAGTCACACAAACAGTTTTATAGATAGTCTTCAACCTATGGTGACAATTAAGCCCAAGAGACACAGTTGCTAAGTGAGTTGTGCTTCATTTTACAACCTTTTTGCCACAGTGGTTAAGAGAACCACTGCAATTATTAAGTGAAATATGCATTTGTTAAAAAAATATGGTTTCGCTCAAAGCCTGCTTATTGGAAGTTGGCTGGGAAGTTCAGAAATGATGATCACATGACACCAGGACAGTGCAACTGTCATAAGTACATGCCGGTTGCCAAGCACTCAAAACGTTGATCACATGATCGTGGGGATGCTGCAATAGTCTCAGTTGTGAAAACTGATCATTAGCCACTTTTGTCAATGCTATTGTAACTTCCAATGGTAACTAAACAAATAAGTATAATTTTTTTATTGTCATTGTACTTAAATACAACGAAATTGGTTGTAAGTTGAGGACGATCTGGTTGTAAGTTGAGGACAACCAAGTATTGATGACTTGGTTTTACAGAAAGCGGTAAATATACACATCACAGACATACCGGAATTGTTAGAATTCCCAGAAGAGGGGAAAAAGTGTTTCTAGCTGTTCAGATCCGCCTTTCCTATCTCGTTGCCCACCATAGAAGTCTTCAGGCCCCAGAATTTCCAGTCAACATGGATCTTACTATCCATATTTGTTAGGACATTTGGTTAGGACAGTGATGGTTAACCTTTTCGGCACCAAGTACCAAAACTGGAGAATGCCAGAGCACCAGAACCTGGAATAAAGCAGCTCTCCAGTGCACATCTGCATTATAGAACCTGGAAGAGCAGCTGACAATGGCATGTGTGCCCACAGAGAGGGCTCGGCGTGCCATAGGTTCGCCATCACAGGGTTAGGATAAGCTACTTTATTGCTTTGATTTATGTAATCTGACATCCAAGGGCATCTTCCTAGAATGGGGGATGAAATACTTCAAGATGACAGCTGTTACCAGAAGACTGATGGTCCACCTTTTTAGGAAGTGCATTGAGATCTACAAACAGGAGGGGCTTCGACTGTAGTGGCCCAACTGCTCTTTTGGCTGTTTTGAACCCCCACCCCACCACCTCCAGATGCTCCTGCCTTCATGCTATTTCCTTGGTTTTTCATGATATGTAGAATGTTGTTTGCAAGGAAAAGGTGATTTAAGAGTTCCACAAAGTACTTGCCGTTCTTGAATGAAAACAAGGTGATAACCTCAGAGGTTGATGGCTTTGGAATCATGGTGGTGCAGTGGTTAGAATGCAGTACTGCCGGCTAACCCACTGCTCATTCCTGGTGTTCGATTCTGACCAGATCCAGATTGACTCAACCTTTCATCCTTCCAAGGTTGATAAAATGAGATCCAGATTGTTGGGGGCTGACTCTGTAAACTACTTATATACTGCTCCACAGTGTGAAGCACTGTGGAGCAGTATATGTCTAAGTACTATTGCTATATAAATGTCCTTATGGATGCAGGCCTGGATATCTTCAAGACCACCTTCTTATCCCAAAAGATCCAGGAGAAAAGACTTCCTGATAGTCTTTTCCCCAAAAGAAATTCATTCTGTGGGTACCTTATAAACAACTCTATAGATAGATCCCACTTTTTGTGAAAAGGAACTTTCATAAACCTGGAACACTGTCTCTGTAATGAGCTTTCACAGGACTATTGAAACATAGATTATAATGAGTAATGGATGACATTAAGATTTGGCTTGCCTATGGCGGATGGTTTTGGAGTTAAAATGGTTGGAAGCAGGGGTGAAATTCAGCAGGTATTGGAGAACTGGTAGTGGAAATTTTGAGTAGTTCGGACAACCAGCAAATACCACCTTTGGCTGGCACCAGAGTGGTCTGGCATTAGGGTGAGATGAGAATGGAGATTTTGCAATATCCTTCCCCTTGGAGTGGGGAGGGAATGGGGATTTTACAGTATCCTTCCCCTGCCATGCCCACCAAGCCGCGCCCACAGAACAGTAGTAAAAAAAAATGAATTTCACCACTGGTTGGAAGTCTATGCTGTTTTATTTTTTTCCTTAATAACGTACAGTATATTTCTGAAAGCTGCAGGAACAGAGCAGCAAAGGAATTACACAAATACAGTGACAAATATATAGTGAGTGATTTGGGGTAACTTATTATTATTGCTCTAAAATCAATAGTATTCCATGAAAACCGAAGTAAACAATTTGACATTTTCCATTAAATGTTCTATGTATTAAGTAGGGACCAGACATCCAATCCTATTTGTCTAAAATGAACCCAACTAAAAATCCTTTTTGTTTCTTCTTCATATTTCTGTGCTATTGAAACCTACATTTCAAGTTAAAATTCAAGTCCTGAAGCAGACTAAAAGTTTTCATCTTTATTAATCAACAGAATCAAACACATATTTTGTAGTAAAAATGCATGGTTTTTAACAAAAGAAAGTCAACTCTTCAAGATGACAATAAAGAAATTTAATGATAACACATTTGAAAATATTGCCAATGCAAGTATATGTCTATATTTATATCAACAATATATGTCCAAACACATATATTCAGAAGAAAATCACAGAGATTTGATTAGGATTGTACTATAAAGCATTTAATTCTGAATTCATTGAGAAATGAAGGTCTTTGTTTGCATAAAAAAATCACTTTCCGTATTCAGTAATACATCCCACTAATTTAATATATTATATTTAAATATTAAAGCCATATAAATTAGAGCTCATTGCTGTAAACATGCAGCACACATTAAAATGAAGTTGGTGGAACTGAGTTTTAAGTCCATGTGTGTTATTTAGGGAACAAAAATATTACCCTGTTTCCTCAAAAATAAGACCTTCCCGGATAATAAGCCCAATCGAGCTTTTGAGCACATGCGCTAACATAAGCCCTCCCCCCAAAAATAAGCCGTCCTCCAAAATATTGCAACACAGCAGCAGCCATGAGGTGACCACGGTCACTGCCTCCTGCACCTCAAAAATAATAAGATCTCTCTGAAAATAAGGCCAAGCACTTATTTTGGGGGGTCAAAAGAAAATAATATCTTGTCTTATTTTCAGGGAAATATGGTGCCCAGACTTAAACATACTAGTTTTAAACTATCAATGGGGGGGGGGTTTCCTGTAGGGGGACAGTGTATTGTTCTTCATGTGAATAAGCCAAAGGTAATGTTAAAATCATTTGTTCTTGCCCACAATACAGCTAGTCTGTGACTTACGATCATTTGTTTAATAACTGGTTACCATATTCCCCGAAAATAAGACAGTGTCACATTTTCTTTTGACCCCCAAAATAAACTCTTGTCCTTATTTTTGGGGAGGTCTTATTATTTTTGAGGTACAGGAGGTGGCGAGTGTGGTCACTTCATGGCTGCTGCTGTGTTGCAATATTTTTGGGGAGGGCTTATTTCGGGGGAGGGCTTATTTTAGTGCATGCACTCAAAAACGTGATTGGGCTTATTATCCGGGGAGGTCTTATTTTCAGGGAAACAGGATACAATGGCACTGAAAAAGTGACTTATATTATGCCCATTTTTCACACTTAAGATCATTGCAGCCTGTGATCATGTGATCTAAATTTAGATGCGTTCCCTCTGGCATGCATTTATGATGGTTGCAGTGGTCCTAGGATCATGTGATCTCCTGTTGCAACCTTCTGACCAGCAAAGTGAATGAAGAAGCAAGATTCACTTAACAACTATGTTACTAATTTAACAACCGCAACAATTCATTGAACAACAGTGGCAGGAAAGATCGTAAAATGGGGTAAAATTTACTTAACAGCTGTCTCACTTAGCAATGGAAATTTGGGACTCAGTTGTGGTCATAAGTCAAGACACTACCTGTACAAATGTCCTTACTTTTAACATTTTAACTATCGAAACGAGTTTGCCAGGTTCCTAAGAATCTCACTGCCGGCCTAAATTTTGTAACTTTAAAAATATGTAACAGCTGCCATGAAAAGTTGATTCTATGGCTTTGCCTTTTTCAAAATACAGATTGAAAGTTCATATTGTGACTTTAAATAAATATCATCTTTCCCTCCCAAAAAGAATGTGGGAGTTTTCATGGGTGAATCATCTGTGATATACAATGGAAATCGCTCAAACATATTTTCCAATGGAAATAGTATAGACGAGGGTGTGTTTAAAATGCTAAACATACTGATCCATTAGTAAGAAGTTACTGCGAAGTGGGAAAAGGAATTGAAAGCCACAACCACTGAAATGAGGAAAATCTTTTTATTACGCAGTGTAAGAAATAATAAACAATTATATTCCTGAGTTAGTAATACCCTCCAACCAAACTATTAGACATGGTTTATTGATGCTGGAGTCATGTTTTCCTACCTGAGCTGCCTACTTACAAAATGATTTTTTTAAAAATAATAATAATAAGAAGGTACCATATGAACTGATTGGATTGTCCAGTTAAAACAGCCACATTGATCAATTATTTCATTTTCATTACTCATTCTTTCCCCAAATCCAGGGAGTAAAACCTGTTGGTGACCCTTTGCTCCATTGGTGGGTTCCGACCGGTTTGGCCGAACTGGTAGTGGTATAGCGGCCTGAGTCACTGGAACCGGAAGCGACCCAGGCCTGCCACGCTCTGGAACTGGTTCCCGGGTCTCTTCTGCCATCACAGGGATGTTTCTGTGCATCTGCAGAACAGTTTTCAGTCAGCTGCAGATGCGCAGCAACACATGGCGGCACATTCCCTTTGCGTGTAGTGAGCAGTGAGTAGCGCATGTGCAAAACGCCCTCTTGGCCACAATACAGATAGTCTGTGACTTACAATCATTTGTTTAATAACTGGTTACCATATTTCCCCGAATATAAGACAGAGTAAACTGGTTAGGAACCCACCACTGCTTTGCTCCTAAGTAAAACAATTTTATATAAGTGAGCAGTGAGTAGCGTATGTGCAAAACGCCCTCTTGGCCACAATACAGATAGTCTGTGACTTACGATCATTTGTTTAATAACTGGTTACCATATTTCCCCGAATATAAGACAGAGTAAACTGGTTAGGAACCCACCACTGCTTTGCTCCTAAGTAAAACAATTTTATATAAGGCACATCAAATTTTCTATGACAACTTGCCATGGCCAACTCACCGTGGGAGAAGAGTTACACTAATATGGAAAAAGCGATAGAATTATTAAAGAAAGGATGCCAAAGGAGGGACAAAATGAGGTGTGAATGATACATTTTTCCCCCCAAAACTATTTTAACTAATTAAATTGAATTGTTGAATTGTCCCACAGCAAATTCTCCTGTGGTGAGTTGACCATGGCAAGTTGTATTGCGTTGAGTTGGCCATGGCGAGTTGTCTCGTGTTGAGTTGGCTGTTGGTGAGTTGACCATGGCAAACTAGCCTAGAGAGTTGGCTGCAGCGAGGTGTCCCATTCTGGTTTAGAAAACTGCCCTAGCATTGATCTAAAGCTACAGAGAATAAGTCAGCAGGTTTTGGAAAAGTACAACTCACATAGATTTGAAATGGCATTTTTACTCATAATTAACACCTATGAAAAGCACAGGGTTTTTGAGTACAACTGACACAGCAGCTTTAAAAAGTGAAGAGTTTCCCCCACTAACTTAGTCCAATATCTGAAATAGACAAGACAAACAGGCATGTTAATGATCAGTCTATATAAAGGTTTGTTATGAAGATTAATGGAAGATAGAGAATGTAGAATTATTTTAGTTTATATTCTTCATCCATATAATAATAATAATAATAATAATAATAATAATAATAATAATAATAGTTGCCTTTTAAAGTTCAGTGTGCGTCTCAGCTTCTTGACAAAGACCTATCAAGAGAGGGCAAAATTAGACATCAATGGAAGATCAAACAATTAGATTATCTCACAATTACATGTTCATATTTATTCAGGTTTCAGATACCCTTGATCATGATAGTACAATAGATTATTCACCACTGTTCAAAAATCATAAATCATATCTTGATACACATTTTAAAAGAGAGAGTTACTGATGGGTTTTTAATATCATAGTAGGTTTTTTTATTTTATTTTAAGGCTGTTCCAATGTATTCAATGATTTGACACAGTATTTTAAAACAGTGCAAGATTTTTCCAGATTTTTCAATATAACTTCACACATAATTATAGGTGTGTTAAGATAAAAAAAAATATTGGGAGTGAGCAGTATCTGAAAGTCCATATTTTGGGCAAATGGCTGGCATTAAAACAATGAGCAAATTTGTGATGATTGAATCGCTATTTAACATGATTGTTCTCTTTCTTTATAAATTTGACAGAAGTGTCTATTCTTATACACAACACACAAGTTTTCATTCAGTATTTTGCTTTGTTTCAATTTAATAAACAAAGAACTTTGGCATAAAAATATTAAATGCTCTTTGTAGAAGATTCCTGCCCATTTATCTAAAAATCACAGCCCCAGTTTTTAACAAAATTATTGGGAAATAAATCCCCTTCTTGCGCTGCTTATTTCTGAATCAACAGAGTTAATACTGGCATCTAATCTCTGACAACATAAATAGTCTGAGCTTGAATTGATTCAGTATTTGGCAATAGGAATATGTTTCAGATACTTTAGCAAAACAAAATAAACAAGGTTTTTTTCCTATTGTGACATACTTGGGGTTTTCTTATTCTTTTAAAGAGGTCAAAGAGATATAAATAATAAGCTAAAATCAGAATTACAAAATAACATCAAAGAAAAAAAAATAAAAAGGGCTATCGGAAAGAGATTGTCCTCAGATGACTGCTGCGTTTATTCCTAGAAAGCTTGAATTTACACAACCCATCATAGGGGAAGATTAATAAAACTCTGTATTTACTAGAAATTTCTGGGCAGGAGGGAGAAGAAAAGATAATTATAAAACTGTAAAGGCTCATTAAAAATAGATCAGTGGAGAGTACATCTTTATCTTCAAATCCCAAAGAATGTTATTAGAATACAGTGAAAATGTTAGCATCATTTGTATATTAACACTGAGTTGCATTGTGTAGGACTTGGTCGCCTTGTCTTGGGCTGGCAACCCATTTCAAAGGGTAGTCTTAGCAAGTTGCCTATGAAGCACTGAATTTGAAAGCTTTTGGAGCAATAATAGATGTGCCAAACTGAGCAAGTGAAATGGAAGCAAAAACGCCAGGCTTTTATAGAATAATAGAAGCGTTTTTCTACCCTTGTGAGACTTAAAAATGCGTTAATGGCTTCTGTTCAAGCTTCCTACATAGATAAATAAATTCACCTTTGGGATGAGAATGAAAAATTTCATCCAAAGAGAATAATTTTTCAGAGTTATGAGCACGTGAAGCCGATTAGAATAATGGAAACCTCTATATTACCTTAATGATAATAATGGGTTGGGGACAGATGGACATAGAGGCAGTCTATTATGTTGTTGAACCAAATTAACTGATACAAATCCAAGAATACTACATTCTTGACCAATGTCTTAATCCTATTGCTTCTAAACAGCATAATTACAAAATAATAGTGGGACAATGAAAATTGTCCTTTAGGCAAATTATTGTCTACCCAATTTCACTGGCACAACAATAAATTCTGAGTTATGCATTTATATTATTGTCAATGATCCTACAGCAAATCTTAGTTTCCAACTAAGGACTAAAATGTCTATTAACTTCAGAAACAATTCCTTTAAGTAGAGGAGAAAACATCTTCGTAAGAATAGATAAAGGCTGTTTTACTCTTTTGAATCCTTCCAGGCAGAAAGAGAAATATAGAGATTTTAAGTGAGATCAAAGAAATCTTTTGACAGATAACTGATCCATGGTTGTCTGTATATATAAAAAAAACCAACAACCTTCATCTTTTTAACATAGCTTGTGAAAGAGTTTTTGGCTTTTTAAAAAAATGAAACACCAGATGCAATCATCATGTAAACATGGAAGAAACACCACATATTTTTCTAGCTAAAGGTTGCCTCAGTTTGACAGATTACAGGATAAGGAATTAAATTCATAGAGAATTTATCATATACTGCTTTTAATAAGATAATGATGCTCTGCGTTTCTACCTCCCCTGATGAAAGAGGTACATAAATCAGTAAGTGCTTTGCAAGCCATCTTTTTTGTACACTATCACAAATATGTCACAATGGCTAAAGTGTGCCTTGTAAAACATTCCACAAAGACTGTTTACCTTTTGTGTTGTGGAGAAATTCATACTGACACAAATAGTCACTTCAACTAGGTCATTTCCCCCCCACAAATTTCATATCATTATGTTATACATATATTGCCTGGTGGAAATAACTAATAGCATTTAAAGAAGTTTATAATCAAAGCTATAATATGATTTGCAGAGATGAGTTGGTTACATTCAGCTCCCTCAGGGTTTCCCTACATTTTGTTAGGCTCTTTCGTTTCTTATGGGGAAATTTCTGGAAAATGTGATTTTTTTCCCCTTCCTAGTTTTGAGGCAGACATCAGCTAGTAAACACAAGTGCTAAAAAGCTGAACATTTTTTATAATTGGAATGAGTATCTATAATTCCCCCTTTTTTCCTTTTTGGAAAACCCTCTCTGTGCTTCAGCACTTGGAAGGGGATCTTTTAAAAACTTTCTACCTACTGAAGCAATAGAAAGAATGTATGGTCGTTTACTTTTCTTTCTGAGTTTTCACTTTAGCATATTTATAATCCTGTGAGATTTTACAAGGTCAGACAGAACTGCTGATCTTTCCTGTCATTTGTTTTTCCTTGTTTCTTGTAAATAACCTGCGCAGGCGCTAATAGAAAACTACGACCTCCTCCTCTTCCTTCTCCTCCTCCTCCTCCTCCTCATCATCAATATTTCTCTTCAGTTCTTCAATAAGAAATGTTTATGGTTTCTATTGGTCTCCGGAGCCTTTCTAGTCATTGCAGGATTTTGCCACAATCCTAAACACACTTTAGACTAAGTAAATTGTCTTAGAGGAGCAATCTAGCTTCACAGTTCTAAATATTATTGGAGGGAAATAAGTCCCACAGCTTCTAATCAAAGGTCACCAACTTCTCAAACCCTATTAAATTGAAGGAAGCCACATTACCAAAATGAGAATACTGCAGTTGCCTTGAAGTTATGATCTATAGTCAGATAGATGGTAGCCATATGAGCAGACAGGCAGGCAGATAGATACCGATCTGACCAAAAGATCCATTATTTTCACTATTAACCGGGGTAAGACCACAACCTCTTAGACTCAGCGTGATTCTACCACATTTATTTTTAAATGAATCCTGTTTATTTAAGGTTGCCATCTGGATAAGTGTGCATACAGTGCATCTAAGAACCCAATATATCACACCTTACTTTGTCAAGAACAAGAGGAAGAAAGACAACTGAAAGGGTATAGACTGGAGAAATTGGTGCCTCAAAACAAAAGCAAATTTGAAAATGAGATTAACATGCTGGAGGGAATTGACTCATACTATTCTTTCCCTTTCTTCCTGCTTATTTCTACACTTTTCTCTTTACTTTCACATTGCCTGAAAACTTTGGAAGGAAAACTGTACATGAGTTTTAAAAGTGACCCTGTGGGACAATTTGTTTCTACTATATTAAGGACATCAATTATATTATGATCAAGTGATAGATGAAATGTAAATAATTTATCTTTTATTTGCATTATAATATTTTTTTAACAATTACAAATTTCTAGACTATGTAAATTATTAATTTCTCCCCTGTATTCTTATGAATTATTTTATTACCCACTAATTGGCCCTGTTAACATTTGCTAGCGTTAACATTAGATGTTATCTCTCTAAATCAGCTTTTTAAAACTCACCTATTTTTACAATCTGCTCATTCAGAGGGGATAGCAACTTCATCCCATGTACATTTCCTGCTAAGACCCAGTTTGTTTTGTGGTCTTACACAAGTAGCTGTCCATAGTATTTCAGTTTATGTTTATTTAGAATTTGACACAAGAGATTGGATAGGCCTAAAACAACCTTCTTGGTTTTAGAATCAACTATCTGAAACTGAAGCCAAAATGAATAGATGAAGAGATTCTGGCAGGAATACCATCTCTTAAATTCTATTTCCATTATTGTCTTCATAATCGTTAAAAATCAGATGTTAACTTAGTTAAAGGAATTTAGGCAGGGAATTTAGCCAGCATTAAAATATTCTACTGGAACTCCAGATCCTGAAGTAAACCTGTCTAAAATATCTATTTGCCTATTCATCCAAAAGAAAACAAATCTTGTTTTGAATATGATTTCTTTTGGATGAATAGGCAAATATATTTCTTCTTTCTTTAACCAACTTTCCTTGGCACGGCATTCCTTAGCAATGCCCATGCATCCTCTTCAATCTAGAAAATATTATTTTCCAAAGTGTTTTGCTGCATCCCAGCAACGCATAAATGGATTGGTGGGGGCGGGGGGGTGGGAGAAGGAGAAAGGGGGGGGGAGAGAATTGCTGTTGAGAAAGAAGCACATGTTACATCAGACACAGTACCTGATTTTTCAATGCACAGCTTGTCAGCCAGAGAGTGTGACTCCCGAGTGATAACTGAGAATATTTCATCTTCATACTGTTCTATGATAGTCTCACACTGTAAAGAGGGAAAAACAGCAGCAAAGAACTAAACAAGGCCATTTACACAGAGCAACCAAAGGATATTGTGTCAAGAAAGACAATTTGGGATTGTCGCTTTTTTATTTCTTGGGGTTTTTTTGTGTGTGCCGAGGCAGCGTGCCTGCCTGATCGGGTTGTACTGTAACAGTACACAGCATTAACAATATATATTGAGATTTCATTATAGGCTCATTCAAATTCTATCTGTTGAAAGCAAATGATGAATGATTCCGCTTAATACAGTTTATTCATACACAGTTGGTTGAAACGGTTCTAGGGATTGATGCTAATACTTTGAAATGGACGGAATGGATAAAACGTATACAGTATGTGCATAAGGAGAAAGAAACTATTTCACTATATCACCAAATGATTACTTATTTTTCAAAATGAAGAACGTATCAGTGACTTCATATAACATCAGTCATATTTCTGATTTGGTCAGCATTGGGCCTTCTCCCAATGCAGTTTTTCTTGGTCACTTGGCCTTAAGCATTGGCTATAAGCTCCTGTCCCCAAAATCTACAGGGAATCCCAGCAAAGGAGAAACATTCTGTAAGATGACCTCAAAAATAACCAAGAAGCCAACTTTTATCACAAAAAGACCCGATTCTACCATAAAATTCTACACCCTACCCCAAGAATCCAGTTTTTAGGTTCAAATCTCATATGTGGTGTGCATTCTTAAATAAATACTGCTTCAGCACATGAAGTAAGTCTCCACGGATTTTGTAATGCAAATAATGTCTCCGAAAAATGAAAATTTAAAAATTAGTTCCTTAACATGCTCTCTTTTATACATGCTCTCTTACGTTTATTTAGAATTTTGCAAAACATTTTGGATGATCCTAAAACAACCTTCTTGGTTTTAGAATCAAATAAAAGGTAAAATAAGTAGATAATGAGATTCCTGCAGGAATCCCATTGCCCAAATTCCTTATTTGATCATTGTGGTAATTGCTGAAGATCAGTTATTAATTTAGTTAAAGAAACCAACTCTTGTTGGCAAGGAATTTAACTGGCATTAAAATACTCCACAAGAGCTCCAGACCTATTAGAATCCCGAAGTAAATTTTTCTAAAAGAACAAGACTTGCTTTCTTTCCCATAGGTCTAATTTTGGATGAGTGGACAAATATATTTCCAGATTTCTTTCATTTTTTCCCACAGGCCCATGTTGAAAATATTATTTTTCATGAGCATTTGTTGATGTTTGAGGCACAGGCCAGCTCAAGAGCGACACTCTTGTGTCAACTTGCTCTAGGACTCCATTCTAGCTCTCAAACAAAGTCCAAAGAAAGAAAACTGGAAAAAGAAACAATAACTAAACTCTCTATCACTCCAATAACCATCAGCATTTGAATTAGCAATTTTAAAATCTGAATGCAAAACCTAGCGTCACAATTTGTTTTGTTGCAGAACAGAGAAGTGGTCTTTAGATTCATATTGCTGAAAATCATGGAGGGTAGATTTGTATTGCTTTTCTATCGTTTATTTTTAAATGCTTTTCTATCGTTTATTTTAAAATTATTTCAACTTAAATATTTGATAACCCAAAGTGAAAATAAAGTGGCATTACCCATGCATACTTGTTCTGAAGAATATTGAGATCTATGTTTCATGGTGTTTCGCTCGCTTTAACCCATCCCACCCCATTCATTATTATTTAAGGCAAATTAACCCAGGGCCTGAAAGATATCCAAATACTATAAAATCCCTAAATTTAGATTCAGGGAAGCAAATTAATCTACAATATCAAATGTGAGGGTCAAAACAGTTCATCTCCCAAAGTCATTAGTATATTCTGCTGTCTTACCGCATATTTCAAGGGTTTATAAGCATCAGAATAAAAGAAATATTGTTTATATATTGGATATATTTCCTCATCCTTCCTCGGAGCATATCTCTTGAATATCTTTTTCTTAGTTACAGGATCATCCTCAAGTTTGTAATCATTCATCCGATCGCATATATTTTCCAAAATGTCTGTTAAGAAGGTCTCTGACTTTGCAAAAGGAATCTAAAGAAAAAGATTTACAGAAACATACATTTTTCAGATTTTACCAAAGCAGAATCCTGCAGGCGTACATAAACACAGAATCCTTAACCTGGATTGACAGTACAGAACAATGCCTGCAGATCTCCGTATCTAAATAATTATTGTCTGATATCGTATTACATATATAATTAAAAATGTCAGCTAAATCTAGGATGAGCCTGGAAATAATTAAACATTTAAGGTGATAATAAAATATTCCTTTTAGGCTGAAATTATACGTGCCATTGTAAGCTGATTTTAAATGCAAGAAGTTCTTAATTTTTTTTAAAAAAAATTGCAGCAGAGGTATATTTTATGTTCAAAACTCATAAAGAGAGAAACTTTGCTTTCCGGGTCTCAGTGAAGTCTTAATAGATTCCTTGTTAGAATGTGCTTGGTTTCTTTAACCAAAGCAAAGTTTCCAAACATTCTACCCCCCCCCCCCCCAACACACCCACACACTCACACACGCACACCCACACACCCGTCCATCCTTCAGTTAGTCTGACTTTCTGTTCGTCAAGTCACTTGCAGCTGTTTAATGCCTCCCAAGGGTTTGGGCAAAGAAAATAATCACTTACAAAACTGTTCTTCTCCCAGAATCTACTATTTCAAACAGCTGGCCCATGTCTTCGCCCTTTCCTCTTCCTTCAGAATTAAGCAAGAATTCAGGGGGACACATTTAGACACACACTACCTACGTACTTAGCGAGGGTCTCAGCAGTCAATGCTACAAGGGTCAAAGAGCACCCCTTGCTCTTGGTAACAGAGACAAAAAAACCTTCTCTCCCGTCTAGACAGGTCAAGGTGCACGATTGCTCCCATCTCTGGAACTTCTTCCGGAAGAGGGCGTGAATTGAAGCCAAGTGCACAGTAAACAACAGAGCTGCATCTTTTGGGCCTTTAGGAGATTTCCCCTCTTCACCCTCTGCTGATCAAAGGAGGAAGTTATCATGACAACCAGAGTCAAAGAACCTGAATCACAAATGAACTCGATTTCTTCAGTGTTGATATATCCCGTCCCCATTGTCTCTTTTCACACGCAGTATGAACCCTTCCGGTCTCAACGATTACATTACAGAAGGACTTTCATATGTGTGCTCCATTTACACAAAGGGGAGACCCTTCCTTCACCACCATCTGGTCACAAATCAGGGAAATAAAGGCAGGAGAATTAAAATTAACGCTTAGAGTCCCTTCTCTCCAACCCCCCCATCTCTTGTGCATCTCAAAGTAGGCCTTTCTTTACAATAGGCCTCCCTCCTTTTTACCTTGTCCTACCTTGTAGTTAGAAACCTTATAGAAATAGGAAAGAACAGGAAAAGCTCAACATTAACTACTCCAAAAGAACATTTGGTGGTACTGATCCTATGCAGATATAAAATATGTACAGAATAATTGTAGAAAAAAGAGGCATACACTCTACCCACCCCAATATATTTCTGAGGGACTTGCTTGCTTTCACGACCATTTTCAATAGCCTATTTTTTTTTCATTGAACAAAGTAGCTGCAACAAATAAAGTCCCAATATTTCTTCCCTTCTCCCACCCCCAACTATTTAAAAGGACCATAACTAAATTTAACGCAAGGCATCCAGATGGTGTTCCTGTTTTACAAAACTCCTAAGCAGAAAAAACTCTCTGTTTGCAGAGTTTTGCGTACAAGGAGATGCTGCAGGTACAAAATCCATACCCTCACCAAAATACACACATTAATAGATGAGGTTCTTAACACCAATTCAAGACGGGAAATAGCAGTCCTGCTTTTGTATAATTTTCTCGGCTCCCAGAGTTAAGCCCTAGAAGGCCACCGCAATTTATATTTCCACTTGCGTAGAGTTTTGAGAAAGATATATCAAATAGCCACCCGTGCAAAACCATCCCTCCCAAAGTTAAGTATACTTTAAAATTGCTTTAATAATAAAATTGGAAAGGGAGGGGGGGATTTAGGTTGGACAAGGGGCAGAAACCAAAAGCAATTCTATGAAAGCCCTAAAAGATTCTGAATGGTCCTTCTCAATAGACAGCTCCTATTGTAATCACCCAGGAGATGTGGGGCCTCCACCCTGGAAAAACTGCCTTAGAGATTGTAACCTCATTAAAATATGAATAACAAGTCAGCCATCATTCAAAAGAAAGAAAGGCATCTTATTCTGCATCAAATTTCACCATCATTTCAAATAACCACAACAGAGCAACATGGAACAACACCCCCCCCCCCAAAAAAAAACAAACCCCCTTCCATTTCCCTAACTGGATGTTTGTCGCATGTGGAAACAATGTTAGCAGTGGAGTAGATTAAGCCTAAACGTTTTCAAAGAAATCACTTGTGTTGCCAAATCTTCCAGAGCATGCCGATCACATCTTTAAAAAAACGAAGAAGAAGAAAAAAAGGAAGACTCTCAAACCAGCGGTCAGATAGCCTTTCCAAGATCACAAAACCTAAAAGAAGAAGAAGGGAGGGGGAAGTTAAACATCAACACACCTCGCGGGTGGAAGAATGGAGACACACCACAATTCCAAGATATTTTAGCCAATTTTAAGCCCCAGGATGGAGAATTCATTACAAGCAACAATGACACCTTCATAACAGTCAATTACATGGAAGCTCATGATCCAGTTTATTACTGTGTCTCTGCTAATTTCATCATAAATTTCTGCCTTGATAGAGAACGCAACTCACCAAGAAAGCAATTGGGATGTGGAAAGAAAAATAAAAACGTAACTGCTACAAATGGACAGTTTCCAAAACCCAGATAGCCAATCAAATATTTCTGAACACTACTTAAGAATTTTCCCCCTCTCTTCTATCCAGGTTTCACAATATATGATTTATGCCTGCTTTTGTGTGTTTGTGTATGTGTGTGTATCTACAATCATCCATAAATATGCACATGTAGAAGTAGATCCATACAAAAGTGAATAGAAATATGCATCTCTTTAGACTTTTCCATGCCGAAAAAAATCACCAGCTTTCTCATTGGGAACAATATTCCAATTTTCAATATTTATTAAGGGTCAGTATTTAAAAATGAAAACTCAATCGTGTGTACACACACACACACGCACGCACACACATTTGCTTTAGGCTAGTGCAGGAGAAACATGAATGCTGAACCACTCAAAAGGCTGATGGGATATATAATTAGCTATTATGTTAATTGAATCCACTGTGAGTTTATTGTATGAGATTTCTTCATATAATATGCAAATGATCTCTAAGGTTTAGTTTTATTAGACAATATAATTAGAAATCCTTTTAAAAGAGAGAATTCTAATGAGGTACAATAAAGGTTAGGAAAATATGTTTGCTATGTTGAGTTACCACCTGGGCTTGCTTAATTAAAATGAAGGGAGAGAGAGAGAAAAACTTTACACACCAGTCAGACCACCTCCCATACATACACGTTACACAAATGCAAAGTTTAAAACCTTAATTGTTATACTTCAGAAATTTAATTTTTTTTAAAATCATTTATTTGTCCTTTACCATTGATTCATAGTCTAACAGAGTTTCATACATTCCCCATCTATATTCTCTAGCTTTCTTCTTAAGAATCCAAGTCACTAGAAAAACTTCTTGGTATTATCTCTTTTCCAATCCAGTCCAGTTAAGTAGATTCTGGGAGACACAGAATATATCAATTCTTCACATTGGATGGAAAACGTTTGACCTGTTTTAGTCTGGCATTGTTAATTTTCAAAATAAAACCACAGAACCATCTATACATGCAAGGATAATGGAATAGGGGATTCATCTATAAAGACCGTTATTGTGCTGTTGATTAAGAGATAGATCCAAGTAAAGGAAGATACTTGAGTATTTGTTCTGTAACCTTCATCATTTCATTTCGAATAACAAATGCTGGTGTTCTAAGAGCTGGAATTAAACATCTGCCTGAAAGTAAAAGTAAGTATGTCTTGGCTTAGAGTTTCTGGAGTAAAGTTTGTCTCATGTAAACCAATCATTAGTTTTAAAGTTGAAACTCTTTTGACTGTTTTCAATATTGCAGAAAAATTACACCAATAACATTAATACAGAAGACACAGGCAAAACACACAGTATTTTAATCTGGGCTTCCCGTAACAGCAACTACACTGAATTTTATGAATATGATTATATATATATATATATATATGAATGATGTAATCTGATATCCTTTATTTAATATAATATTGGCCATTTTTTGTTTTTAATAGGTACCTTCTGCAATAAACACCTGGCACACCTAGGAAGGAGTAGAAGACCAACTATTTTTTACTTTTGGATACAATATTTGAGCGGCTTACTTTTTGGTAAGAAGCAATAATCCTGTTAGCCTAAAATTCAATTATTGTTAGCCGTAAAATGAAGACTTTGTAGAAAAAGGAATCTCCACCCTAACAATTGTACCATATCATACAGTGACTCCATGCTCAAAAACAAAGTTGAACCAACATCCTACTGATGTGTGCTTCACATTTTAAAATTTGTATTTGACTTATTTTTGGGAGCATATAGTACTTATATCAAGTTGTTCTTTTAATATGATCCATGATCCAACCAATTAAAATAAAAGTTTAACCTACATTCTCAGCCCAGACTCAACCACGCTAATTCAGAGATCAATTCTACCGGCTTTTATTATATGTTATATACTATCCAGTAATAAAGATGTAGCACATTAAAGAAGAATTATTTCTTTGCGATCAAGTGGGCAAATAAATTTAATTGCCGGCATCATCAAATGTATATATTATTGGTTTGCAATAGAAAAGACTTCTACATTTCCAGGTTGGAAATTGAAGAGCAACAAATAGCAAAACACTGTTTTAGACAAGTCATGTGTTTAGATGACATGTCATTTAATTTGGCATAAGAAGACTATTTTGGCTTTGCCTGGAAGCTACATGTATTCCAATAATACAAAATTCTGCATTGTAGAAGTTGCTAGTTTAAAGAAAGGAGAACTCTTCATAGTAAGAAAGTTATGGTTTTCATTCTGTAACAAAAGACAACAGACATCACTGCACTACAACCTTTCTTCTCTTTGACGGAAGTTTAGAAGTTGCCAACAAACATCCCAATTTGTATATTTGAAGAGTAATAGGTAATATGTGCTCAATAATTCTAAAAGTCATGGGGTAAGAATTCCATCTAAGTTATTGAATTCCACCCTCTACATTCACAGAAGCTGTTTCATTCTTTAAAGAACCATATTTTATTATTGCATATTATGAGTCCCCCCCACCTTTACAGAGCTGATTCCATCCAACTAAATGAAGTGAACACCATACAAAGTTCCACCAATGATTCTATCTCTTTTCCCAGTCTTTAGGGGGCCTAATTTAGTATAGGGACAATAAGGGACAATAATGGTGTATCCTTATCAAAGGTAGATTCTGCAGTATCAGCTATAAATGGTTTCTTAGGGTGACCTATGGCCCCGGCTGACAATGTATAAGATTTCCAAGAACAAAAGGAGGCTATCTGATTAGATTATTGATTAGAATAAAATGGGATTGACTGGTGCTATCCAGCTACAGTGAATTGAGTTTCAGTTCCACTGATCGAACATGAGACAAATTAGGTTTCATATTGAAGTCAATGGGATATTAAGTTGGTTAACCTTGACTAGTTATGCTAGTGTATTGTCAATACATTTTAATAGGTGATAACATAAGTGTTATACTGTTAATTTAGTAATACACTTGAAAAGGAAGGGAAGGGAAGGGAAGGAAGGAAGGAAGGAAAGGAAAGGAAGGAAGGAAGGAAGGAAGGAAGGGAAGGGAGGGAGGGAGGGAGGGAGGGAAAGAAGGAAGAGTTCTTCAGCCCAATACAGGTAATCCTTGACTTACAACAGTTCATTTAACCTTGACTAGTTATGCTAGTGTATTGTCAATACATTTTAATAGGTGATAACATAAGAGTTATACTGTTAATTTAGTAATATACTTGAAAAGGTAGGGAAGGAAGGAGGGAAGGAAGGAAGGAAGGAAGGAAGGAAGAAAGGGAAGGGAAGGGAAGGGAGGAAGGAAGGAAGGAAGGAAGGAAGGAAGGAAGGAAGGAAGGAAGGAAGGAAGGAAGGAAGGAAGGAAGGAACCCAATACAGGTAATCCTTGACTTACAACAGTTCATTTACTGACTGTTCAAAGTTATAACAACACTGAAAAGAGTGAGTTATGATAGTTTTCCACAGTTTTGACCTTTCCAGCATCCCCATGATCATGTGATCAAAATTCAAATGCTTGGCAACTGGTTCATATTTATGACAGTCACACTGTTCTGGGGTCATGTGATCCCCTTTGCAACCTTCTTGCATGCAAAGTCAATGGAGAAGCCGATTCAGTTAACAACCTAGTTACTAAGTTTTCAACCGCAGTTAACAACTGAGGCAGGAAAGGTCATAAAATGGGGCAAAATTCACTTAACAAAATCTTCTCTCACTTAACAACAGAAATTTGGGGCTCAATTGTGGTCTTAAATTGAGGACTACCTGTATACAGGTACACATAGGACTGTCCGTTTCAGCTGAACTTTAGTTTATTCCTTTCCTGGGCCTTGTGCTTTGGTCAATTAACATACTATCTGTAATTGTAAGTTATCTAACATGTGAAAAATAACCAAATGAAAACCAAACCAAGGAAACCAAACGCAAACTATATTTTCTGCTTCAGCTTTCCTCTTCTGCAAATTTAACATCTGTGTTCCTTAAGAGATTTGCTGAAGAGGCCTGAAGTCATCTTTGAATACAAGTAAGCAGTTCTCAGTTTTGATGTCCTCAAAGTTTCTAAGCAGAAGGGCTTTGGGGAACATTACAGCGCTAAATAACTGGGATTCTGGGAGCCTAAAACCAGCAGACTCCGCGTATCCATCCCCATAAACAAGCCACTTACTTACTGCTAAAGAAAAAGAAAGGCCATGTAAATAAGCACCTGTTGCACCCTGCCAAATCCCCTTGTAATATTTTCCTTTGTCATAAGTTTCTTGTACTTCCAGCTAATGATGTTTATGTGGAGGCAGAACCATCTGAATGCACAAGAGAGGTAGGAAACCTTGCAGTGGGTGAATTTGTAGCAGGCTGGCCCTGAGATTAGAGAAGAGCTCCACAGTATATAAAAATGTTCTTATGTTAACCTTGATATTCTGAGATGACATCAACACATCCATGTGGTTTTCTGGCAATAATACAGCAGTGATCTTCTGCATTATTTATTTATTTAGTTATTTGTTTAGTTATTTGTTTAGTTATTTATTTAGTTATTTATTTAGTTATTTATTTAGTTATTTATTTAGTTATTTATTTAGTTATTTATTTAGTTATTTACTTAGTTATTTATTTAGTTATTTATTTAGTTATTATTTTTTACAACAGGGAATTCATTTTCCAGTCCAGTCCACAGTCTTGCAATTCCTTGGCTTATCTTCCTTCCTTCCTTCCTTCCTTCCTTCCTTCCTTCCTTCCTTCCTTCCTTCCTTCCTAACTAACTAACTAACTAACTAACTAACTAACTAACTAACTAACTAACTAACTAACCACTTAACTACATATCTACATATACCCACACTCTCTTTTCCTGATCTGTGAAAGCATCCATTAATCCCTGAACTTTTTGGCCCTACAGAGGAAAAGGTTCAGCATCCATTTTTTTTCCATATTCCAACAAATGACACGGCCATTTATATATAACCCATTTTACAGGAAGAAATTAATGAAACCTAAGTATAAAGTAACAGAATAGCAGAGTTGGAAGGGACCTCGGAGGTCTTCTAGTCCAACTCCCTGCTCAAGTAGGAAACCCTATACCCTTTCAGAGAACTCTTCTTAAAAACCTCCAGTGTTGGAGCAATCCACAATTTCTGGAGGGCAAGTTATTCCATTGATTAATTGTTCTCACTGCCAGGAAATTTCTCCTTGGTTCTAGGTTGCTTCTCTCCTTGAATAGTTTCCATCCATTGCTTCTTATCCTGCCCTCAGGTTCTTTGGAGAATAGGTTGGCCTCCCTTCTTCTTTTTGGCAACCCTTTAGATATTGGAAGACTGCTATCATGCCACGCTCTCATGTCCTTTCTCACAATGAGTGACCAGGGATCACTCCTGGGATGTCAAATTTCTACCAGATCTTGAATGTCTACCAAACCATTCGTTTCCACTCCCTTATTGCCAATTTATTGTGTTCCTAAAAAGGATTCATACTTACTTTTTGCAAGAAGCTAGCTCTGTTTCTTGCTGTTGTTTTTTTAAACCTTCATATTCTCAATATGCAGAATGGTGAGCTTGGATGTAGGAGATTCCTGGAATATTCTCTGTCTCTTTAATTCCAACCTTATGTCGACTCTTCTACTTGTTTCACATTTCTCCAGGGTGAAAATAATAGGTTTCTAGGTTTCCGCCACTCCAGTTATTTCTGCAGTTTCATCCTTTTGGTCGGTCCTAAAACATGGTTATCATATTGGGTTGTCCTATCTATCCTACCTACTTACCTACCCACCTAAAATATTTCATTTTAATGGAACTTCTGCGCAATCAGCTTCTCCCTTTGCAGCTACTTATTTCAATGGCCATAATGTTTTCTTAAGGGGAAGGATGATTTGGTAGCTTTATAACCCTCCTTCACAGGAAACACTTGGATTTTTCTAAATAGGACCAGAAAAAAAAAGCCTCTCATATGAAATTTTTAAAAAGGTTAAAACCTTTCTTTTATTTCCCTTTTGAAGGGAAGAGAAAATTTTTGTTACTCTGGGAATTGTAACACCTTAGAATGGAGCAATGACTACCGTAAATGGCATTCTTGTTTCTAATGTTTAGCATTCAGAGATTGGCAGAAAAGAAGATAATTACCAATAATCTTCAAACTGGTCTTGAAAGACTGGGAAGTGGAAATGGGTAACCATGCATAACGGACAGAGACTAGATATTTTAGATAGTATAACCTGGGATGTAACTGTAATCTATTGGCAAGTTTAAGAAAAATATTTCCTATATTCCAACTTCGACACTGAAGTGTCACCTGAGCATCTGAAAAGACTTCAGATTTCGCACAATGGTTGTTTTACACAACAGCAATATTTTTTCAACTCTGGCAACTTTGAAATATCTGGACTTCAACTCCCAGAATTCCCCCAGCCAGTATGCTGTGACCTTCACTAACAGCATATTTATTTCCGCAACAGCATATTTATTTCCGGGAGGCTAGGGAATTCTGGGAGTTGAATTGTGTAATTAGAGATACACATGATATTACAAACATAAACAACCCCAGCAATTACACAGTACTTAGGCTGTCCCCCCAACTCATCCTCAAAAAATGAACCTACAACTAGTACAGGTTTTTGAGATACACAAACGGCTGACCTGCCTAGTGGGAAAACAGCTTTAATATTTGCAAGAAGACAGAAAAAAAAAACACAAAGCAACAATAATATTTTCAAGAAGTTATGTGTCTGCGTGGCCTGCATTTGGCAGCTGCAATAGCCAAAGTGCTGAAAAGGGAAGGAAGAACAACACCTAAAGAAATAGATGCAAAAGGCAAGTACTGTGAAAAAAACGTAGATAGAAGAATATAAAATTGTGCCTGGTATGAAGAATGTAGGGAGAAAGAAAGCAATTTTTCTCTCTCTCTCCCTAAATATTAAAACTTGAGTTCATCTATTAAAACAAAGTGTCAGGAGTATGTATGTACACACACACACACACACACACAAACACTTACATACACATACACACACAGGCACATACATGCACACAAAGACACATGGGTTTTCTCACCAGTTCTGACCTATCCCAGTTCACATCTGGCCTGCGACGGCTCCACCTTCTGGCCTTCCTTACGAGGCACGCTAATTTTGAAATTAAATGTTCTCAGCACCCACCTTCCATGGGGGAGGCTGCAGGCCCCACTCCTTCCTTAAGAAATGGGGGGGGGGGGGAAAGGCCAATCCTACCTTGAGCACATTGTGATAAATATCTTCTGGCATTTCCCCTCTGCAAACGTAGAAAGCAAATGCCCACTCTTGCCCATTATGCAGAAGGAGCCAGCTGGCCATGGATGTGAAAACCCAACCCAGGATCTTTGTATGGCTTGTGGATAAGAACACAGACAGCTGAAAGGAAGAGGGATGAAAGGTTTGCTGACATTCCAGTCAACCTTAGCCATCCTTTATTCACCAAAAATAATGGTGAACTGCAGGGGACTTGGCGCATGACCTCATTCATCCATCCTCTTTTGCTAGCCAGAGAGGGAGATGGAGAGAGAGAGAGGGAGAGAGGAAAAAAATAATAATAAAGCCCACTGCAATGGACTCAACCATTCAATGTGATTCTGGTTGCCTGCAAACGTTCTTCCGGTGATCACGCATGAAAGAGGAGGAAAAGCAGTTCGCATCCCATATGCATTTGCAAAGCATTCGACAGGGTAGCCTGTTCAAAGGATTACACTCTTGTTCAAGG
Organism: Thamnophis elegans; assembly: GCF_009769535.1. Lineage (NCBI taxonomy): Eukaryota > Metazoa > Chordata > Lepidosauria > Squamata > Natricidae > Thamnophis > Thamnophis elegans. The sequence goes on from NC_045558.1 coordinate 11,058,068, forward strand.
CTGAGCGTTGCAGACCCACACTGGAAATACATCATGAATGAGAGGAAGGCAGATCATTAATAACAAGACATTCGCCTAATCGCTACTTTGTTTCCACCAGAAGCTCATCTTCTGAAGGATTCTTATTGGGCCTGTCTTGCCATCAGAAACCCTTGGTAAAAATAGCAAAACATCATGGACTTTCGAATTTAGGTATTTAGAAAGACAGGATAAATCGCGCCTTTTGGAAGAAACGTGGCCCTTTTGGAGAATAAATTAATGAACTTGTGAAATTTGGCCATAATGGTTGATGAGATAAGGAACTGAAGAGAATAGTAAATTTTCAACAGCAGCATCCCAGGGACCCATATTCGGATCTTTTAGACAAATACTTCCTTGGCAAAAGTGACTGTGAAGTATTGGCTCAGTAGAAAAATTATATGTCGGTGTCTTTAAGTGCTGCTGCTAAGTTACAAATTTCTGATCATAAGCCATCAAAATCATTCTGGGTTATTTTGTTCCTTTTGATTTGTTTCTGTTTGGTTAACCTAAAGCTAAGAGACATCCAAAAGACATTCCATTTGGGGGAAAAAAATCATGATCTTAATCAGTCACCATTAAAAAAAAAAAGAATATGCTATAAATAAGAAATGGTGTGCAAAAGTCTGAAGCCAGGCATGGCAAAAGAATTTACTGTAATAAGGATTGTGGATTGAAATCTTTCAAAAGTCTTCTAAATTATATTAATTTTCTTTAGTTTTAATGTTTATTTTTTACTTTTACATGAGTTGTTATAATTAGTCCATGAGTTAAAAAACAAAATCATGATCTTTCAGTGTAGTACACATGTTGTTGAATATTTTAATATGGCAAGCTGCCTTGGGAAAAACACTGTCTTGAAAAACTAGTTAAAATATACATTTAACAAGAAAACCTACAGGGGGAGAAAAGAAGGAATGTTGGTGGAAAATAACTTTAAAAAACAACCTTTGTAAGGAACCAGAATATGAAAATCCTGGATGTGGCAATTCATAATGTATTTGTGTGTCGGTGTGCAGTCGATTAATTGTTACTTTTTTAATTATGGAAGAGCAAGGAAAAAAACATCCTATAAATAAAATTATCCTATTTTCTTCATTAAAACAGTCTTGGGATTTCTTCAGCTACTATTATCATTCTTTTTCTCAACGTTTTATCATTATGCCACGAATGTTTATAGCAAGTGTTATTTTCTTTAACTAGCTAAAATTTCCTTTTTTGTGGATGTGTATTGAACATATAAATGAGCTCCTGACAAACCATTTGTGTATCCCCTCTACCTGTGCTTTAAAAAAAAGTGTAAATATATAAATGGGAAGGGGAGAAGCCATCTACTTTTTTTTTGGTGAGCCTTGATTCCCTCTTCTGCAAAAACTTCCTATTCTAAATGTAATTTCATTTTAAGACTTCTTAAATTGTAATCTCGTTTTTAAAAATAGGCATCGGACTGCTTTAGGTTACCCCCCCTCTACTCTTTCAGCTTCTGCCAAATTGGATGGGAACGATTTTTCCACTCCTTTTTAGAATAAACATTTCAAACCCAACTTGCATTCCTTCGCATTCTCCCGGAGAGCAAAATACAGCCAACATTTCTGTACAGACTTATCAGCTATCACTTAAGAGAGACAAAGTGGATTATCACCCCAGCTGTCAAGGAAGGCAGGCATCTTACACAACATTTACAGGTAGCAAAGGTCATGTTCCTATGACAGCCTTGGGGACTGGACACATTTCTCCAAAGAATTATGTCCTTTGCCGAAATAAACAGAGACTAATGGTTGATTTAAGCACTGAAAACAACTTCATGAAGGAAGAGAGGGAAGGAAAAAGCCAGGCTGAAAGAGAAGGAACACCAGAAGAAGATGTCAATGCATACATTGATAGAGATTATTATGTTTGCCCAGATCACCATCTCGTCTTCTGAATTGTCCTCCTTGCCACAGGAACATTAGTTTTCCACAAATCATGCAGGTAAACAAGACATAAACTTCTCCAACCTTTGAAACACGCGTACAGGACTGTTACAAATACGGGAGTATTTGAGTGTTACTCTCACTTCTACAATTCGTGGTTTGTGAAGGTACAGCCTCTCATCGCCCACCAATCCTGCCAGAAAAGCTTTTGCCAAACTATAGCTAGTCCTCAACTAATGGCCACAATTGAGGCCAACATTTCCATTGCTGAGCAAGACCGTTAAGTGAACTTTGCCTCATTTTATGTTCTATCTTGCCACAGTTGTTAAGCAAATCACTGCAGTTGTTAAATTAGTAAAACAGTTGTTAAGTAAATCTGGCTTGCCAGAAAAGATGATCATATGACCCCGGGACACTCCAACCGTCATAAATATGAATCAGTTGCCAAGCATTTGAATTTTAATCACATCAGCACAAAGATACGGCATTGGTTGCAAGTGTGAAAAACGGTCATAAGTCATAATTTTTTCAGTGCTGTTGTAACTTGGAAGGATGAGTAAATGAACTGTTGTAAGTTGAGGACTACCTATATAATTTCCCAACAAGATAGAAGGGCCACTATTAAATAGTGGAAAATAGTTGTAACCATTGCTTTGGATTTATTGAATTTAACTTAGATTTGAAGATGACCAAATTCAGGTTTTTGTCTTGATCCTTTCCATCTTTGGGATTGCAGCTTTTGGCCCAGCAAATGAAAGTTAAAGATGATCCTTCTGTCCACTTCAAAGCTGATCACCCCAGATTTAATGGTTGATGGGAAAATTATTGGCATATCACCAGTTTTTGGTCTGGTTTATTTTTTTTTTTAAAAAAACCAGCTCTTATTACAAACATTTACACCAATTCCAGCTGAATTATTTCCCATTTAGAACTAATACATCACTGTGTATGTTACGGAAAAAAGAAACTTGTTGATTTTCTTTCTGACAACCTTTCCATATTCTGGGAAGGAGGGGGAATTTCTTTTCCAATGATGGACAAACTTGTAGCTGCCTGTTTACACAACTGACTCTTAAATCTTTATGAGTCTGGGAACCAACTGTCCCCATCCTGGGCTAGGAGAATTCCAAGTATCTGCCTCAAGTCCCTCAGAGGTTTTCAGAAGAAGCAGTGTCCTTACATTTGGTGAACCCAACAGGCCGAATGTATTCCAGATGGTAGCATCGTGGTTCTCATTTTCTTCTCCAAAGAACCTACTCTTGATGCCCACTCGTACGTATCCTCTGCATATCTTCAGCCACAGCGCTACCATCTGCAGGTAGCAGGAACTTAAAACTGCATGGATGTGTTCGGATGCAAAAAGTAAGGCCGAGGATGCCACGCTTCCATTCTGGCATTCAGTAAGATCCCAAGGAGATTGATAGGATCTCAAGATGCTTCTATGGTGCTTCTGTTCCCATGGGTTGTACCCATGTCTCAAGCATTATATCTAACACATCTAGCTGGAAAGCTGATTAAAACGTGAAGAGGTCAATTTTGATATGAGCAAGATGGATCAGTAGTCTCATATCTAGTTTAATATAAGGTAAAGATAAAGCTTTGGTGTTAAGGTGGTACTGAATGGAGTGACTAGGATCTACAATTCCCTTAGAGCACGGCTCTCCAACCTTGGCAACTTTAAGACTTGTGGACTTCAACTCCCAGAGTTCTTCAGAGCCCCTGCTCTAGAACACAGGGAACCACATCCTTTTTATGTCTTGTGGATTTCATTTGTTCCACAAGTTCCCCACATCAGTTCTAGAGCACGGGTCTCCAACCCTGGCAACTTTAAGACTTCTGGACTTCAAGTCCCAGAATTCCTCAGCCAGCTACTGGCTAAGGAATTCTGGGAGTTGAAGTCCAAAAGTCCACAAAAGTTGCCAAGGTTGGAGACCCCTGCCTTAGAAAAAGGGAAGTTGGGTGGGTGATTTTGGGGCCATTATTTTTCCCAGCCCTAGACTAGGGAGTTGAAAAACATCTAGTTACCAACCTGCACTGGGTCAGTGTTCATTATATTATATAATATGGCGGTGATGAAATTCTACTGGTTCTGTGGGCGTGGCTTGGTGAGCATGGTGTGACTTGGTGGGCGTGGCTTGGTGGGAGTGGCAGGGGAAGGATATTGCAAAATCTCCATTCCCTTCCCACTCTGGGGCCAGTTAGAAGTGCTGGTTCTCTGAACTACTCAAAATTTCCACTACTGGTTCTCCAGAACCTGTCAGAACCTGTTGGATTTCACCCCTGTAATACGGATCTCAAATCCAGCAATATATTCGAAGATAATTCGAAAAGATATCAAAAAATATATGCACTGTGTGAGGACATATTTATATTAGATTTCAAGAGTAAATTTCATCTCCAGGGGAGACTGGAATTCCATCAGATGGAGAAGGAGCTGGAGCTTGAAAATATTGGATGTTGCATCATCCAAGGGTTAAAAAAAATGCTGAAATATGAAATTTATACGAAAAATATGGATAATATGACTTTGAATGGCATATATCCCATCAGAACTAAAATGTCATTATCCTCCATAAACAATTGGATTCAGATGTATTTGCTCTGCAATTTTTTTTTTATCCCATGTGGGAATGGAGTTTACAAATTAGGAAAGCGAAATAACTTCTACTCTATTTCAGAATACAAGACATGCTGTTTGTTACAGTTCAGGTTGAATTAATCTGCATTGGTTTTGTCTGGTATCTCATTACAGTCAGATGTTGTCAGGTGTATCTGCTCTGCTTTTTGGGAGAGATTTAAAAACTCAGCATTTGGCTGTGATGAATCAGCAGCTGAGTGTTTCCCTATTGCTCGCCCTTAAAATATTAGAATGATTTAGATCATGCAAACAACTGAATATTCATAGGCAACTAAAACATATTGGCAGGCCATTCTGGACCATCAAATAATTTGAAGATAGGTGTCACCTAGTTTATTTTCAATTACTGTAATTGCATTTTCAAAATTTCTCTTTACGCAAAATGGCATGGCCTGGAGACACGGATTCTTCAAGCCACAGACCAGATGAATGCATGGATCCTGCAAATATCCATCAGTCTTAGCTCTTTCGACCAATCACCAAGCAACTGTGAGTTCTAGCCCCACCGTAGCAGTGGTGGGTTGCAAATATTTTTACTACTGGTGTGTGTGCATGTGCAATGCTTCTGTGCATGTGCAGAAGCTTCTGACCTTGCGCAGAAGCATCCAGGCGGGTGGGTGGGGACTCCCACCACCACTACTTCCGGTTTGGCTGAACTGGGCTGAACTGGGAGCAACCCACCACTGCACCATAGGCATGAAAACCAACTGGTATGTTTGAGCCAGTCACTTTCATTCAACCCAATCCACATTACAAGATTGTTATGGAGAAAATAGGAAAAGGAAGATTAGCTACATTCACTACTGTCCATTACTTATAAAGAAATAAAGGTGGAATAACAATCTAATGCAAGTAGTCCTTGACTTATAAGTTACAACTATCATTGAGCTCAACATTTATGTTGCTAAGCAAGGCAATTATTAAGTGAGTTTGGCCCCCATTTTATGACCGTTTTTGCCACAGTTGTTAAGAGAATCACTGCAATTGTCAATTGAATTATGTAGTTGTTATGCAAATCTGGCGTCTCCCATTGACTTTGCTTGTTGGAAGCCAGCTGGGAAGGTTACAGATGGTTGATTATGGGAAATCACAATTGTCATAAATATATGTCAGTTGCCAAGGGCTCGAATTTTGATTACTTGACCATGAATGGTTGTAAGTTGAGGACTTCCAATAAACAAATGAAGAAACAAACAAAACAAACGTGCAATAAATAAAATAAAGATGTGTACAAAATACATTTATTAAGTATGTTTCTCCTTTAATTTTGCTAAACCGATCCTTTCGTTTGGCCAGCATATAACAACAAACGTGAAAGTAGAGAGTTCCAGTCTTTAAAATAAAACAAAACAGAATTCAAGAAATCTGGTCAGAATGAAGTCCGCTCATGTCTCATTGACATGGATTGAGTTTTAGATCAATCCCCCATCTCCCTAATTATGAATTGGTTGAGTAGCCTGAATTTGGAGATAAAGAGATAAAAACAAACCATTTCCGCCACTAGTGGGAAGCAGCGGATGGTCCTTGACCTTGATGGCATTGTGATGCCCTCTGATTCTCTCAACATTTGAAGGCTCCTGAGAGCCTTGATCGTTAGCGCTGCTGGGCAAATTGCCACAGGTTTATATTAAGCAGGTGTTTGATGCACTTTGGCAAGAGAAGAAAAAAGAGAGAGGGATGAAAAAGATGTTAAAAACAAAAGGTACAACACAATATTTTACAGGAACATTTTACAAGGAAGGTACCTTTAAAAAAAAAACTGTCTGAAAAGAGGCCCTAATCTGCAATTTATAATAGACTGACAGATGTGGACGAAGTTTAAAAACTAAGAAATCTGGCTAGCACAAGGTAAAGCAGTAGTCAAAGGAATGGTCTATGACAGCAATGGCTAACCTTTTTGTCCTCGTGTGCTGAAATCTGTGTGTGTGTGTCCATGGCCGTGTGTGTCCACACCCACAATGCAATGCGGTCCCCCTATGTATGCATGCACGACCCCCCCCGTTCCCCCCCGTGCATGCACTTGACACCCCCCGCCAGTGGTGGGATTCAGCCAGTTCGCACCTATTCAGGAGAACCGGTTGTTAACTTTCTAAGCAGCTCAGAGAACCGGTTGCTGAAAGAAATCTCTTTTTGTTTTTTCCCACTTTACAGGGCTAATCCTGTAAGGAAGGCAGGAAGGAAACATTCTGGTGTTCTTTCTAGCCTAATCTTTATTGCCCTGCTTACAGAAACTGCCTCTCCGGTTAACCCTTATTACATTGTAACAGCTCAAGCGAAGCGCCCATCAACCTGAGTGATGTTGAATTGACCACGCCCACACAGGCACATGACCACCGAGCCACACCTACCCAGCTGGTCATTAGGGCAGAGAACCAGTTGTTAAATTATTTGAATCCCACCACTGCCCCCCGCACTCCCTCTGTGCATGGGTGCGATCCTCCCATGGCCTGTTTTGGGCCTAACAGGCCTCCCTGAAGCCTTCTGCGACCAAAACCGGGCTGCCGGGAGCAGTGGGGGCACTCTGGCAGAGACCTAAAAATGAGATGGCTGGTGAGAGGCATGCGCGCATGCACAGTGGAGCTGAGCTAGGCGATGACTCGCGTGCCCGCAGAAAGGGCTTTGTGTGCCGCTTGTGGCAGGTGTGCCATAGGTTTGCCATCACGGTTTTAATGATTGATACTCAGATCTATAGATTAGTTTTGGTTGGTATAGTTGAACCTGAACTTTGATTAGAGCAATAGGGGGGTGTCACACATTTGCCCTCAGCATTTCCCACGCCTTTCTTTCTCCTTTCTGTTCCTTTCTGATGCTCTTGCTAGACGGAAAGAGGAGAAGGAAAGCAGAGGGAGATCAGGAGACGCCTCTCAACACCAATCCCCAGCAAGGCTAATAGCAAACGAGTGAAGAGCTGTCACTCAATAACATCTGGTGAGCTGCAAACTCTCCAGCTGTGCAGGAGATGAAAATAGGCTTTGAATGCAGAAATATCTAAATTCAACCCTCAGGTTAACAGGTGAGAAGAAAGAAATGATATATGGAATCCTACGGAGTCACTGCCAGCCTCAAAAGATCAGATTTAAACAACATGGTGTCCAAGTGACACCCCCAACAGAAAGAAGACTCCAAGGCAGGCATCTTCCTCAAAGTTCCATTTTATTAGAGATGTCACATCTGGGAAAACCCGAATCTGAAAGTTTCCAGGTTTTCCACACACAACTGAAAGTTCAAGTCCCTGCCCAGCACCCACATGTCCATCACAAGGCCCAATCAGGCACTGTCCCAACTGGAGATGCCTCCCAGTCACACCCCTCCAGGTGCAGGGCAAGATGACCTTGACTCTCTGAGAAAGCAATGTTATTTTCACTATATATATCTCCCATACTCCATATAATCCCCCCTCCCAAAATGTGGCAGGTCAGAAGGCCCAATGCAAAAGGTGGCTTCCAGGTCTGACACGTGATGCCCTCCAAATGTGAAGGTCCACCTTCCATGCAACACAGCCAACTACAAGCTAACTGAGAGTTGCAGAAAACTCAGCCTAGGACCAGATTGGGAAAAAAAGTGGACCAACATGCTGAAGGTAGCAATCATCAATGGCCGATGATCTTAGATTTGTAGAAAGTAAGATTTGTCAACTGGCCACAGCACTTATCTCTCACTACATTTCTCATTTACCAAAATGACAATGGTGTCGAAAATAGTCACTTATAACTGGTCCTAATGATTCTTGCAGGTCATGTAATTCATGTACGTGGCAATTGGAATGTACTTATTACGGTGCAGCTTCCTGGAGACATGTGATCATCATTTGTGACCCTCCCAACTGGTTTCCAACAAGCAAACCGAATGACAGAAGCAAGTTTTGGGATCCCCTCCATATTTCACTCCTAGGTAGCCTCTGGGAGGGGCTACTCTCTGGGAGTGCTTAGCAGCTACTGCCGCTCGAGCCCCGGCCACCTGCCCTGCCCTGGTCCTGGTTGAACTCCCAGGGCTCCAAGGGCGGGTTCTGGGCTAGCTATGGCTTCAGCTCCCCCCTCTGCCTGCTCAGCCCCTCCAAACGTCAGTAAGATGTACCTTCCAGACGCTCTTGGGTCAGATTTGGGGTTCACTAATAACAACTACAATGATTTGCTTAACAACCCATGGTAAAATAGGTCATAAAATCAGGTGCGACCCACTTAACAACTGCCTGCTTAGCAATGTAAATTGGGTCTCAATTATGGTTGTAAATCAAGATTACCTGTAGAATAGCCTTTCTATTATGGCTTGAAGTTTAGGGCTGGAGGAGACTTGTGGTTCCATCACTGGCACAATAAGCTTCCTTGCCTGAATGAGCTGTAGCTTTACTAAAGCCCTAATTTGGGAACAGTTTAAAGAATAAATAGGACAATTATTTATTCTCAATTTAAAACCAGTTCATAGGACTAGAGATGTCTTGAGTCCATCTCTCTACCATCTATCGCCGTGATGCAGGGGTGAAATCAACTTACCTTTACTATTGGTTTGCAAATGCGAAGTGGCTTCGCTTGCATGCACTACCTCCGCACATGCGCAGGACCTTCCACACATGTACAGAGCATCAAAAACTGGACGTCATGATGTCCAGGTGGGTGGGCGGAGCCTTCCACTGCCACCGCTACTAGTTCGCCTCAACTGGATAGGACCGGCTTGAATCGCATCACTGCCGTGATGATGGACCTATAGCATGCATGCCACAAGTGGCATGCAGAACTCTCTCTATGGGCATGCCAGCCGTTGCCCCAGTCCTGCTCCCCTGCGGATGCGTGCATGCCTCCCACTGGCCGGCTGGTCTTTGGGTCTCTGCCGTGCATGCATGGGGGGACAGGGTACATGCGGGGGACATGTGCATTCATATGTGGGGCACAGGGCGCATGTGTCCAGGGTTCTCGCATTGCATTTTGGGACCTTGCACTGCTTCCCCTTGCCCCTTTTTGGCTTCCAGGTTGGTGCAGGAGGCCTTCTAGCGCATGAGCCCGTTTTGGGCCTGGAAGGACTCCTGAACCAACCTAGAAGCCAAAATGGGGCAAGAAGGCACCATGCGAGGGCCCCCCCTGTGCTCCGTTTTGGGCCTGAAAGGCTTCCTGCACAAACCTGGAAGCCAAAAATGTGGGGGGGGCAATGCACGGGGGAGCACAGGCGCTGGGGGAATTTGGGGGGGTCACACATGCATGCAGGATGGCAGGGCATACGTAGGGCTTGGCACGCACATGTGAGAAGGCATGGCACATGCAGGGGGTCACATGTCCATGTGTGGGGTGTGGTGCATGGGAGGATCACACGTGCATTGCATTACGGGTACGGGCATGCGTGGGTGCTGTGACGCAGGCAAGCACATGCTTTTGGCATGTGAGGACAAAAAGGTCACTGATCTATTGCCTGGCTGCCCCTCTGCCTTCCTATCTGCTGGCCTATTTATTTGCCTCCCTCTCTGCTTATCCATCTATGTTGACCCTGTTCCCTTGAAAAGGAAATGGAACAAAATGCCCCCAATCCAGCAGACTTAGTCACAGTGACGAGCAAGCAGAATTCGCAGAATTTGAACCCAAGCAGTGGGTTACTCTTTAACAGTCTTGAACTGAGATTCCTTTTTGGGTTGGAACCTTCATTTGTCAGAGGAGACTCCACACACAGAGTCAGATGCAATCATGGTTTCATTCTGATTCTGTACTCAGAGGAACATTTGCTGACCCAACCTCCAATGGAAAGAAATATCTCTGAACTAAGAGAGGGATGTGTATGCGCCCGAAGTTGGAAGAGAATCTGTGTGCGTCAAGGTTATTGGCAGTCAGAGATGAAACAAACTGAAGGCCAATTCAGGGTCAAAGGCACCCTCCGTAAAATAAGAAAATATTAAAATAATATCTTAAATTATATCAGCCTCTCAGAAACCTACTGTTCTTAGGAAACATCTTGCGCTCTGTGCTGACATTTGTAAATTGCCCATTAGCAATAATGTGGAAACAGACTTTCTTTGTGGTGGCCCCAATTGTCTAGAAAACCATCTCTTTCGTAATATAGTCTGCATAAAGCTGAAGTGCTTTCTACATCTTAAAAACATATGCTTTTACATTGGTTCTCCTGCATTATTTTAAATGATTGTTTTTACGTTGAACAGCTAGTCTTCGACTTATGACTTAGCTAAGCCTGAAATTAAGATCATAAATACAGTGTACAAGCACTTATTAAGCAGGTGGCCCTGTGTTGGTGCCTGGTTTTGATTATTATTTTTTAAATTGATCGTCAAGTGAGTGACATGGTTAAATAAACATGGCAGTCATTATGTGAAGTTATTATACCAAATGCATTTTGGTACACTATACCAAACCAGATTGTTGTTGTTAGTTGTGAAGTCGTGTCCAACCCATCGCAACCCCATGAACAATGTTCTTCCAGGCCTTCCTGTTAGATATTGCCCCCCCCCCCGCTGACAGACTGACAGAGGTTTCCACCAAGGTCCTCTGTTCTGGTAGGAACAGAGAATGAATCCCATTGGTCAAGAGGTCTGACAGATCCCTTTAAAAGGGGATGCTGCTAGACCATTCTGACTCCGGATGTTTACTTGACTTGCAATAAAGAGTTGTTGTTACGGAAGCCATTGTGTGCCTCCTTCACCCGATCTAACACTGATGACGAAGGTGGGATTGGAAGGCAACTAGGATAACAAAGAGAGCAAACGAAGCCTTGCAGGTACATCCAGCCCAGAGCATCCTGTGCGGCATTGAGCAAGCCATTGTGGAACAACCAGATAGAATCAGAATGGCTATGCATGCCCCACCAACTCTGTATGATCCAGCCACTGAACACTGGGAATCGTACATGCTACGATTCAAGTGTTTCCTGGAAGCGAACAATCTCACGGGCATTACAGCCCATAAAAAGAACATGTTCCTGGGTTACTGTAGCCGAGAAGTGTTCGAAACGGCAAAAAAATCTCTCCGAACCAACTCCACTTCAAGCGGTGTCCTGGTCTGCACTGCAACAAACACTGAAGACTCACTACGTGCCTAAGCCATCTAAATATGTTCGCCGGCATGAATTCAACATCAGGAACAAGAAGGAGGGAGAATCCATCAATGGGTATGTAGCAGCGCTCCGAAAAGCCACAGCCTACTATGAGTTCTGAGACCTGGACGAGCTGATTTTGGACCACATAATTTGCGGTGTGCAAGACATCACTCTGCAGAGGAGGCTACTTGCTAAGTCTAACCTCTCTCTGCAGATCACACTTGATGAGGCTAGGGCGTCCGAATCATCCGCCAAGTTGACAGAAACCCTACAGCACCAGAGCACACCTCAAAATGCACAGAAAAGTACCTGTGTACATCGTGAGACCACTGAGCCCGAGAGCTCCAAAAGCGGGGAGGATGACAGCTACCGCATGAGCAGAAGCTGCGCAAAGCTGGCGCGAAAATTCAACTCCCAAACTCCACTCTGCTCCAGCTGTGGAGGAGACCATGCCCGAGCACCCTGCCGTTTTCGCGAAGCAACTTGCCAGCGATGCGAGCGAAAGGGGCACATCGCCAAGGTGTGCTGCAGTGAATTCCCTACTGCCATCAGACATCCCAGAGGGTCGCAAAGCCACCAACAGCGGTCCAAACCAGGGGCTTGGCAAAAGTACTCACAACCATCAGAAAGTGATGACAGAGTCGCCAACCATACGTCGGTCACACAAATCCGCTTCAGGCACCTGAGGAAGCTGAATGTCAATGTCTCGGTTAGACAAATCTGTAGCAGGCACCCCAAAAAGCTGAAGGTCACTGTCTTCATCGAGGACTCCCCATGCGAAATGGAGATCGACACCGGATCGTCACTGACCATAATTCCATGGTCAGTCCTCAAGCAAGCGATCCCAAAGGTCCAGAAACGTCATCTCCGAAACCCTGACGTCCGCCTGCATGACTACCAGGGGAACCAAGTCCCCATCGTAGGCCAAGGCACCTTCCGGGTGAGCTACAAATGTTTCAGTGGAAATCTTCCTATGACTGTGGTCAGCGGAAACCTCCAAAGCCTCCTGGGGGTTTACTGGTTCCAAACTTTAGGAACGGAAGTGACCGGCATCAACTCTGTGAAGGACGAAGACGCTGAAGCAATCTTTAAAGAGTTTGAGGACGTTTTCAGCACTGGCACTGACCCCATCTTTAAGGAGTTCAAGGACATTTTTGGTACCGGTCCTGGTAAGTACAAAGGAACCCCTATTTCCTTTAACTTAGACCCCACAAAAGCCCCAATTGGACTAAAGCTCAGGAGAGTACTCTTCACTCTCCGCCCTAAAGTAGACAAAGAAATAGACAAGCTTGTGAGCCAGGACATCTTAGAACCAGTAGATCACGCACGCTGGGAAATGCCAATTGTGACACCTGTCAAGCCAGATAGGTGTGTCCGCATCTGTGCGGACTATAAATGTACAATTAATAAAGTGTTACAACAAAGCGCATACCCTGTACCCATTGTACAGCACCTCCTTCATTCGCTCGGCAACCTTTGTGTGCTTCCATTACTTGATCTAACACTTCCTGTCCTCTGGAGTCCATTTAAGCTCACACCTACTGCTTCAGTGACTCCATCCAGTCACCTCCTTCTCTGTTGTCCCCTTCTTCTTTTGCCCTCAGTCTTTCCCAGCATTAGGCTCTTCCCCAGTGAGTCCTTCCTTCTCATCACGTTGTATTTGAGTTTCCTCTTCAGGATCTGGCCTTCTAAAGAGCAGTCAGGGTTGATCTCCTCTAGGACTGACCAGTTTGATTGCCTTGCAGTCCAAGGGACTTGCAGGAGACTCAAAACCAGATATACAATAGTAAATGTCAGAAACCAGGAAAAAAATGTCAAAAATCATAGACAAGTGACCACAGGACACTGCAAATTGCCATAAATATGAGCTTCAGCCCAATTGCAATCACGTGATTGCTGAGAGTGGGTGCAGCTGTCAGAATTTCAAACTTGAGTCATAAGTACCTTTTGGAGGAGATCTAGCATAATTTTGATCAGTCACTAAGTGAACGGTCATTAAGTGAGGATATCGGTATGGATCAAATATATAGGGGACATGTACTTTCTTTATTTTTTAAAGAGCTGATTCAAATCTTGCTTTTGTATATATTTCTATTAGAACTTTAGGAATATTTTAAAATGAAAAATAGAACAGGTAGTCCTAATTTCAGAACAGAGGACAAAATTCCTGTTGGTAAGCAACTGTTTAAATGGGTTTTACCCCATTTTATAACTTTTCTTGACACCATTGTTAAGTGAATCTGAGTTTCCTGTTGACTTTGCTTTTCAAAAGGTCATAAAAGGTGACCTCGGGACACATGCCAGTTGCCAACAGTCTGAATTGTGAATCACGTGACCATGGAGATGCTGCAGTGGTAATCTGTGTGAAAAATGGCCACTTTTTTTAGTGCCATTGTAGGGGCAAAATCCAGCAGGTTTTGACAGGTTCTGGTGAACCGGTAGTGGAAATTTTGAATAGTTTGGACAACCAGCAAATACTACATCTGGCTGGCCCCAGAGTGGGGAGGGAATGGGGATTTTGCAGTTTTCTTCCCCCTGGATTGGGAGGGAATGGGGATTTTGCAGTATCCTTCCCCCCGAAGTAGGAAGGGAATGGAAATTTTGCAGAATCCTTCCCCTGGAGTGGGGTGTGAATGGGGATTTTGCAGTACCCTTCCACTGGAGGGGAATGGCATTTTGCAGTATCCTTCCCCCTGGAGTGGGGAGGGAATGGGGATTTTGCAGTATCCTTCCCCCTGGAGTGGGGAGGGAATGGGGATTTTGCAGTATCCTTCCCCCAGGAGTGGGGAGGGAATGGGGAATTTGCAGTTTTCTTCCCCTGGGAGTGGGGTGTGAATGGGGATTTTGCAGTATCCTTCCCCCTGAAGTAGAAGGGAGTGGAGATTTTGCAGTATCCTTCCCCTGGAGTGGGGAGGGAATGGGGATTTTGCAGTATCCTTCCCCCTGGAGTGGGGAGGGAATGGGGATTTTGCAGTATCCTTCCCCCAGGAGTGGGGAGGGAATGGGGAATGTGCAGTTTTCTTCCCCTGGGAGTGGGGTGTGAATGGGGATTTTGCAGTATCCTTCCCCCTGAAGTAGAAGGGAATGGAGATTTTGCAGTATCCTTCCTCTGGAGTGGGGAGGGAATGGAGATTTTGCAGTTTTCTTCCCCCTGGAGTGGGGTGTGAATGGGGATTTTGCAGTATCCTTCTCCCTGAAGTTGGAAGGGAGTGGAGATTTTGCAGTATCCTTCCCCTGCAGTGGGGTGTGAATGGGGATTTTGCAGTACACTTCCCCCTGGAATAGGGTGGGAATGGGAATTTTGCAGTATCTTCCCCCAGAAGTGGGGAGGGAATGGAGATTTTGCAGTATCCTTCCCCCTGGAGTGGGGAGGGAATGGGGATTTTGCAGTATCCTTCCCCCAGGAATGGGGAGGAAATGGGGAATTTGCAGTTTTCTTCCCCCTGGAGTGAGGTGTGAATGGGGATTTTGCAGTATCCTTCCCCCTGAAGTAGGAAGGGAGTGGAGATTTTGCAGTACCCTTCCCCTGCAGTGGGGAGGGAATGGGGATTTTGCAGTACACTTCCCCTGGAGTGGGGTGGGAATGGGGATTTTGCAATATCCTTCCCCCAGGAGTGGGGAGGGAATGGAGAGTTTGCAGTATCCTTCCTCCTGGAGTGGGGAGGGAATGGGGATTTTGCAGTATCCTTCCCCCAGGAGTGGGGAGAGAATCGGGATTTTGCAGTATCCTTCCCCCAGGAGTGGGGAGGAAATGGGGAATTTGCAGTTTTCTTCCCCCTGGAGTGGGGTGTGAATGGGGATTTTGCAGTATCCTTCCCCATGAAGTAGGAAGGGAGTGGAGATTTTGCAGTACCCTTCCCCTGCAGTGGGGGGGGGGATGGGGATTTTGCAGTACACTTCCCCTGGAGTGGGGTGGGAATGGGGATTTTGCAATATCCTTCCCCCAGGAGTGGGGAGGGAATGGAGAGTTTGCAGTTTTCTTCACCCTGGAGTAGGAAGGGAATGGAGATTTTGCAGTATCCTTCCCCTGCCACGCCCACCAAGCCACACCCACAGACCTAGTAGTAAAAAAATTGAATTTCATCACTGTGCCATTGTAACTTCGAGCTGTCACTAAATGAATGATTGTAAGTTGAGGGCTATCTGTACATAAATACTTGCAAATAAGGAAGTGATCGATATATATGTTGCTTGAAATAGATCTATACTAGTCTCCCTTTATTTATTTATCAGCACAAATGCAACACAAATGTAACAAGGCAACATAAAAAATGGCTTTCTGCCTGCATGGCTCCCAGAGTGAGTCGATAGACAGAAAAGGGAAGCAGTGTTTGGGCATACCAGGGATTGTGACACAATACATACCTGTTTCCCTGACTTAGCTGATAAAGGAAGAGAGCATGTGACTTAGAGGCTAATATAACTGCCTAATATGTAATACAGCCCAGGTTCGATTCCCAGTAAGGGTATGGCTAGCTGATGAGAGCTAAATAGCTTGAAATAGTTCTATACTAGTCTCCCTTTATTTATTTATCAGCACAAATGCAATGTATGTATGTATGTATGTATGTATGTATGTATGTATGTATGTGTGTGTGTATGATGGTATATACGTACATATATATATACACATATACATACATATACATACACACACACACACACACACACACACACACAGAGTGCTTTCAGAAGTTTAGAAGAAAGAGCCCAGGGGACAGAACCATTGGAAGATGATCGCTTATATCAGTTTAGACCTTTGCCTCTCCTGAGATTTTCTGCTCCAAACGCTCCTCCATTATTCTGTCTTTATATGTTTAGGCTGGGGCAAAGGTTGCCCAGTCATAATCTTCTGCTTCCTGTTTGTAACTGTGTGGGCTTGTACCCCAGGTCCTTTTTCTCTGGTTACTCACAGCTCCCCATTGGATGCCTAACTATTTCTCTGAATGGTTTGAAATGTTCAGATTCTGTAAGAGAACTATTTGGTTATTTTACTTCTGGTGCAATAGTTCATATGTTGACCTTGCAAGCATCTTAAAATGTCCTGTCTTAGGCATGAAAGCCATCTGGATGATTTTTAAAATTTAATTTACCATATTTTTCGGACTATAAGAATGAACCAGAGTATAAGACGCACAAAAAGGTCAATTAAAAAAGAAGTTTTTGCGTTCTGCAGGCCTCCCAAACCCTCTGCACATCTTCTTTTTTGCAAAAAGAAAAGGGAATGCAGAGGCTTTGGGAGGCTTGTAGAGTGCTCCTGGGGGCTGAGGGGGCCCAAAATGAGCAAAACAGTTCATCCCCAGCCCCTAGGAGCACTTTGCAAGCCTCCCAAACCCTCTGCACATCCATTTTTGCAAAGGGGACGGGGTTTCGGGAGGCCAAAAATGCTGTATTCAGTGTATAAGATACATTCAGATTCTCACCATCTTTTTTTGGGGGGGAGGTGCATTTTATACTCCGAAAAATATGGTAATCCTTCATTATTTTTATAAATAACTCAAGTCTGCAAACATATCCAACACACCTTCATCCTATGAATTTATGGTCTCCCACTTTCTAGCCTGGTGCTTTAACCACTGGGCTAAACTGGATCTCTAAATAAATTTGGACCCATCACCAGGAGAGTGTTATAGTCTCACCTTAGACACACGGTTGTGTAGGGTTTTTAAATTATGTTTTTCCTATCTTTATTATTTTTTTTATAATTGACTCGAGGTGGCAAACATAAACAACATATCTTCTTTCTCCTATGTTCCCCACAAAAACCCTATGAAGTGAGTTGGACTGAGAAAGAGTCACTGGCCCAAAGTCACCCAGCCGGCTTTCATGGCTAAGGCAGGACTTGAACCAGGGATGGGATTCAGCCGGTTCAAATTGGTTGGAGCGAACAGGATACTAATTTTGCATCTGGTTTGTCAAACCGTAGTTTGGAAGTATTGGCTGGCCTCGCCCACCCCTCCTCTCCCAGTAGTCTCCACACAGCCTGTTCATCATGCCATGTAATTGCAGGGCCCGCACGGGAGTGTGAATAATGAGTCTCCCGGAAGTTCCAGAAGTGGGCCTGTTTCTGGCCTCCAGAGGGCCTCCAGAGCCATGGGGAGGGCATTTTCACCCTTCTAGAGGCTTGAGGAAAGCCTCTGGAGCCTGGGGAGGGAAAAAACTCCTCCCCTCACCATGGTGCAGGAGGCCAAGTAGACCATGTCTCCCATGACCATGCCCACCACCAACCGGGCAGAGAACCAGTTGATAACATTTTTCAATCCCACCCCTGACTTGAACTCACGGTCTCTAGCTTGGTCCCTATCCTCAGGCACTTCTCTCTACCAGAATGTAGGGAGCTTCTCTCTACCATACTTTCTGTTGAGAGGGAAGTTATCCGAGAATGGACTCCAGCACAAATCCAAAAGCTCAGAAGACTAAATCTCTGGTCCCAGTAACTGACCCAGATTACATCCTGCAACATTATCCTGGGAGATGTATATTTGCCTTCATTCATGGACATTTTTGCTCCCTTGAGTTATTAATAAAAAAATATTAATGGTGGGATGAAAAAATGTAATAAATAAATAAAATTGTGCAACATTATTCATGTACAGATATTTCTATATTGCCAGTTCCTAGAAAATAACAGAGATGTCTGAAGATTTTCTTCTAAAGCAGGGGTGTCAAACTAGTGGCCTGTGGACCAGATGGGTCACATGCAGGCCACGCCCACCCCAACTTTTTTTTCCCACCAAGGGGAAAAATGATGTGATACATCATGTGATGGCAACGTGATATGGCGAGTTTGACACCTGTGTTCTAAAGCATACGTTTCTGAAAGTGTGTATGTTTGCTGAAGTATGTCTATGGAAATTCTCAGTCATCCAGGTGATTGTTGTCTAAAAGTGCTTTTTCAAGAGGCAACTGGACTTTCTGATTTTTCTTTGAAGATGTTTCGCTTCTCATCCAAGTAGCTTCTTCAGCTGAAGTATACTATCTTAAAATGCTTCTTTTTAAATGTGGATCCCACTTTTGAGTAGAGATCTGCATGTACAAAATTCAGACTCACAGAAATCTTGAAGGAGCTGTATGTCGGAAGTCACTTTTCATTAGAATGTGTAAGTTCTACCTTCTCATTCATTATTTTGCTTATGATTGGGGCAGATTTGCCTTCAGTCTCCTGTGGTTTTGCCTTAAGGCAGAACAGTCTCACAGCAGATGCCCAAACCCAACTCCATTCTTTGAGAACAGAGTAAACAAAAGAAATTATTGGGCAATATGAGACGCTATGCCCAGGGCAAGTAGATAACTCCCACGAGTGGAGAAGATAAAGTTATGTGAGAGATAGTAATAAGTGAAGTTCCTGCCTAATCAAGGAGAAAACTAACTTTGAACTAAGGAGAAATTTCTGACAGTTAGAACAATTAATCAGTGGAATGACTTGTCTTCAGAAGTTTTGGGTGTTTCATCAATGGAGGTTTTTAATGACAAGCATTTGCCTGGCATGGTATAGGGTTTCCTGCTAGAAGACCTCCAAGGTCCCTTCCAACTTGATTATTCTGATATATCTTCTTACCATTTGTTAGATACCTTTTTGGTTCTGATAGACCCATATTATGATGAGGGATAAAAGGTCTGGAGGCTAAATTCAGGGGCGAAATCCAACAGGTTCTGACAGGTTCTAACAGGTTCTGGAGAACTGGTAGTGGAAATTTTGAGTAGTTTGGAGAACCGGCAAATACCATCTCGGGCTGGCCCCAGAGTGGGGTGGGAATAGAGATTTTGCAATATCCTTCCCCCAGGAGAGGGGAGGGAATGGGGATTTTGCAGTATCCTTCCACTGTCACCCCCGCCAAGCCACGCCCACAGAACCGGTAGTAAAATAAATTGCATTTCACCACTGGATAAATTGTATGATGGCCAATTGAAGGAAGTAGGTATGTTTAGCCCAATGAAGAGAAGGATTGGGGTAACATGATAGCACTCTTCCAATATCGGAGGAGCTGCCACAGAGAACAGGGAGTCAACTTATTCTCCAAAGGACCAGAGGGTACAACAAATAGCAGTGGGTAAAAGCTCATTAAAGACAGATCTAACCTGGAACTAAAGAGAAATTTCCTGACAGAGAAAACAATTAGAAAAAGCGATCACTTGTGGGTACTCCATCCCTGGAAGTTCTCAAAAAAAGACTGGACAACCGACTGGGATGGTATAAAGAGTCCTGCCGTGAGCATAGGATTCGACTAGAATTTCTCCAAGGTTCCTTCCAGCCTTATAATTCTATGTTCTGATTCTGTAGTACAACTTGTCAATGCAACAAGACCCCATTCTCAACATTTTTTTAAAAAAGTCCCCATCCCCAATTTTTTTTTTAAAGGCCCCGGGAAAAAAAGGAAAGATTCCTCAATTTCAAGGTTAGAGATTATTTTAAACCACAGAGGAAAATGAAGCAATTTAGTGGCTGCTGGCCTAACGCAGGAAAGGTTAGAAGATTAAAAGACCAACTGCTGTTTGGGTAAGTGGTTGATAATTGCACACCCTAGCAATTACTGGGCTGGGTCTCCTGTCTGTCTTACCTTTTTTTTTCCTCGTGAGCCATCAGGGTTGATTCGAAATGTCCCCGAATTTACAGTCCTTCTTGGTCCAATTTTCTTGATCTCATACTCCAGCTCATCAGCAAGAGCCTTACACGCTGTAGAGTGCAAAGGAAAAGAAGTACGGAGATACATCCTCATTCCAAAAAATTCCCAATAGAAAATATGACAGAGAGAGAGGAGGGGGGCAGGGGTGAAATCAGCTTCCCTTTGCTACTGGTTTGCAAATGTGAGAGTGAACGCACCGTCGCAACACTCACATGCATCACCTTTGCGCATACGCAGGACCTTCCACACATGCGCAGAGCATCAAAATGCTCTGTGATGACGTCTAGGCGAGTGGGCGGAGGCTGCTACTGAGTGTGCCTGAAAAGTTAAGTAGCGAGGGGTGAGGAAATCTGCTGTGCCACGCGATTTACATTAGCTGGAAAGCAGGAAATCCTACGACACTAGCTAATATAAATTGTGCGTCACAGCTGATTGTCGGAAATAGTTTGTCCGAACTGGTAGCATTTTTTTACTACTGGTTCGGGCAAACCAGTCCGAACCGGTAGCATTTCACCCCTGCAGGGAGGGAAATAGATACGAATACTGAGAAAGCTGTTTGCCGCCAAAGTGTATTCCAAAACATGTGCTTACATAGCCATTCAAACATGTTGTCACCATGAAATATTAATACATAGCTGGGCCAGAACCTCACTGTAGTTTTCTTCTTCTGAGGATAATTCTTGGAAAGAAGATTTGGACACCAGAGTGTCATGTGTAATGTTGATGGCACAGATGACAACAGCTATTTTATTCAAGTGATAATTCTTGTACATTGATAGAAGCCACATTTTTAAGATTGGTTGTGCCTGAGATATGCGGCTGCAGCCAAACCGTATCCCCTTATGATTTATTCCCTCGCAAACAAAACAAATATGTGTCCCAAAGAAATAACATAATTTGCTAAATTCTGAAATGTCTGAGGCAAACCAGATTAGAGATTCAAAAAGGCAATGTAGAGAAGGGAAAGGGAAAATTATGGTGTTTTTTTATTTTAAAGAAAGGGAAGCAGAGCCAGAGCTGACAGGTCTTAAAAAGTTTGCAAGTGATGGTATTGGCAGTGTTTATTTCAGTGTTTCCCAAACTGGCTACTTTGAGATGTGTGAACTTCAGCTCCCAGGGTCATTATAAATGCCCGTGATGGTTATGCAATGCTGGGATTTGAAGTCTAAATATTTCAAAGCTGCCCTGGTTTATTTGCAAGTAGTCCTTGTTTGTTCTGTGATTGTTCAAAATGACAAATGGAGAGAGTTATAACCCCTTCCCACGGTCAGGTGAAGCAAAATCTAGGCAATTGATAATTCACATCAGAAGTGTTATTCAGCCGGTTTGGACTGGTTCACCTGAACCAGTAGTGAAAACAGTAGTTGAAATCATGAGTGGGTCTGCCCCCTGGCACTCCTCACCCCCCCTGCCCCAGCAATATGCCATCCTATTGAGGCACATTTTCAAGCGGAAGAACATAACCCATGTTTACTGTCAAAAACAAAAAGGTACTTGGGAATTATGGTGGCAAGGTTAGATAAAATATGTGTGCATCAGTGGTGGGTTCTGGATCCCGTTGCAACCAGTATGGTGCAACAGAGCTGGGTGTCCACCATGTGCACGCACACAGCACGCGCATGCGTACTTACCATCTGTGATGCTCCAGCCACTGGGCGGAGCGTTGTGCAGGCGCCGTATGCTCCGTGCGTGTGCGCAAATGCCCCAATTGGTTCAAATAGCAGTAAGGAGAGCAGGCGGGTGAGCAGGCCTCCAGAGCACCATACCGGAACAGTACCTGGTGCTCCCAGCAGGTACCGGTATACCGGTTGTATCCCACCACTGGTGTGCAGCACCAGGGCATACCGGTTGTATCCCACCACTGGTGTGCATCTATGTGTGTGTGTATACACATGGATATGTTCATTCTAGAAGCTGGCAAAGCATAGGAAGGACTACAGGGCTGGCCATCAAACAAACACTTCTTTTTTCTTTTTAACTCAAAACTCATTTACAGGTAGCCCTTGGCCTACAACAATTCATTTAGTGACCATTCAACGTTACAACGGCACTGAAAGAAGAGACATGGCCATTTTTCACCCTTATGACCATTGCAGCATCTTCATGATCATGTGATCAAAATTCAGGTGCTTGGCAACTGACTCACATTTATGACGGTTGCAGAGTCCCAGGGTCCAGTGTTCACGTTTTGCAACCTTCTCACCAAGCAAAGTCAACGGGGAAACAGATTCACTCAACAACCATGTTACCAGGTTAACAATTGCAGGGATTCATTTAATAACCATAGCAAGAAAAGTCATTAAATGGGGAGGGGGGAGATCACTTAACAAGTGTTTCACTTTGCAACAGAAATTTTGGGCTCAATTGTGGTTGTAAGTCAAGGACTACCTGTATCCCCTTGGTTGCTTCATTTACTGTTTGGGTTTTATGTTTGCTCAACTTCCGAAGACTTCAGCAATTGGCATTCTTAGCCAAATGGGACTGGTTGCGACAGTTTGAAAATACTTTCAATCTGGTTTGTTGGAGAATTAAACTGAGCTATTTTTTAAAGCATCTCTGATGTTTTGGAAGTAGACTTTTCATTGAAAAGCTGTAGTTTTGCAGAATACACTGATGGTCTATTTTTCATTGGGTGAAACTCACATCCCATGTCTGCCATCCTTCAAGCGTTGGCTGTAACCTACAAATGCCTACATGGCATAAGGCCTGGTTACTTGAGGGACTGCCTGTCTCTGGTAACATCTGTCCAGCAGATGTTTGATCCTGCACAGCTGGTACACTCTGGGTTCCTTTGATTAACAATCCTATCTATTGGGACCCTAGAAGCACGCCTCCTTTGAAGCAGCACCTGCCCTCTGGAATGAGGGCCCTCTGAGACTGAAAGGTCCCTGAAGACTTCCAAGGCCTTTGGTAAGGAAGAAGATCCTTCCCTTCTTTGCTCTTGTTTGTTTTTTTGTTTCTTTGTTTGCTTGTTTATTGATTTATATGCCGCCCTTCTCCCAAAGGACTCAGGGCGGAGTACAACATAAAAAAAAACATATTACAAAAGTTAAAAAGGAAATTAAATAAAGTATCCAAAAACAAACCCAATTAATATTAACAATAAAAATTTAAAAATTAGATTAAAATTAACAATTAAAATTAATAATTTATTTTATTCTTTTCAGGCCAGGCTGGCTTGCTGGAAAAGCGAACATTTTAGGGCGTGTCAGAAAGACTGGAGGTTGGGGATTATACAAAGCTCCGGGGACAGCTCATTCCAGAGGGAAGGCACTCCCACAGAGAGGGCTCTCCCCCTGGAGGTCACTAGCCAACACTGTCTGGCCAACAGCACCCTGGGGAGGCCAACTCTGTGTGATTGCACTGGACGGTGGGAGGCTACTGGTGGCAGTAGGTGGTCTCGCAGGTACCCTGGGCCTAAGCCATGGAGCGCTTTAAAGGTCGTAATTAGTACCTTGAATCTCACCCGGAAAATAACCAGCAACCAGTGCAGGCCGCCTAAAAGGGATGTAACATGGAATCACCTAGGTACCCTCATGATAACCTGCACGGCCGCCTTCTGGACCAGCTGAAGCCTCCAGGTGCTCTTCAAGGGCAGCCCCATGTAGAGAGCGTTGCAGTAGTCCAGGCGAGAAAGGATGAGGGCATGAGTGACTGTGCACAGAGCATCCCGATCCAGAAGGGGCACAACTGACGTACCAGGCTCTTGCCATCTTCTTTCATCTATTCTTTATTATTTTCGTTTATTTAATTTACATCATGCCTATTATTTTTTATAAACACTTCAAGGAGGTGAACATATCTAATGCACTTTCTTCCTTCTATTTTCTCAACAGCAACAATCTTGAGAGACGGATTGACTGAGAGAGAGAGATTGGCCCAAAGTCCCTCAGTTGGCTTTCATCCTTAAGGCAGGACTAGGACTCACACTAGCCTGTGATTGGTCTAAAGTCATTCAGTTGCTTTCATGTCTAAGGTGGGATCAGAACTCACACTATCCTAGTGATTGGTCTAAAGCTGTGATGGGGAACCTATGGACACATGCCATAGGTGTCACGCAGAGCCCTTTCTGAGGGCACATGAGCCGTCGCCCAGGTCAGCTCCACTGTGCATGTGCGCATGCCTGTTGGCCAGCTGATTTTCAAGTCACTGCTGGGAGACACATGTCCGTGTGGGAGGGGAGCACTCTCAATTTTTTGTGCCAGGACACTTTAGGGAGGGCCTCCAGAGCCCGGTGGAGACTGTTTTCGCCCTCCTGGAGGCTCAAAGCAAGCCCTTTAGAGCCTGGGGAGGGCGAAAAACAGACATCTGTAAATTCTGTAAGTCCAGAAGGGAGGCCATTTTCGCTCTACCGGAGGCTTGAGGAAAGCCTCCGGAGCTTGGGGAGGGTGAAAACACCCTCCCTGGCGTGGTGCAGGAGGCTGAGTAGACCGGGCAGAGAGGTTCACACGCACATGTGCAGGGGGTGTTTGCACATGCACGTGCAGGGGGAGCGCATTGCATTGTGATTGTGGGAACATGTGCACAATAGCACATGCACAATTTAGGCACACGAGAACAAAAAGGTTATCCATCACTGGTCTAAAGCATGGGTGTCAAACTCAATCACTTCACATGATGTGATGTGACATATCGTGATTTTTTTTGCCTTTGCAAGGCTGGAGTGGGTGTGAGAACTGTGCATGATGCACCTGGCCCAGTTTGACACCCCTGGTCTAAATTCACCCAGTTGGCTTTCTTACCTATGGCAGAATATAACTCACCATTGCCTAGAGATTGACCCAAAATCACCTAGCCAGCTTTTAGGACTAGAACTCACTGTCTCCCAGTTCATGTCCTGCTGTCTTAACCACTATTATTTATAATGATTATTGTATTGTGATTTCTATCTTCAATTGCTGTCAACTGAGCCGAGGTGGCGCAGTGGTTAGGGTGCAGTACTGAAGGCCACTACAGCTGACTGTTATCTGCAGTTCAGCGGTTCTAATCTCACTGGCTCAAGGGTAACTCAGCCTTCCATCCTTCCGAGGTAGGTGAAATGAGGACCCAGACTGTGGGGCAATTTGCTGACTCTGTAAACTGCTTAGAGAGGGCTGAAAGCCCTATGAAGCAGTATATAAGTCTAACTGCTATTGCTATTGCTAACTGCCCAGAGTTATTGAAAGTCAGATAGCATTGAAGTTTAAATCATCATCATCATCATCATCATACTGAAGGTATCATTTAGTCTCTTTCTGCATTTTCAACAGGGTTTTGCCAGCCATTCTTCTTACTTGCCAGGAGATATTACTTGCACAATAATTTCCTTCTTTTCCCGTTCCAGCCCCTACCAAACCATGACGCGATGATACAACTATTAGAAAATTATCCAGTTGCGAACATGTCTACAGATTATCATTCGACCTTCACTGCCTGCAAGATATAATTTTAATGAAACAATTGCATCATAGCTTGGCAGGCAGAAAGTTTTCCCTCGCAACCTCATTTAACGTTTTTGCAATTTAGCTGGCTTTTGAGGCCAAGGGGATTTTTTTCTTTTTTGCTCTGATACCAGTGTCAAGGCAATTTTGGTGTTCTTTCATTAATCAGTTGGACAAGACATTGATTAGTTGATAGTGTTTTTAGCATTTTGAGGTAGCCAGTCTAAGTTCACCAGACAAAAGAAACCAGAAATATGAATACTAACATTACGCTTATTGTAGAGTTACGGTAACGGAATCTTGGAAGTCTGAATATGCCTCCCTTCTCTCTGCCTTTATTTGATTTATTTATCAATCAAATTTATAGTTTAAGTTCAAAGGAGCTAAGGGCCGTCTTATCTGAGATGATTACCCAGGTTACAGTTCTGTTCCTTTCTCTTATCTAGCCCAGTGTTTTGGTTGAAGCTCTTCCTCCTTTTTTTCTCAAGGTTAACTCTCATTGCTGATTACAGGTAAGTTAAAATGAAAGCAATTGGTTTTCAGACTCTTGGCAAGTGTTGAGAATGACCTAAATGCCAGGTGTCTCCAACTCCCAGACCACAGTAGCGGCCAAGCAAGAAAAAATGAAACCATTCCACATACACCACACACACAGTTGGTGGAAAAATTGTCTCCCAAGAAACTGGTCCTTGGTGTCAAAAGAATTAGAGACTGTTGCCCTATATGTTAGTGTGAAGATATCAAGTGGAGAAGTATCATGAACTATTTGCTCATTCCTGTGTTCAAAAGTCTCTCAAATCCTTCCTTCCTTCCTTCCTTCCTTCCTTCCATCCATCCATCCATCCATCCATCAACCCACATGCATACACACTGCAACTATTTCCTTTGAAATAGTTTTTCAAACTATTTTTCTTTGAAACAGGAGTGGGCTTCAAAAATTTTAGCAAGAGGTTATCTGCCCAGTTGCTGGATGGATGTGGCCATGGTGGGCATGAACTAGCTGGCCTCCTGCACCATGGTGTGGGAGAGGGCTATTTGCCCTCCCTGAGATCCAGAGGCTTTGCTTGAGCCTCCAGGAGGGTGAAAACAGCCTCCCCAGGCTCCGGAAGCCCTCTGGAGACTGGAAACGGGCTCATTTCCGGCCTTCCCGAACTTCCAGTAGGCCTGTTTTTCACCCTCCCCGAGCCTCCGCGCATGCCCTGCACTTATCTGCATTCAAAACGTACCGAGTGGAGGTTCCTGGGAGGGGAGGGGCAGGGTGGGCAGGGCCAGCCAGGAGTGGGATTTGGGGGTTCTCCGAACTGCACAGAATCTTAGATAGCGGTTCTCCCGAACCCCTGCAAACCCCCTGCAGCCCACCCCTTCTTTTGCCCTGTGCATCAGACTTCTTCAGACAACTTCCTACCAAGGATGGACTTCTTAAAGATTGTACGTTGGTTCCTCCTTAGCAGGAAGTATGAGAGAAAAAGCTTCCTACTTCCACTGACCCTTCCTTAAATAAGTTCTACCTGTGTTTGGACACCTCTCTTTGTCCTGTCTCCTGTTCTGCTTTCTGATAATTGTTTTTATGCAGATCCTGACTTGGCCCAGATGGCTACCCTTATAGCCAGCTTGGTTTCCCACCCAGAAAAATATGAATATTTCAAGTACTTACCATATTTTTCAGACTGTAAGATGCACCGGAGTATAAGACACACCATGATTTTGAAGAGGTAAATTAAAAAAAAAAACATTTTGCACTCTGCAAGCCTCCCAAACTCTCTGCACACCTTGTTTTTTGAAAAAAAAAAAAAAGTATGCAGAGCTTTGGGAGGCTTCTAGAGTGCTCCTGGGAGCTGGGGGGGGGGGGCAAAACTGGCCGGTTTTTTGCTCTTTTTTACCCTCCCCAGCCCCCAGGAGCACTCTGGAAGCCTCCTAAAGGCTATGGACATCCACGTTTTTGCAAAGTGGGCGGGGTTTTGGTAGGCCAAAAATGCTGTATTCAGTGTATAAGACGCACCCAGATTTTCACCCTCTTTTGGAGGGGGGGAAAGGTGCGTTTTATACAGTACTTATATTTTATCCAAGAAACACTCTTAAGGGTTATGCAATTATTTTTCATTTCCTCTTCCTCTCTTAAACTTTCTGAAGGAACTTGATTATCAGGAAAAGAAAGTGTTTTATTCCCTATTTGGCCCTCAGGATAAAAGAAGCATTACAAATGTTAATTACTAGAGAAATAGCCCTCTTATGCTATTTCTCCCATTCTAGATACAGGCAGTCCTTGACTTACGACCCTAATTGACCCCAAAGTCTAAGTGAGAAAGTTGCTAAGTGAATTTTGCTCCTTCCTGTGATTTTTCTTGCCACAGTTGTCACAGCAGTTGTAGTTGTTAAGTTAGTAACAGAGTTGTTAGTGAATCTGGATTCCCCATTGATTTTGCTTGTCAGAAGATTGCAAAAGGTGATCACATGACCCCAGGACATTGCAACCGTCATAAATATGAACCAGTTGCCAAGCATCTGAATTTTGATCATATAACCATAGAGACGCTGCAACCGTAAGTGTAAAAAATATCACTTTTTTCTGTGCCATTGTAACTTTGGACAGTCACTAAATGAACTGCTGTAAGTTAAGAACTGTCTCTATGGTCATGGAGGACCCTTCCAAAACTCTACTTCTCCAACTCAGTCTGTTCTGTTCCGGGATATGATCCTGGCAAATTGTTATTTGATTTCTGATTTAATAAGAGTCCGATTTCAGACCATCCACTACTACCCATATCTGGCTAAAATAGGGAACTACAAGGGAACAGGAAATTTCCAAAGAATTGAGAAAATGTGGAGTGGAAATGTTGCGATAGAGTGAATCAGCACCTCTTCAAGAAAAACACAGACTTCAGAGGATAATTAGAACTGCAGAAAAAAACAATTGCTACCAACCTGCCTTTCATTGAGGACCTGTATACTGCACGAGTCAAAAAGAGGGCTGTGAAAATATTTACAGACCCCTCGCATCCTGGACATAAATTGCACTGCACACCAGAACAACAAGACACAAGAACAGTTTTTACCTGAATGCCACCACTCTGCTAAACAACTAATCCCCACAACACTGTCAATAATTTACTAAGACTGTATTACTATTCTTCTTCCCTTCCTTCCTAGTATCTATCTCTTTCCACTTATGACTAAAATCATGTTGCTTGTATCTTTACAATTTATATTGTTTTATTTGTTTCCTAGTACGATTTAATAACTTATTAGTAACCTTGACTATCACTAAGTGCTGCATCTTTTTACTCTTGATGAATATTTTTATCCTCCTTATGTACACTGAGAGCATATGCACGCAAATTCCTTGCGTGTCCAATCACACTTGGCCTCTATTCTATTCTATTCTATTCTATTCTATTCCATTCCATTCCATTCCATTCCTGATATAGTATGCACTATACAAAACAGGGTAGTTTCCTCCATATCATCTGCGCCTGAATGCTGTTAGGTTTGCAAGTATTAATCCTGCTGACTGCATTGGAAAGATGTTTCTGTAAGAAGAACAACATCTAATTTTGTTTCTTCTTTTTTGTAAAAAAAAAACGTAGCTGGTTTAAAAATAGAGTATAGAATCCTAGAGCTGGAAGGGACCTAGACCTAGTCTAACCCCCTAGCCAAGGCAGCCCTGGACAAATGGTGTCCAGCCTATCCTTGAAAACCTCCAGGGACGGAGCACCCACAAGTGTGGGAGGCAAGCTATTCCATTGATTAATTGCTCTTACTGTCAAGAAATGTCTCCCTAGTTCCAGGTTTAATTTAATGAGATTCCATCCACTGCTGGTTGCCCTGCCCTCAGTTGCTTTGGGGAATAGGTTAACCCCCTCTTCTCTGTGACTGTGCTGTCCCAACAGTATATAGCTAATGTAGGAATTAAGAGCTGTCTTCTTTAAGAAACTACCTCATGGGAAATGTAACTACCTTAGGGGAAATGTAGGCAGAAATGTAGTTCCATAACATGTGACCACATCTGTGTTCCCTGATTGGGCAGTGGGGTACTCTGCCCGGGAAAAGTGATTTATTACTGGCCACTCTCTGGATCGCTTTGTTCTACCAGAAGCAGCTTTGCGCCAGCAGCATGGGTTAACTATACGTGGAGCTAACTGCATGCCCTGAGCTATCTGGATCACTGGGGCAGAAGAGTGACATCCCCTCAAGTACTGGAAGACAGTTATCATGTCATTCCTAATCTTTTTCTTCAACAGACTAGAGATACCCAACTCCCTCAAACATCCATCATGCAATATAGCTTCCATAAAATACATAAGTACTGCTTCCTCTTCCTCCTCCTCCTCCCTCTTCATCCTCTTCTTCCTCCTTTTCCCCATCCTTCCCCCTCCATCTTCCTTCTCCCCTTCTCCTCCCTCCCTTCTCTATGTGTCTTGTCCTTGTTCCTACAGACCTCATGCAAATACAGGTAGTCTTAGACTTATGACCATAATTGAGTCCAAAATTAGAGCTGCTAAACAAGCCATTTGTAAGTGAATTTTGCCCAACTTTATATTTTTTTCAGTGCAGTTGTAACTTTAATATTGCAGCAACAGGTTCACCACCCTATTTCTGGGTGGGCATGGCCTAGTAGGCGTCCTGCACCATGGTGGGGGTGGCATATTTTTACCCTCCCCAGCCTCCGGAGGCTTTCCTTGAGCCTCTGGGAGGGTGAAAGCTGTTTCCCCTGGGCTCCAGAGGCCGTCTGAAGGCCAAAAATAGGCCCGTTTCTGGACTTCTGGAACCTCTGGTAGGCCCACTTTCCCCCCTCCCTGAGCCTCCGCACGGTCCCTGCACTTACCTGGCATGATGAACGGCCTATTTTTCTACTTGCATTTTTTACATGCTTTTGAACTGCTAAATTGGCAGAAGCTGGGACAAGTAACAGGAGCTCACTCCATTATGCGGCGCTAGGGATTCGAACTGCCGAACTGCCGATCTTTCTGATCGACAAGCTCAGCGTCTCAGACTCTGAGCCATCACGTTATGTAATAGTAATTGCTTAATAATTCAGAGAAGAACAGCCATAAACAGTTATTATCAACCATTTTAAAAAAAAACCCAATACAAATGTTGTCAGACTGTATGTGGAAAAACAGTTTAAAGATTTAGGAGATGTTTTTCAATCCTCTAGAACAAGGGTCTCCAACCTTGGCAACTTTAAGACTTGTGAACTTCAACTCCCAGAATTCCTCATCCATTTTTCTGCAAAAAACAACAACATCAGAACCACAGTAGGGAAGGATGGCCATCAGAACTTTGAATCCGGGTTGAAAGTACTTTTTGTTAGGTTCAGCGTAACTTCAAATGGTTGCTAAAATATTGGTCATAGTGGAGAATTACTTCTACTGTAAAGCTAACTGTAACACAACAGATCCATTGTATGTCCAACATATAACTGCATCGTGAAACCAGTCTTAAGATAGGCTCATTTTTCTTGCAACTTAAATACTGCTCCGTGTCTGCCTTAAAATTAATTAAACCAGGAGCAGACAGCCTAGAAAGACTGATAAAGCTGTGAAATTCTC
This sequence comes from Thamnophis elegans, assembly GCF_009769535.1. Classification (NCBI taxonomy): domain Eukaryota; kingdom Metazoa; phylum Chordata; class Lepidosauria; order Squamata; family Natricidae; genus Thamnophis; species Thamnophis elegans. The sequence goes on from NC_045558.1 coordinate 11,089,256, forward strand.
AGTTCAAACCATCTTTCAACTCCTGCCAAAGACTGGTGTGGAGGCTGGGAATAATTTAGAAAGGTTGAGAGAAGGTCAAAGAGCTTGTAATTGAAAATAATTCAGCCCAGATAGCAAACTGAAGCAAAAGCAAAAAAAAAAAAATAGCATCCTGAGAAATAAGCATTAGATATGAAGCATGGAAATAAATATTGAAATACGTAACTGATATGGCTTTATGGTTAATCAATAAACATCATTATTGCTAAAATAACTGGGTTTCCCCCTCCTCTTGGGACAGAATGAATATTACTTCCCATCGATTTTCCCCCAAATAAGCTGTTTGTATGTTTCTTGTGTGCCTGATGATTTAAACATCTAGCAGAAAATTGGGGTCATTGTAATAAACATGTTCATGAAAGAAAGCAGAAGGTTGCAAAAATCTTGCATAAACTAAAGCACAGGACCAATACAGGTCAAAATTCAGCTAAATGGACATGAGGAACAATTTACGGATAATCCTCGATTTATAACCGTTTAGCAGTTGTTTGAAATTACAACAGCATTGAAAAAGTGGTTCACAACCAGTCCTTGCACTTACAACTTATACAGCATCCCCAAAGTCATGTGATCAAAATTCAGGTGCTTGGCAATCAGCATGTATTTATGATGGTTGCAGCATATTGGGGTCATGTGATCAACCAGATTCATATAATAATCACGTGATTTGGACTTCTGGTTGACGTTGTGGCAGGAACGGCTGGAAAATAACGGAGCGCCACCAGGCTCCTTGAAATGCAGCCAGCAACTGCTTGCCAGGAGACCCCATAAGCTGTAAAGTATGAGGAGCCGAGGTGGCGCAGTGGTTAGGATGCAGTACTGCAGGCCACTTTAGCTGACTGTGATCTGCAGTTCAGCGGTTCAAATCTCACCAGCTCAAGGTTGACTCAGCCTTCCATCCTTCTGAGGTGGGTGAAATGAGGACCCGGCCTGTGGGGGTAAGATGCTGACTCAATTTGCTAAAAAAAAAATGTAATCCGCTTAGAGAGGGCTGAAAGCCCTATGAAGCGGTATATAAGTCAAATAAATAAATAAATAAATAAATAAATAAATTTTTATAGTTTTTAAGGACTAGAAAGCTAATGGACTTTGAGGAACAATTCTGGGGTTGATAAAAGTAATTAACAATTGGCTTTTGGGGTTTTTTAAGATATTGGGATATAGGAATATTCGATATATATTGAGTAATTTTAATAGATTAATTTTGTACAAAACGACGCAGCAGGAGACAACGAAGTTCTGTGAAGAAATGTTAATGATGGCTTAAAAGGTTTTATGAAAATGTGACGAAAAATCGTAAGGAGATGATGGATTGTCCAAAGATAAAGAAGTGAAAATAAAAGGCCATCCACAAATGGTGGGGAAAGATGAACAAAATATTCAGAAAATAGATGAGAAATCAGAAGGAGTGGTGGATGAGACAATCAAAATAAGCTACAAGAAAAAAAAGCAACGAAAAAACAATAGCAATAAATACTAAGAATTGAATAGATTAAGAGCTTATAATAGCACAGAGAAAAAAAAGGAAGACTTCCCAAAAATAATGAAAGGGTTATGGATGGGCATCCAAATGATGTGGCAGAAGGAGATAAGGGGGGAAGGCAGAGGAGACATTCAGTCCATGTAAAAATATGAGAAAGAAATATAGGATCCCAAGAGAGAAATATAAAAGAATAACCAAAAAGTCAATAAATGATGAAATTCTAAAAAGGCTGAGTGATGAAGGATAGACACATAATATCTTGTAATACTGTGATTGTATTAAAAACTAATAGAAACAAATAGAAAGTATAAATTGGGGAAATACTAATACATATATAGATATATAATAGAATTTATTATAACCACAAATATATTAAGGTTAGGAGGTGTAAGGCTGTGATTAGGTGTATTTAAATATATTATTATGATTAACAGTGTGCAAAAAATATACTGGAATTTATAGCTTTTAAAAACTACAAATTCAGGGGACTTAGAAATATAATCCCGGGACCGATTAAATTTTATTAATAAATGGTTTTATTGGTGTTTATAGAAAACTGGGATATTGGAAATATGGTGGAACTTGAGTAATACTTAAAATAATAAAATATTGGTGACTAAACAAGGATCACAAACACATTGTATGAAGAAATATAATGGATGCTGAAGTGTATTTTTGGACAAAATGATAAAGAATCATAAAGAGAGAATAGTACTGTTTAAAGATAAAGAGGTGAATATGGAAGAACCCCAACAAGTGTGTGTGTGTGTGTGTGTGTGTGTGTGTGTGTGTGTGTGTGTGTGAAATAAGTACAAATTGGGAAAAAGTATTACACATATTGATGTATAAAAGAATATATTATAATTATAATGAGCATATTAAGGTTAGAAGTTGGAAGATAAAAATAAAAATGATGTATATGTAATTGTATTATTACTTTAGCGCTGTTTAAAAAATGTATTGACCTAGTCATTACACTGTCCACAAAATATGTTGGTTGTTAAAGAAAAACTGCAAATAAAACATATACAAAAATAATAATAATAATAACCTCATGATTTGTTTAACAACTGTGGCAAAACAATTGTAAAATTAAGTACAATTCCCTTAATGATCTCATAGCTTAGCGATAGATGTTCTGTTCCCAATTGTAATCATAAGCTAAAAACTACCTGTACTATGTCCTTACTTCCAACTCAAACACGGTTCATGCTTTCACCCATACGCAACATATCTTTATCATCTTTATTCACAATTGCTACAGTTTGCCCAGAACAAGCGCTACCCCTTACTGCCTGAAGCCAAATTATTTAGGTTATATTTATTTATTAAGCTGTTCTTTCACAGCTGGGTATTCATAGCTGACAGCAATAAAGTCTTATGAAGTCCACAGCTGAAGTTACAGAATGCCTCACTTGTTTTTTGGATTTACTTGCATAGTAAGTAAATCTGGATTGCACTGAACACTTTCAGTTTGAAAAACAGGTTGGTTGATTAATTAAGCTAATGCATTAATGGTGTATTTGCAAAGCTCCATTTTTCCTCAAGAGCTGAACGTTATTATAGAGATCTCTTAATTTTATCCCAACAATATCTCTGTTAGCTACGTTTGGCTAAGACATAATGCCTAGGTAGCAATAGCACTTAGACTTGTATACCACTTCACAGTGTTTTACAGCCGTCTCTAACTAGTTTACAGAGTCAGAATATTGCCCCCAACAATCTGGATCCTCATTTTACTGATCTTTGAAGGATGGAAGGCTAAGTCAATCTTGAGCCAGTCAGGATCGAACTGCCAAAAGCTGGCAGTCAGCAGAAGTAGCCTGCAGTATTGCATTCTAACCACTGCATCACCACGACTCATGGATGAAGGTCACTCAATCAGGTCTGTGCATTTGAGGAGTCAAATTGAAGCTGGGTTTTATCAGAACTTAACTGTAGTCTCCGTATCTACAAATCAGAGATGGTATTCAGCCAGTTCTGACAAGTTTTGGAGAACCAGTAATGGAAATTTTGAGTAGTTCGGAGAACTGGCAAATAGGCTGGCCCCGCCCCCGCTGCCTCCCAGCCTCCCAGCTGATCTTCTTTTGTTGCCCTGAACAGGAGAATGGAGCTGGGAAGCAGGTTAGTGGGGTGTGGAGGGAATGAGGATTTTCCAGTATCCTTCCCCTGCCATGCCCACAAAGCTACACCTACAAAGCTGAGTTACGCCCACATAGCCACGCCCACAGAACGAGTAGTAAAAATTTTTGAATCCCACCACTGCTACAAATGTCTTGTATGAACAGAATCTTGAGAATAAATTTCTCTAAGGTGGTGACATCTGATGGGACATAATCATCCCTATCTAGACATGATCCTCAAAGGTTTAATTGCTCCTGCAAGCTTTTTAAGCCCCACATACAGTGGTGGGTTTCAAAAATTTTTAGAACCTCTTTTGTAGGTGTGGCCTGCTTTGTGGGAGTGGCTTGCCAGCCATGTGACTGGGTGGGAGTGGCTTGCCAGTCATGTGACTGAGTGGGAGTGGCTTGGCAGCCATGTGACTGGGTGGGTGTGGCCAACTTGTAAAATGTGGTGAAACTCACTTAACAATGCTCTTGCTTAGCAACCAAAATGTTGGCTCAGAAACTCTGGCATTTGAAGCACGCAAGTCTTAAAGCTGTCAAGTTACAAGACCCTTGCACCCCTAACCCTTTAGAAAAAAAAGCCAGGGGTGTTCAAACTTGATAGCTTTAAGACTTGTGGACTTCAACTCCCAGAATTCCTCCTCCAGTCATGTTGGCTCAGGAACTCTGGCATTGAAGTGTGCAAGTCTTAAAGCTGTCAGGTTACAAGACCTATGCACCCCTAACCCTTTAGAAAAAAAACAGAGGGATGTTAAAACTTGACAGCTTTAAGACTTTAAGATTCAGATAGGACTCTTAGAAGTGGGCGGGGCGATTGGTGAGCCAGCCAATCAGTGGGCAGCAGGCAGGGGAAGCGTGGTGTGAATGGGCAGGGGAAGGGAGCTGGAACCGGTTCTAAATGGCACGGTAGATTTGTGGAACCTATAAAAGAGGTTAAAACTGGCAGGCACCCCTGCCCACAAAGATCCAATAGTCATCCTTAGAAAAAATTTAAAAATGTTTCAGCTCTCTGGTAGTTTTATAAGAATACTTGCTTGCTTCCTCTCACACCGCAAAAAAATAAAATAAAAATAAAAATAAGTTGTAGAAAGGAATTGGTCTGAGCTGATCTGGAGCATTGATTTAAGGGAGATGGGATTGCCTTAAAACTTTGAATAATTCTCAAAGATGATTTGAACTTAAAAGACTTTAAATGGCTCTGAAGCGACTGAAAAGTTGGAAAAATCAGTGGATTTTTACACATACCTACCCAATTCAAATTTCAGATCAGGTTCTACTGAATTGTGTTGCCTTAGGGTTTTGATGGCAAATGCAACCCTTTGACCCGTGTCTCTTAGATCACCTGAGGACAAGGAGGAGACAGCATACCTGATCAATGATAACTGAGCTCTGACAGCTGTGACAACCAGTTTGTGAGTAGTAAGTGTTGTGTCTGCATAACCTTTTTTTTAAAAAAAAGATGAGCCATTTTGAGAGTGTGTAGAACAAGTTCGGTCTAGTGATGAAAGCATCAGGGCGGAAACCAGGAGATGGCGAGTTCTAGTTCCATCTTAGGCATGAAAACTGGCGAGGTGGCCAATCGCCAGGAAACTGTGAGTTCTAGTGCTACCTCAGGCATGAATGCTGACTTTGGCCATTCACTTTCTCTCATTCCAGCCAACCTCACAAAGTTGTTATTGTGGGGAAAATAGGAGGGGGAAGGAATATTAGATATGTTCTCTAATAGAATATTAGGTATTTTATTTATTTATTTTATTATTTATTTTATTTATTTTATTTATTTTATTTATTTATTTATTTTATTTATTTTATTTATTTTATTTATTTTATTTATTTTTTTTATTTTTATTATTTTATTTATTTTATTTATTTTATTTATTTTATTTATTTTATTTATTTTATTTATTTATTTTATTTTTTTATTTTTTTATTTTTTTATTTTTTTATTTTTTTATTTTTTATTTTTTTTTATTATTTTATTATTATTTTGTTTGTTTTATTTGTTTTATTTGTTTTATTTATTTTATTTATTTTATTTATTATTTTATTTTATTATTTATTTTATTTATTTTATTTATTTTATTTATTTTATTTATTTTATTTATTTTATTTATTTTATTTATTTTATTTATTTTATTTATTTTATTTATTTTATTTATTTTATTTTATTATTTTATTATTTTATTTTTATTATTTTATTATTGTTTTATTGTTTTATTGTTTTATTTGTTTTATTTGTTTTATTTGTTTTATTTGTTTTATTTGTTTTATTTGTTTTATTTGCTTTATTTGTTTTATTTGCTTTATTTGTTTTATTTCATCAAGCATGAATTAGATAACAGATATATGTGTAAACATGATTATGAATACATGAAATGGATACAAATACAAGGGAATTGTAGGACAGGGACCGTAGGCACTCTGGTGCACTTATGCATGCCCCTTAAAGACCTCTTAGGAATGGGGTGAGGTCGATAGTAGACAGTCTAAGGTTAAAGTTTTGGGAGGTTGGGGAAGAAACCACATTGTCAGGTAGTGTATTCCAGGCAGTGACGTGCGGTGAGGTTCACCGCCGGTGAGGCAAGCAGGCAGGACCTCTATATTCTCCTCCCCCCACCCCTCCAATCTTGGCAGGGTCCAAGTCGCTCCGGAAAAAAAAACCCTGCCCGCCTCTTGCCTTTGAAGGAGAGGAGGAGGAGGAGGAGGAGGAGGAGGAAGAGGAGGAGGAGGAGGAGGAAGAGGAGGAGGAGGAGGAGGAGGAGGGCACACGCTTGGGGAGGGGGGTAGGACAAGCTGCGGGGTTCATCTCCCCACCGCATAAGGATCAGAGGGCTCACTTCAGAGCCCGCCTCTCCAAGCACGCGCTCGCTCACTATAGCTGGGTGAGGGGGGCAGCGGGGGGCTTTAAGCCAACCGTCTGAATGCAAGAAATGAATAATCTCCCCGAGCAGGCTCACACACCAGAAGCACCGAGGAGGGGCAGCAGCGGCTGGCGTTGGCAGAGCCCCCTGCCTCCGCCCACCCTCGTATGCCAGGATTTTCCCTGTGGCATTTTGCCTCCCCACCACCAGCCGGAATAGTGCGTGTGCATGCGCCTTCCACCCCCTCACCCCAGCTGCACCTGAGGAGAGGGGGGATAGCCAAGCAGAGCCCTCCTTCCCATGCAAAGTCCTTAAAGCAGAGAACAAGCCCACTCTATGGCGGACAGGTGCGCTGGCACTTTAAAGTGCATGCCGCCACCCCACTGTATGGCAGGTCCCACTGAATTGCCGGCCCGGAAGGCATGCCAGCACTTTAAAGTGCATGCTGCCTCGGCCCGCCATAGAGCGAAACATGTCCTGGTTTGTGGCCGGGAGGCACGCTGGCACTTTAAAGTGCATGCTGTCGCCCCGGCCATACAGCGGGGCAGCGGCATGCACTTTAAAGTGCTGGCATGCCTTCTGGCCACAAACCAGGACATGTTTCGTTCTATGGCGGGCTGAGGCGGCATGGCTTTAAAAAATTAAAAAATACACAATACAAAATAAAAATAAATGTGCCAGCCCGCACGCCAGCAGAGGCGGGTAAAAACACACACACACAACACACACACACACACACACAATAAAAACAAATTACAATTACTTACATTACAAATAATTTTGAATCCCCCCGCCCATCCGATCCACATACCTTTTTCAGCTGTGGATTTCAACTCTCCTCTTGTCCGCCCACCATGATGAAAATGTAAAAAATTAAATAAAAAAGCAACTTACTTAGGCAAGGCTGGCAAGGCATGATTTGCTGCTCCCAGATCAGGGGGCAGGAGAACCACGTGCCTCCTTTGCACAAGAAATTTTTCGCCTTTTAACCCTTGCTTAACTCTGAGCTAGGGTTAAAAGGCGAAAATTTCTTATGCAAAGGAGTCCCATAGTTTTCTCGCCTCCCCCTACAGTTAGCACTAAGCAGACTCAGAGTCACTGTGACTCTGGAGTCTGGCAGCAACTACCTTAGCCTTTTTAATTATTTTAAAAATTCTTTTCTTTTCCTCATGACACTGGTGAGGCCCCGCCTCCCCTGCCTCCCCTGACTGCACGTCTCTGATTCTAAGCATTGACAATTCTGTCAATTGTCCAACTGTCAACCCAGAGGTGGGCTGCTGGGGGTTCACAGAGGTTCGGGAGAACTTCTAGTTAAGATTCTGTGCAGTTCGGAGAACCCCCAAATCCCACTCCTGGATGTCCCCTCCCCCACTTCCAGGAGTCCCCACGTGGCCCATTTTGGATGCAGATAAGTGCAGGGCACGTGTAGAGGCTTGGAGAGGGTGAAAAACAGGCCTCCCGGAAGTTCAGGAAGGCTGGAAATGGGCCTGTTTCCGGCCTGCAGAGAACCTCAACATAACTGGAGGCTCGAGGAAAGCCTCTGCAGATGGAGGAGGGCAAAAGCGCCTTCCCACTAGGCCACACCCACCATGGCCATACCCACCCAGGAACCAGGCAGAGAACCCCTTGCTAAAATTTTTGAAGCCCAAAATATATCTAATTATATACAATATAATAATAAATGTGAGATATAAATAATATTTATACCATGCTCACAAATTGCAAATTAATCCAGGGCCACCAAAAGGTTGCCAGTCTTCCTTTGCTTCATGGTAACCCATTTCTATATTTCACATGTTTCATGGCTAATGTTAAGCTCTTCCTCATTATTAAGCAGCACAGAATGAGCTTTCAATTGAAACATTTTTAATGAAAATATATAATCTATTTCTAGCAACAGCTGGTCATTATATCAATGGGAGTTCAATGCATGAAAATCTGAGTTGCAAAACAAGATTGGGAACAGTAAGAGTACAAAAGTAGTCCTTGATTTACGACCATGGGAAGTCTGCCCATTGTGGTTATTAGTTGTGATGGTTGTAAAGCAGGTCACCCACGTGACCAATCCAATGTAATGATCTTTTTGTGGTGTTGATAAACAAACAACACAGTCATTAAGTAAACCAATTGTTCACTATGGGTTGGTTTTGTTGAAAACTAGACGTCAATGCCATTTTAAGCAAAAATGTCATAAAATGTGGTCATGTCACCGTGGGGCCCTGAAAATAGCCATAAATGCAGCCATCAGAACTTCAGAACTTCAGAACTAGGCAAAGGAGGAGCCAACATCGCAACAACACAACGTGCGGTCTCGACAGTCCAAGACCGTCATTGACACTTTTGCCACTGGACGGTCCACCAGTACCTAAACCATCCCGGAGAGACAGTGATCAGGAAGACAAAGCCTTGCTGGTCTCAGGGACACCGCAAAGTCCCTGATTGATCCAAGGGAAGCGCTTCAAGCCGGCAGCAAACAGGCAGCCCCCAAGCTGACAAAGTTGGAGACGGCTCCGGAAAGAAGGAAGTGATAGTGAGTCCATCAGGTGAGGGGTTTTTTTTACTCTGAGAAAGATTGCCCAAAGAAACTTTTTTTAAAAGATAAATTAGTCCTCTAAGTAAAAGAATAAAGCGGCAAATTTAATTCTTATTGGACTGCCTTGGATAGTTTTTGTTCTTTCTTGTAACAATACTTTGTGGATTGAAGTGTTGCTATACGCACATACACACACACACAAAAAGAAGCTTGGAAGGCTAGAGTGGCAGTGGCTATCAGACTCCTCCTTTCTTTTTTTCTACTTCATTTTTTTTTTGAAAAAATTGTATTGTATTTTTATTGTATTTTATTATTTGTATGCCGCCCTTCTCCGGGAGGACTCAGGGCGGCGAACAATTCAAGGGGGGGAAAAAAGGGGAACATAAAATGATCAATATCCAGATGAGGAAACCTTAAAATTTCAAAACATCCTGGCTGGAATTCAAAATATTTTAGAAGGATTTGGATAGACTATTGTTTATCACAGCAAAAGATGATGGGGTTGGAGCCCCAAAAATTAAAGAAGAGAATGAAAATATAGAAGATAAAGAAGATAAAGTACAATAGATGAACTTATTAATGGAGCAAATATGGGTGAAAGTGGAAAGAAGGGAAGATGGAAAAGTGAATTTGACAATTTGGAGCTTTATCCCAGATTTCAAGATATAGGAGAAAAAAAGGGTGATTATGATGGAGCTAAGAAGAGAAAGCTATTCAGAAATAAGTTTGACAACCAAAGACAAGCTAATGTTAATAACAATTCAAGGGCAACAAGACTATTTGAGAGATCTTTTAAGCAATCAAGTACGGAGAGGTTTATAAAAACTTTATAAAAGAGCTGAAAAGAGAATTGACACAACAATTGACAAGAGAGATAAGACTGTTTTGCCATTGGAAAGATATAGGTTGATAATGAAAGTGGATGATTAAAAGTTAGCTAATTTTGGTGATTAATAAGTAGGGATTTTAGTACTTTGTAGATTGTTTTAGATTATCACTGAATGTTTATTCGTTAACATATAATTAACTATGACAATAATAATGAAATGATAACCGTAATTAGTATAAGTAACTTGGTTATACATTCTAAATTGGGACTTGGTGAAAAGACCTATAAATTTTATTAATAAATTTTTGTTTAGATCTTGTTATAAAAGTATAATTACTTTGGGTCTGAAGAGAGGAAATGTAATATAAATACTAAATAATTTTTTCATTAACCACAATAATAACAAGGAAATGTTAATTGATATTTTTGGTGATTAATAAGAAGGAATGTTAGCATTTTGTAGATTGTTTTAGATTTTTATTAAATGTTCATTTGTTAAGATATAATTAACTATAATAATAATGAAATGATAACCTTAATTAGTAAAAATAACTTGGATATAAATTGTAATTTGGGACTTAGAGAAAAGACCTATAAATTTTATTAATAATTTTTTGTTTAGAGCATGCTATAAAGGTATAATTTCTTTTGGGCCTGATGAGAGGAGAGGTGATATAAATAGTAAATAATTTTTAGTTAACTACATGCTCTTGCGCATGTGTGAGAACGGGAATGGCTGCCGAGCCTCGTTGCTCCGATTGCTACAAGACAGAAAAAGACCAGTTCTGGCGGCCAGGACCCCTGATATGGTAATTGAGGGGTTCCTGTGGGGGGCGCCAATGTTCGGGGCTGTCCAGGGAGGTGGCTGTTTGAGGAGGGGGCTGCCTCTGAGCGGCTCCGAAACGGCGTTATCTCCTCCGGCGTGGTTTCCCTCGTCGGCCCTTTGGAACAGCTGGGAAGCGGCGGCGGCGGCTCTGTGCGAGAGGCGGCGGCTTCGGCCCCGCTGCTTTGAGAGGCGCCGAACTTTTTCGCTGATTAGGCAGCACCGAGGGGTTGGTTTGCACCCCGAAGAGGGGGTGGGAAGCCCAGGAGAGATGTTTAGACCGGACTGGGAGACAGAGGAACTAGTTTCCTGTCCCCACCGCAGCTTTGCTAACTCCCCCCCCCTGCATCCTGGTGCGGCGTTTTTCTTCCACCCCGCCGCTGTTCCTGTGGGGCTTCACATTGCTGGACTATTTGCCTGCTAGGACTGGGACTGGAACTTTAGAAACTCAACGACAGGCCCTCGGTGGCAGCCAGTACCATCAACTGCTACCACTGCCTCAGGAGTGCTGTGCTGACCAGTATTATTGCCTTTTACTGAGTCACCTTACATCAGGCACCATTACTCCGGAGAGGCAGCGTATTAGGAGCGTGGACTCCCCCCAGTGGCCACCACTGGTGCCTTTTTTACTTCTTTGTCGTTGCTGTGTCATCTTTACCATCTTCTTAATTGGCACTTATCCACCCAGCCTACAACTGCAGCCTTCAGAGTTCAACATCTACGAACAAACTATACCGGCTCAATCAGCATTACCTCTTTCTGCCCTAGTGACATCACTCCGGCCATCCAGACCCTACATTCTGCTACACATTTGGCAACCCGGATCCAACATCTTTGGCGATCCTTTTAACCATCTGGACTTTTGGGACTTTTCGACCTTACCAGAGGGGGGGAAACGCCACCCTCCCCCCCCTGTATACCCTCAATGGATTGGAGCTGGGCTCTCAACTATTTTATTAACTATTTTATCAACTAACTACCATAGGAAGGGAGAGGAGCGGAGTACCTCTCCCCCTCCCCCCTTCTCACTTTGTTCCATCTTAGACTGCACAACTTAGTCTCCGCATTTTATGAGTGAGGTGTGAATGATGTGACTGTTGGTGTATGTGCCCACTTTTAACTCCTATCATTGTTGTATTCTCTCTGTGTTTTTTAAATTGTTAGTGGGGAGTGAATGGTGTTGTGATTATGTATGTCTGAATAGGCTGGGGCCTCACCCAGGCACCCTCTATACTGAGTGCTCTGCAGAGGTACTAGAGGGGCCTGGGTCAATCCCAGCCGCAGAATGCTTGTTTCGGAGGACCTGCCGGAGCACGCAGGGGTTATGGGGGTGGATAGGGGGACCACGGACACGGGAGTGGGCTGGAGCATTACGGTCTTAACAGGGAGGGGCAGATACGGCGGGGACTTTAGGGCAGGCCATTACCGGGGAAGGAGGGCTCGCTATGTCACAGAGATCCCTCCTTCCGGCCCTATGAGTCCCACTCCAAGGCCAGGTGGTATGAGTAATCAGAACCCTGGCCTCAGGCTGCTGTCGCTAAATGCCAGGTCTGTAGTTCATAAAGCTCCTCTCGTTCGGGACTTAATTTTAGACGAGAGGGCAGACCTGGCATGTATTACTGAGACCTGGCTGGGCCCGGAGGGAGGAGTCCCCCTCGTAGAGATGTGCCCAGAGGGTTTTCAGGTGCTCCATCAGCCGAGAGCTAAGAGAAGGGGTGGGGGTGTGGCCATTGTTATCCGAGAGTCTCTAGCACCTCGTAGGATCCCTGCTCCAGAGCTTGTCGGGTGTGAGTCCCTGCTGGTGAAGTTGGACCTCAAGGGTCAAGTGGGTCTGCTGCTAACGTACCTGCCTCCTAACTGCGTTGCAGCAGCCCTCCCCTCGCTCCTCGAGTCGATAGCCGAGCTGGCAGTTGAGTTCCCCAGACTTATGGTTCTGGGGGATTTCAATTTGCCTTCGCTCGGTGAACACTCTGATGGAGCGCAGGAGTTCATGGCTTCCATGACAACCATGGGCTTGACCCAAGTAATCCGAGGACCAACCCACTCAGCGGGTCACACGCTTGACCTCGTATTCCTCTCGGAGCAGTGGAATTGTGATCTTGGTCTGAGGGGTAGCGAGATCTTGCCCCTGTCATGGTCAGACCACTACCTATTGAGGCTTGACTTTCGGAGACCAAACCCCCACTGTAGGGAGGAGGAACCGACCAGGTGGTTCCGCCCCAGGCGACTTATGGACCCTTTGGGGTTCCAGACGGAGCTTGGGGTTATTCCTGATACTCTCGCCCGCAGTCCGGCGGGGACTCTGGTTGCTGCCTGGAATTTGGCAGCGATGAAGTCTCTTAACCGGATTGCGCCTCTACGACCGCTCCGAGGCAGTGGATCCTGGAGGGTTCCTTGGTTTACTGAGGAACTCCGGGAGATGAAGCGCCAAAAGAGACGCCTAGAGCACTTATGGAGGTCCAGTAAATCCGAATCGAACTGAGCATTTTTTAAAAAAAATATATTTTATTCATTTTCACATTCCATTTTACAATCACTTATATACTGGGTATTTACTATAAGAAAAAAAAAAGAAAATAAAAAAAAAATTAAAAAAGAAAACACAACTCATCATTCACAACCCCACCTGACACTTCCATCCTCCATACACCCCATCTACCCCCTCCAACTTTCCTTTCCTCCCTCTAACGCTCCCCTCCTACTTCCCTTTCCCCTCAAACCTTCCTTCTCCCCTTACTCCCAACACGCCCTCCTTGCATTCCCCTTACTCCTTCCTTACTCCTCCCTCCTCTTTCCCTCTACCTCCCTCCTTGGTGTATTCCTTTATTCAAGTGTTGTTTATTATAATCTGATAAAAAGTAAAATAGACCAAGGAAAAAAAAAATTTAAAGAAAGAAAAGAGAAAAAAAAAGGGGGAAAAAAAGAACAACCGTATATAAGTGCATTCTTGTTCTTATTGAGACTATGTTAACACCCACCCACCCACCCCCCAAAAATCCCCATCCCTACTCCTCCCGACTTCCCAGGGCCCACACCTGGCACTGCCTTCTATCTAAAGTATCTTATATTCATATGGATTAAAAATAAAAGTAATATATTAAAGGAAAAAAAAAAGAAAAGAACAAAGAAAAAAGAAAAGAAAAAAAGAAAAAAAAGAAACTCTTTGTGATGCTTAAATAGTGTAAGTCATTCTATCTATATTTTATTCTCGTCTCTTGCTTCTTTGTTATTTACCCCGACCTCCTGTAGACTCTCCCATTCCTCTTCCTTAACCTTGTATTCAGATAAACATTTATCCAAATTTGTATAGACATCCATATACAATCTAACTCAAAAATAATCCCTTCTAGTAAAATTTAAGCAGCGTGGATCATTCCACATATTCAAATATTACTTTACAGAAGAATAATCAAACTTTCCCTTTCTTAACCTTAATTTCAAACAATAATTCAAAATAATCTGACCAAACTTTCCCTTCTTAGTAAAGTTTAAGCAGCGTGGATCAAGTATTACTTTACACAAAAATCAGTTTGCATTCTATCTTGAAATGATCCCGACCAGCTTTCCCTTCTAATAGGATTTAAACAACGTAAATCATTCCGCATGCATTTTGCCCTCATCCTTTGCTTCTCTGATATTTACCACTATCAAATTTATGCAGACATTAGTTTAAAATTTAGCTCAAAATAATTTCACCAAGCTTTCCCTTCTAATAAAAATTAAATAGCATAGATCATTCCACATATTCAAATAATACTTTCAACAAGAATCAGTTTACCTTCCGTTTTAAAATTATCTCATCCAGCTTTCCCTTCTAACAGAATTTAAACAACATAAATCATTCTGCATTCATTTTACATATATACATTCAGTATCACCCCACCCATATACGTAAATCATTCCGCATGCATTTTACCCTCATCCCTTGCTTCTCTAATCTTTGCCACTATCAAATTTATGCAAACATTAGTTTAAAATCTAGCTCAAAATAATTTCACCAAGCTTTCCCTTCTAATAAAAATTAAATAGCATAGATCATTCCACATATTCAAATAATAGTTTCAACAAGAATCAGTTTACCTTCTATTTTAAAATAATCTCTTCAAACTTTCCTTTCTAACAAAATTTAAACAGCGTAAATCATTCTGCATGCATTTTACATATATACATTCAGTATCACCCCACCAATAAATTCCGCTTTTTCTGCCGGAGAGAGGTCGCAAACCCGCATTCAGTCCACAACTTTGGTAAATATTTTAGAATGTCTAAATCCTCAAACTCCACTTTTCTGCTTTTCCGAGGGAGGGGGAGCTACCCCCTCCATCTTGCAGCCATGTGGTCTGTTGCTTGCCTTCTCCTTCGGCTTGTCTCTCCTCTTTTCCAAGTGGATCAGGAAGTCCCGCCTTCAAAGTCTTGTAATAGAAATCTCGAGCCTCCGAAACAGAATTGAGACGAAGTCTTTGATTCTCAAATGTGACTGTAATGCCGGCTGGGGCCTCCCATTTATATTGAATCTGATGATTTCTAAGCTCTTTAGTTAAAAAGGTATAGTCCCTTCTTGCCTTTAACATCTGGAAAGGTATTTCTTTGAAGACAATCAAGTCCTGGCCATCAACTCTCAAAGTATTATTGTAAAATTTTTGCATGATCGCGTTTCTGGATTCTTTTGTGGAGAAATATATGATTATGTCCCTCGGGAGCTGTCGCTGTTCCGCTACCAACGAGTTCTGGCGATAGATTTTCCGAATCTGCCAATCAAAGTTAAGTCCCGGGCTTCCCACCGCATGGCTGAGGGCTTCAACAAAGGTCTGTTTCAGATTCTCTTGCTCCTTTTCGCGGAATCCTCTGACTCTTATTACGAATGCCTTCTTATTAAAGTTTATCATAACGAGCTGTTCTTGAGTGTCTCTAATTTTTTGTTGTAATATTTGAATATTAGTAGTCAAATTAGAATTAGCCTCCTCCAAACTTTCCAATTTATTCTCTATTTCAGCGGTATAATCTGACAGGGCAGACACGGCTGCAAACGTATTCGCCTTCATTTGGTCAATTTCGAACTGAGCATTTTTGACATCCTACACCAGAGATTACGTTCGGGCAATTAGGACGGCTAAGAGAACACATATTGCCTCTCTGGTTGCGTCTGCTGAGTCGCGCCCAGCCGCCCTGTTTAGGATAACCCGTTCCCTCCTAAATAGGAGGGATACGGGCGATCCGCTGCAGGGCAGGGCTGAGGACTACGTCCAATTCCTTGCAGACAAGGTTGCTCGGTTTCAGGCGGACCTGGACTCCAATCCTGCAGAACCAGCCGAGGCACTAAGGGATGATCTGGTAAGCCATCGCTGGGTTGAGTTTCAAGCTGTTACCCCTGAGGATGTGGACAAGGCGATGAGAGCTGTAGGTGCCTCCACATGTGTGCTGGACCCGTGCCCCTCCTGGCTGGTTGTAAACAGCAGTGAGGTGACACGAGGCTGGATCCAGGCAGATGTTACCGCCTCTCTACGGGAGGGGGTCTTTCCCCCCGCTTTAAAGGCGGCGGTGGTGAGACCCCTCCTGAAGAAACCATCCTTGGATCCAGCTGTTTTAAATAACTATTGTCCAGTCTCCAACCTCCCCTTTGTGGGGAAGGTTGTTGAGAAGGTGGTGGCCTTTCAGCTCCAGCGGTCCTTGGAGGAAGCCAGTTATCTCGATCCATTCCAGTCTGGCTTCAGACCTGGCTGCAGCACAGAAACCGCTTTGGTCGCGTTGACCGATGATCTTTGGAGAGCCAGGGATGGAGGCCATGCCTCCATCCTGGTGCTCCTTGACCTCTCGGCGGCTTTCGATACCATCGACCATGGTATCCTTCTGCGACGACTGTGGGAGGTGGGGGTGGGAGGCGCTGTTTTACAGTGGTTCTCCTCTTACCGCTCAGACAGGTCGCAGTCGGTGTTAGTTGGGGAGCAGAGATCGACCCCTAGGCCCCTAACATATGGGGTGCCGCAGGGTTCGGTCCTGTCCCCCCTTCTTTTCAATATCTACATGAAACCGCTGGGTGAGATCATTCGACGGCACAGGATAAAATACCATCAATATGCGGACGATACTCAGTTGTATCTGTCCGCCTCGTGCCAACTCAATGAAGTGATGGATGTAATGAGCCAGGGTCTGGAGGCTGTTAAAGACTGGATGGGGGTTAACAAGCTTGTGCTCAATCCAGAAAAGACCGAGTGGCTGTTGTGTTTCCCTCCCGCGAATTGGCCAAGTGTTCCATCTCTCAGGCTGGGGGGGTCAAATTGTACGCCTCTCAGACAGGGTTCGCAACTTGGGAGTCCTCCTGGACCCACAGCTGACCTTCGAACATCATTTGTCAGCTGTGACCAGGGGGGCATTTGCCCAGGTTCGCCTGGTACACCAGTTGCGTCCCTACCTGAACCGGGAGGCCCTCACAACAGTCACTCGTGCCCTTGTGACCTCTAGGCTGGAATACTGCAATGTGCTCTACATGGAGCATTGAAGAGCATTCGGCGACTTCAGCTAGTCCAGAATGCGGCCGCGCGAGCGATTGTGGGTGCACCTCGCTTCACCCACGTAACACCTATCCTCCGCGAGCTGTACTGGCTACCTGTTGATCTCTGGGTGCGCTTCAAGGTGCTACTTATCACCTATAAAGCCCTTCATGGTAGTGGGCCTGGGTACTTGAGAGACCACCTACTGCCAATTACCTCCACTAGACCGATACGATCGCATCGATTAGGCCTCCTCCGAATTCCATCTTCCAGCCAGTGCAGACTGGCAACTACCCGGAGGAGAGCCTTCTCGGTGGCTGCTCCGACCCTTTGGAACGAACTCCCCATGGAGATTCGGACCCTCACCACCCTCCAGTCCTTCCGCGCCGCTTTAAAGATCTGGCTGTCCCGGCTGGCCTGGGGTTAAGATTGTAGCTGTTGTGACTGTTGTGCTCTTTTTTTTAACATGTTGTATTGTCTACTGTTTGTCTTCCCCCCCCCCCTTTTGAATTGTGAGCCGCCCTGAGTCCCCCCAGGGAAAAGGGCGGCATACAAATAAAGGAAACTAAACTAAACAATAATAACAAGGAAATGTTAATGGATAATGTTTAATGATATATATGTGTGTGTTATACTAGTAAAACCAAATTGGATATAAGCTTTATACTGTGAGTTGGGGGGGGGAAAGGGGGGAAATGCTTAGACATCTTACTAACTGAATTTGTTTCAGAATATGTCATAAAGGTGTAATGTTATTGGAGGTTTATTGAAACTGTGAATGAATGCCAGTAGGTGGTTGTGTCTTTAAATACAAATGATTTTAGATAAAAACATATTTAAATAATTGTAATTAAATGAGAATTGTGGTATAGTGATAGTAAAATACATAAATTTTCTTTTTTGATTTAAAATGTACAATTCAATTTGAATGAAGTATATGTAAGCATTGTGGAAGAAACGCACGGAATGTATTTGTAAACAATCAACATGCTTTCTACAAGATGTAACGAAAAATGATTCCTTTTTTGTGTTTTTGTTTAATTAAAACAATAAACCTTTTTTAAAAAAAAATAACTTCAGAACTAGATCATAAGTGGTGCGGTGGAAGACCATAATTTTGAACATTTGCTAAGCGACTGGTTGCAAGCAGGAGTGAAATCCAGCAGGTTCTAACAGGTTCTGGAGAACCGGTAGCAGAAATTTTGATTAGTTCGGAGAACCGGCAAATGACACCTCTGGCTGGCCCCGGAGTGGGGCGGGAATGGAGATTTTGCAATATCCTTCCCCTGCCACGCCCACCAAGCCATGGCCATGAAGCCACACCATGCCCACCAAGCCACGCCCACAGAACTGGTAGTTAAAAAAAAAGAATTTCGCCACTGGTTGCAAGTCAAAGACTATGGTATACAAAATAGAGCTTTCTGTTTCTTCAGAAAGAACCAAAATCTGCCCTAAAATATGAAAAGCCTTGAACATTGAATACTAATCCCAAGTCACCTAAAATGCCAAGATAGATCAAAAGAACTACCGGTAATATAAAATTAAGTTTTCCCTTATAAAAACCTTACAGCAGAGGTGGTATTCAGCCAGTTCTAACAGCTTCTGGAGAACTGGTAGCAGAAATTTTGAGTAGTTCGGAGAACCGGCAAATAGGCTGGCCCCGCCCTCGCTGCCTCCCAGCTGATCTTCTTTTGTTGCCCTGAACAGGAGAACGGAGCTGGAAATCAGGTTAGTGGGGTGGGAAGGGAATGGGAATTTTGCAGTATCCGTCCCCTGCCACGCCCACAAAGCCACTCCACAAAGCCATTCCACGCCCACAAAGCTACACCCACAGAACTGGTAGTAAAAATTTTTGAATCCCACTATTTCCTTACAGCAGGGATGGGTTCCGGACGGCACTACTGCTGGTTTGCTCATGCTTGCGTGCTGTGCGCACATGCGATTCCCCAATAGAATCAATAGAAATTGTTCTGCACACGGGCAGAACTGAAATCCAAGATGGCGGTGTTGATGGTGGCGACTGGGGAATCGGTTCAGGGGGTGTGGCAGGCCTGGTTCACTGCCAGTTCCAGCCACCCAGGCTGCCAAACCACTACTGGTTCGGCTGACCCGGTCCATACCAGTAGGAATCCACCACAACCATACAGGGTATATTATTTGACCAGAAAGGCCATACGTCCATATGTTGCCTTTTTCCAGCAAAGCAGTCCAGAGATTTAACTTTCCCATGTTTGACATCACCTAGAAATGTTTGGTTGACAAAACCCTCCAAATTCCGGAAGAATTACGATATGGAAATTTATCCTCTTAGTGTAACTGCTGAGCGACTCGTCATAAGTCAAGTACTACCTGTACTGAATTTATCCCAGAGATATTCTTGAAGCAGAATCAGGAGATTTACTAGGATAAGAAAAGAGATGCAAAACACCATGTCCTCCTATAGCAGAAAATACTCTTCTGTCTTAGCTGACGTCCTTCTGCCTGGAAGAGGCATCTTTGCTACAGCAATGTGCCTTTTTCAACCAAAGCACATCTGTCTTTGGCCAACCCTGCCTCCTTCTGTTCACTTTCCAGGAAGCACAAGGTGGCCTGTCTCTCAAAACCTCTGCACCCGAATCACCCCAACCAGACTTTTCATCAAGAGATCTTTGGATTGGAGATTCCGCAGCCCTGGCATACATCAAGGGAGGATTTATTTCAGTATGTTGTTTCAACTACTTTTGTCAGGTTATCCGTCTCGGGAGAGATGTTCATTTCTTACAGCTCATTGTGCCATCTGTTTAAAAAACCAACCCCTCGTCTCCGTGCTAGGAGACCACAGATGGAGATTTTCCCCCCTTGTGTGCACAACTGTCAATGGATGACAAAGCCTTGTTGTTTGCAGCCAGGTGGAGTTGCTGGGGGAGGAGGGGAGAGCAAGGTGGGTGCTCCTGCACGCATTGAAACTTCGCCTCTAGGTACTGAGCAATGCACAGCAAACAATGCCAGTCAATTCCCTTTCTAAGTCATTTTTAACCTATCAAGTGAGCATCAAACTACCTGTAGATAAAGCAAAAGTTTATTTCTCTCTCTCTCTAGGCATATTTCCTCAAGAGGCAATCCTTACCATACTGAGCTGAAGTAAACGTAGGGGAATACAGCTTTTAATGAAAGAAATAAAAGGAAAAGGGTCAGCTTTGGCTTAAGGCTGTAAGAGGAGCTTGCCCATTAGTAATATCATGAGGGTCGTAAAGCAAGTCACCCAGGTAATTGACACAATTTTATGACCTTTTTCTGGTAATTGTAAAGCTACCCTGTGGTTGTTAAGTAAACCAATTGTTGGCTCTGGGCCAGTTTTGCCCCAAAAAACGAATGTGCTGGTTTCCACCAATAATGTTCTAAAATGGACATTCAACCATGGACCCTGCAAGGGTTCATAAATGTGATTCCATTGCCAGGCGTCTGAAATGTGGACATGTGGCTGCAGGGCAGAGAGGCCATCCTAATGTAAGTACTCCTGGGGAGGTTTGTCATAACTTTGAAGAGTTGCTAAATGACTGGTCATAAATTGAGGACTATTTGTACGCTTACTTATTGAGTAAGGTTGTTCTGTTACGTTGCGAAAGTGACTGTCTGCAAAGGCTCCTGGATTGGGGCTGAAACAGTGGTGGGATTCAGCCGGTTCGCACCTATTCGGGAGAACCGGTTGTTAACTTTCCAAGCAGTTCAGAGAACCGGTTGTTGGAAGAAATCTCCTTTTGTTTTTCCCCACTTTCCAGGGCTAATCCTGTAAAGAAGGTAGGAAGGAAACATTCTGGTGCTGTTTCTAGCCTAATATTTATTGCCCTGCTTACAGAAACTGCCTCTCCGGTTAACCCTTATTACATTGTAACAGCCAACGCGAAGCGCCCATCGATGTGAGTGACATTTAATTGGCCACACCTACCCAGTCACATGACCACTGTGCCCCACCTACCCAGCTGGTCATTAGGACAGCAAACCGGTTATTAAATTATTTGGGCTGAAAGGCAAAAACAGAAGTAGTATACTCCATCCCATAATTGGATAGACCGGTCCCACTGGAGGGGGGGGGGGGGGAGATCAGATAGATACATTCTTTGCATTCAAGGCAGCAAAAATTCTATGGAGATTTTCAGTCATCCAGGTCATGGTTGACCAAAGGTGCTTTTTTTCCCCCAAGAGGCAACTGGACTTTCTGGTTTTTCTTCGAAGATGTTTCGCTTCTCATCCAAGAAGCTTCTTCAGCTCTGATTGGATGGTGAGGAACAGTTCCAAGAAAGCTCCACCCTCATTTGCACTACTCAGGTGACCCTGAAGACACAGATATACCTGCAGATGGCCTCAACGATTCTCTAAAAGAATGCAAATGACCAGCTGTCTGCAAAGAGCATAAAACTCTTCAATTTCCCACCATCTAGCTGGATGGAAAGCATGGGTTAGTTTGCAGTCCTGAGTTATTTTTCTGCTTTGGATTTGCACACAGACTCTAATCACTCAATGGAGGGAAACAATGGAGGAAAAGAGGGCAGGTAGTCCTTGACTTATAACTGTTCATTTAGCAACCATTCAAAATGACAATGGCATGGGGAAAAAAGTGCTCACACTTACGACAGTTACAGCATTCCCACAATCTCGTGATTAAAATTTGGGCACTTGGCAAGCGGCATAATTTACAACGGCTGCAGCATTCCGATGTCGTGTGACCCCCATTTGCAACCTTCCCAGCTGGCAAAGCCAACGGGGAAAGCTGGACTCATTTAACGACTGCATAATTCACTTAACAACCACAACAATTCATTCAACTACCATGGCAAAATAAAGGTTGTAAAATTGGATGTGGCTCACTTAACAACTGCCTTAGCTTAGCAATGGCAACTCTGGTTCCATTTGTGATCATAAATTGAAGACCACCTGTAAGGAAAGGATGGTGGGGATCTATTGATACATCTCTGACTTTCAGTCTCTGTAAAAAAAGCTGTGCTGTTAATGGGACAAAGTGAGAAGTTATTGGCTTATTTGTGCCGAATTAACAAACCTGTAAACCTCAAGTCCTTTGGGTGCATAGGGAAATACTCAACTGAGACACTAACCTCCACAGAATACCTCGGGGTTTCGCTGTGCTCTCCCAGTATTGCTGAACAGGCCCAGAAGCAGCAAGGAAAACAAGGCCTGGAGGAATGCAGCCATGCCTTAAGCCTTAATCTGGAAAAACAGAGGAGACAAAGGTAAACCAATATGCTTGCATGGCTAGCCCAACTCTTTGTAACCTGCTGTTCTTTAGTGACGCTACAACGCTATAATTGCAGCTTCTAAAATCTTTATCCAATTCACCAGACCATCCAACCAGAGGTGGTATTCAGCTGGTTCTGACCGGTTCTGGCAAACCGGTAGCAGAAATTTTGAGTAGTTCGGAGAAACGGCTGCCCCTGCCCCTGATCTATTTGCTGCCTCCCCAGTCCCAGCTGATTGGCTGGGTCTTCTTCTGTTGCCCTGCACAGGAGAAAGGCGCTGGAAAGCAGGTTGATGGGGTGGGGAGGGAACGGGGATTTTGCAGTATCCTTCCCCCAGGAGTTGGGCGGGAATGGGGATTTTGCAATATCCTTCCCCCAGGAGTTGGGAGGGAATGGGGATTTTGCAGTATCCTTCCCCCAGGAGTTGGGAGGAAACGGGGATTTTGCAGTATCCTTCCCCCAGGAGTTGGGCGGGAATGGGGATTTTGCAATATCCTTCCCCCAGGAGTTGGGAAGGAATGGGGATTTTGCAATATCCTTCCCCCAGGAGTTGAGAGGGAACGGGGATTTTGCAGTATCCTTCCCCTGCCATGCCCACCAAGCCACCCCCACCAAGCCACGTCATGCCTACCAAGCCACGCCTACAGAACTGGTAGTAATTTTTTTTGAATCCCACCGCTGATTACAACACATCAGAAGGGCTGAAGGTCAAGGAAGTATAGCCTAGATTTTATAGGTTCAATCCTGAGACACACACCAGTTTTATAACTATCCCATACACATCATATCTTCACCAACTATGCAAATCATTTAATTCGATAAGTTTTTTACTGTCCTATTATTTTTCTCTTCTTTAATAATAAATAATTCTCATTTATTCTCACGTTCTTCTTTATTGCAAAAGCTGATCAAAGACTGCAATGAAGATATTTGATTTTATAACCATTCCCAAAGTTTTGACATGGTTGTTTAGTTTTTTGTCTCTTTGATAAAGTGCCTTTCCCTCTTCAAATAGAAGTAGAAAGAGGTGATTCCTAATATAATACCAGTTCTGAAATAATTAATAGGTAACCATATATCACTAGTTTGAAAAGAAAATCTTTAACCCCTATAAATAATGCTAAATGATTAATGATGGACAAAAGTTAAACCAGGGTGATTTCATCCTACAAAGGGCATTCTGAAGCATGAACTTCATGTGTTTTAATTATATTGCAAAAAAAACAAAAAACCCTCTGCTCTTTAGGCATGGTTCTGTGTCACTGTAAAAATTGCTTTTCAAGGTACATTTGAAAAGTTTCAACACACGTTTCAGACGCTTGATTTGCCTGTCAGTTATTTCTCCGTACTGAACCTGGCCCGCATTTCTGCAAAACACACCAACAAACCCTTATTTGCTATTTAAATTCTCCTTAACTGCACCTGTGACTGAAGAAAGCAAATGAGAATTTCCCCAAGGACACCGCTGACTACATCACAGCTGTTTGAACCTGTGGACTTGCCCATCAGTTCAAAACTCAAACATTCTGTTGTTTTCAAAGGATGACAGACGGTTGAATGGCACCTAATGTACTCAACATCATGACACAGATCTCCAACCAAGTTGATTTCATTCCCGGAACTTGTATCTATAGCAAACTCATGCTGTATTGTTTTATGAATTCTTTCCCTTGTCTTGGCAACTGTACCAGGCTTATAGTGCTAAAGCAGTGGTGGCGAACCTTTTAGTTGTTTGGTGCCAAAAATGCAAGGGCACACACACCGTAGCATGCACAAGTGCAAGCACCCATAATGCAAAGAGCGCCCCCATATGTGCATGTGTGCACAACCTCCCCATGCTCAAAGAGCCGCACTGCTCGCTTCCAAGCTGAGCTTGGTATTTCCTCCCGGGGAGGGGGGCGGGGGAGGCCGTTTTCGCCCTCCCCAGTCTCCAGGAAGGCCTCTGGGGTCTTGGCTCTGAAGCCAACCAGTTGGCCTGTTTTGCCCGTTTTTTGCCCTCCGGGGGGGGGATTCTAAAGCTTGGAGAGGGCGAAAACAGCTTCTCCCAGCCCCCCCCCCCCACAAAGGCTGAAAATCAGCTGGCCAGCACGTCCATGTTGACTGGAGCTGCGGGCTTGGGTGCCGGCAGATATGGCTCTGAGTGCCACGTGTGGCACGCATGCCATAAGTTCGCCATCACAGTGCTAAGGTGTATTATTTTCTTCCTTTCTTTTGTCTCCATTCATAATTCCAAAGTGTAGCTATCAAAGATGTGGTATGGGACCACATCCATCTAAGAATCCCCCCACCACAATATATTCTTCTATCCTGTCAAGTGTCTAAATCGTGATTCCTAAATCATGAACAACAAAGTTTTTCCACTGTTAAGCCACAAAGTGCCATCCTGGTGTTAGATGAAAGGGAATTTTATTTCTGATTAGCTGATAACCTGGCGTTGCCCGGGTATTTATTTATCCTAATCCATACATTTGTCCCCCAAAATAATCTCAGACCAAACATAATTTCTAATGCTGGATTTTCCCCCTTACCAGAGAGAGCCCCCTTATGGGGTACTATGAAGCTGTTACCATGACAACTCCACTGCACTGTACAGTAGAAGCCATTTTACAGCAGTACGGTAGAAGCCATTTTAAGGCACAACAGGCTGTATCTTAACAAAACACACACACCAAGGGATGTTAGGGGTGTCATACCCTCCACAGTATTTGTTTCCAGAGAGTAAGTCACCTGTGTACCAAGTTTGGTTGAAATTGCTCAAGGCTTCCAGAGTTATGCTGGAACATACATACACTGACAACCATTTTATATATATAGAAGAAAGAAAGATTGAACAACTTGCAAGTATTTGCACATTGATAAAGTTAAACTTTTGACATATATAAATAATAGAGCCCTGGGATATCTTTTGCCTCTGTCTTATTCAAATTTTAGCTCTAAAGTATCCAGGCAACAGCTTTCTCTTCTAATCATCGTGTTTTAGCTAGTTCATCTGCTTCACTGAAATCAAGGTTTCGCTCAGGTCTCCAAAGTTAATGAGGCATGAACCCACTTATGGAAAAAAGCAAGTATTTTGCATGCTGGTCACAGCCAAGTTTCAAAACAACCAGACTGCTTTCACGTCCACAGCAACCAATATGCATTTTATTTCCCAAACTATCCTTCAATAATGTAGGCTTTTTCCCCCCAGGCAATGTCACTTAGCAAAACCCTTCCAGAAGTTTCATTTGATGGAATCGGAGTATCTCTGCCAAGTTGCCCACAGAAGGAAGGTGGATCTGTACACACTCAAATGGTGGCAAAATGACTAGCAGTAAACTTTGGACAGGACCAACTATGACGTTTTCTGATGTTTGTAGTGATAAAAGGCAGGAATTCATTAATATGGCAGATTCCCTGCCTCGTGTTCTCCAGCTATATTGGAGCAGAGTCTCTCAAACCTGCAGCAAGCTTAACCAACAGCAGGTATGCCTGGAATGTGTTCAGGTGGGAAAGACTGATTTAGCATGTCACACAGTGAATACCCTTCTTTGTCCCACTGTATTAGCTGCAGTGCCCGGGGTAGGGAACATGTGCCAACAATGGATGTTGGTGAACTACAATTACCAGCATTATTCCCCATAGACCATGCAGGTTGAAGGTGTTGAGAATCGTAGTTCAGTATCTAGAATGCTGCAAGTTGCTTGCCTCTATGTAAGGCAATATCATGGCATTTTATATTGGTAGAATTTATTGAATGCAGGTGCAGTCATGGACTGCTGGTTTTGATGGCTATGCCATGTATCATGCTATATCATGATGGAATATTTTTTGGTTTTGTTCCTTTACACCGGAGGGGGGGATGTCAAACTCAAGGCCGACGGGTTGATGTGGCCCATGGGGCTGCCCTGGAAACAGCGAAGAACTGGCCTGCAGTGTGTCTGCCAGCAAAAATGGAGTTCCATTTTCAGCTATGACAGCCTCCTGCACACTTCTGACAGTGAACATGGAGCTTGGGAGGGCTGTGCGTGGCCCTGAGTGCCATTTTCACTGGCAGTGTGCTCAGCTCCCCCCCCACCGCTGCATACATGAGTGACATCGTGCTGGCCACGCCCACCCTGGCCATGTCCACTCCCCCTCCTTCCGAGTTCAAACACAACCCTGATGCGGCTCTCAAAGAAATCGAGTTTGACACCCCACCTTTACACTAAAATTATTTATTCAATATGATTATGTGGGATGAACTAACACAAGTACATCAACTGCATAAAAGAGCTGGACTTTTGCTTAAGTTCTCATCAAGACCATCACTAGAAAGCAATGCAGGCTAATCATGTCACGTGTGGCTTAACCCATATGTGGATTGCTCTGTGTGCAGAAGCAAGTATTGAATAAAATAATAAACCAACCATAAGAATTACGTTGATGTAGAAATCTGGGAGAAGGTATGAGCTAAGGCCATGTTTCCAACTCTGAAAATATCTAAAATTGGAGGTGTTCCAGATGAAGGGGACTGAATATCCGTCTTCCCTATTTGAAGTTTTAGGTCAATAAGCCCGAGAAGTTAAATTCCCAAACTTCTGTATTCCAGTTATTACAAATCAAGGTAATCAAAGAACTACTATGAACGTTGATGATGTTACCTAGTTGGGTAATGAAACGTCTCCAAGAAAGTAGCCAAGCTCAAAGAGCATCAAGAACCCTCAGCTACTGCAAACATCTCCACTATGTAGCCATGTTATAGCTCAAGACTTCAAAGCCTACTTTAGCACTATTGTTTGCAAGGTCCCAATAGGTATCTCCTACTTTTTTCCTGATAAGATTCTAAAAAAATTCCTACTCTTACAAGCAGATCTCTTGCAGTTTTCTTGCAGCTTTGCCCAGCATAAAACTCAAGTCTAGCCGAGTAGAAAATAGTTAAGTTTCACACTCCATGTTGGCTTTGTTGCCACTCCCAAGTACTCTTCCTGACTACTATTTCTCCTTAGAGAAATTCCTTGTACCTGAGGTGGAGTTAATGTAGCTTTTTCATTTCAGTTTCTCTGATGCAAGGACCCTTTTACTCCCTTGGAGTATAATCATCAATTGTTCCTAGCAGGTGATGATCTGAACAGGTAAGGTGACTGCTCAATTGTGGTAAAATTTTGATCCTATTGTGCTTTCCTAGCGTTGGGTCTGTAATCTTTCTCAGCAAAAAAAACAAAACAAAACACCACCCCAAAAACCTGTGATTTTTACAAAACTTGGTGAATTTAAAATGCTGTTTGGAAGTATAAAAAGGAAGTTGTAAACGATCCAGAACTGGTGGGGAAAAAAAACCTCTGCAATTTCATATTCAATACTTCAACTCAGGGGCGGATGGAAAAATCTGATAGGCTTTCTATCTAAACTACAGTTCTTTTTATTTTCAGAAATTCAGTTATCACATATAAAATTTTAATTCATTACAAAGCTCAGCTTTTGACTTCTCAAAGAATTGGAAAACCACTATACCCCTAAAGGGAGAGAGGAATCTTTTCACCTGAGCTTGTCATCTAGCTTTTCCAACAGAACTATTTGTAGTTTTATTAGTAAATTTCATGTACATTTACTGATGTTTGAATAATCCTTTGCCTTGAAAACAAAATCAAACAATTCTACCACTCTTATTGTATTTTATTTTTTGTGCAGTTAGGACACCAGGGAATAAAGTTATTAAAAATGACTGGATCCAGCTGTACTCAGTACAGGTTGATACTGTATTAGAAATAAAGAAAAATAAACTATAAATAGGGGGAGGTATGGATTTATTTATTTTTATTTGTAAGTTATCAAATTTACACAGAGAAAATATCTCTAAAAGAAAAAGAAATCAGCCTATACTTTCAGCCTAAAGAATATTAGATCTAGGTTTTCTCCTTAAGTATATGAAAATGATTTCAAATTTCCCACGTTTACCTTTAAAATTTAATTTCAACAATTTCATTTTAAAGCGTACTTACTTGGCAAAGATTTCAGCTTCTGCTTAAGCAAGCTCACAGCTCTAAGTTTCAGCCAGGACAATGTTTTAAAACCTGATCTTCCTCCAGAGAAGGTAATTTTATCTCCCTCCTTCTTCAGCATCAGGATCTCCTCAGGTCTATTTCTCAGTGAGAAATCCTATTGCTGTTATGATCTAATGAAATAATTCATGGACGAGCCAGCCAATGAAAGAGCAACATGTGGGAAAAACAGAACCCAGGAGCCAACTGGATATTGCATAAAGCTCAGGTGCCTGGAGCAAGCAGTAGAAAGGAAGAAGGGGAAGGAATGCTGGTTGCTATGGAGAATAAAATCGCCTGTGTGACATGTGCTCTTATTTACTAGAAGTTCATTAGAGCTGCATTTTCCGATCTTTACTTCCCAAATCCATAGAAGAGTATTTCCTCTTATCTCAGCCACTTTATGATATGTGGACTTCAACTCCCCGAATTCCCTAACCAGCATCTGTGAACTTCAACCCCCAGAATTCCCTAACCAGCATCTGTGAACTTCAATTCCCAGAATTCCCCAACCAGCATCTGTGAACTTCAACCCCCAGAATTCCCTAACCAGCATCTGTGACTTCAACCCCCAGAATTCCCCAACCAGCATCTGTGAACTTCAACCCCCAGAATTCCCCAACCAACATCTGTGAACTTGAATTCCCAGAATTCCCAACTAGCATCTTTGAACTTCAACTCCCAGAATTCCCCAACCAACATCTGTGAACTTCAATTCCCAGAATTCCCCAACCAGCATCTGTGAACTTCAACCCCCAGAATTCCCCAACCAGCATCTGTGAACTTCAATTCCCAGAATTTCCCAACCAGCATCTGTGAACTTCAATTCCCAGAATTCCCCAACCAGCATCTGTGAACTTCAACCCCCAGAATTCCCTAACCAGCATCTGTGAACTTCAATTCCCAGAATTCCCCAACCAGCATCTGTGAACTTCAATTCCCAGAATTCCCCAACCAGCATCTGTGAACTTCAATTCCCAGAATTCCCCAACCAGCATCTGAGAACTTCAATTCCCAGAATTCCCCAACCAGCATCTGAGAACTTCAATTCCCAGAATTCCCCAACCAGCATCTGTGAACTTCAATTCCCAGAATTCCCCAACCAGCATCTGTGAACTTCAATTCCCAGAATTCCCCAACCAGCATCTGTGAACTTCAATTCCCAGAATTCCCCAACCAGCATCTGTGAACTTTAACCCCCAGAATTCCCAACCAGCATCTGAGAACTTCAACCCAGTCAGCCAGCATTTCTATGGTCTTCAACTCAGAATGCTAGCTGGAGAACTCTGGGAGTTGAAGTCCACACATTTTACAAGACCTGAAAAGGAGAAACACAGAATGGACTTAAATGTCTGCTGAATTATTTCCCCCTCTAAGCATAGGGGCATCTGCAGGATGGGTTGAGAATAAATAAATAAAAAATCAAGATGGTGACTTGATGGTTGTGGTTGCTACTATTCATTTTTTTAAGCTGCCTTCTTTTATAGATATCCAGTCCAGTGGCGGGTTCCGGATCCTGTTGAAACTGGTACGGTGCAACGGGGCCCGGTGTCCACCATATGAACTCACACAGCACATGCATGCATCCCCACCTCCATGACGCTGTGATGCCTCCGCGATGCCTCCGTGACGCTCCAGCTGCTTGGTGGAGTGTCATGCAGACGTTGTATGCTCCATGCGCTTGGGTGGTAGCACCGAAGAGCTCAACTGCAGGTAAGGACGGTGGGGGGCAGGTGGGCCCTCCAGAGCACCATACCGGAATGCTACCCGGAGCTCCCGGTAGGCACTGGTACACCCGTATTAACGCATACTGCCTGCACCCACCACTGATCCAGTTTGATCTGCTACACCTTGCAAATTTCAGAATACAGGTGGGTTACAAGTAGTCCTAGACTTACAACGATTTGTTTAGTGACTGTCTGAAGTTACAACCGCCCTGAAAAAAAGTGGCTTATGATTGTTTTTCATACTTGTGACCATTGCAGTATCCCCATAGTCTTATTATCAAAATCCATACACTTGGCAACTGTCTCGTATTTATGACGGTTGCAGTGTCTTGGGATCCTGTGATCACATTTTGTGACTTCTTATGAGGTGACCTTTTCATCCCCTTTTGTGACGAGTGAAGTCGATGGGGAAGCCAGATTCACTCAGCAACTGTGCTACTAACTTAACAAATGCCATGATTCGCTTAACACCTGTGGCCAGAAAGGTAATAAAAATTCATTTAACAACTGCCTTGCTTAGCAAAGGAAAGTTTGGGCTCAATGGTCATAAGTCGGGGACTACCTGTACTCGACTTACAACCCCAATTGAGCCTGGAGTTGCAAGTCATGATAGCTGTTGTTAAGTGGTCACTAACTGTCTGTGACTGATTTTACAATGTTTTTTGCAGCGGTCATTTAACAAACGCAGCAGTTATTAAACACATCCCTTACAACCAATAGGTTTTGGGTTTTGTTTTTTTGGGGGGCTGGAAACTGAAAGCAAATGTCAGTTTCCAGCAAAAAACAAAAACAAAAATTGCCATCATGTGACCACAGAATGTTGCAAAAGTTGCTAAGTGCTCAAAATGTGATTGTGTGACTGTGGTGTCTGTCTGTCTATGGGAACTTCAAAACCAGGTTCATAAGTACCGTATTTTTCGGAGTATAAAATGCTCCAAGATTTTGGTATTTGGTATTTATTCGATTTGTAAGCTGCCCTATTCCCCGAAGAGACTCAGGATGGCTGAACAAAAACCAGGGGAAGGGGAAAAACAAATACAGAAAGTAAGACAAACAGGACAGTGATAACAACAATTTAAAAAAGCACAGCAAGCACAGCAAATTCGAGTAGGGGGGTGGGGGAAACTCAACCCCAGGCTTGCTGGGACAGCCAGGCCTTAATGGCTGTCCGGAAGGCCTGAAGGGTGGCGAGGGTACCAAATCTCCAAGGGGAGCTCGTTCCAAAGGGCCAGAGCAGCCACAGAGAAGGCCCTCCTCCGGGTGGTCGACAGCCGGCATTGGCCGGCAGTTGGAATTCGGAGGAGGCCTAATCTGTGGTATCTAATGCGTCTATGGGAGGTAATTGGCAGGAGGCGGTCTCTCAAGAGGCAAATTTGCAAGAGGCAAATTAAAAAAAAAGGTTTTTTGCACTCTTCAGACCATCTAAAAACGGCCCGTTTTTCACGAAAATGGGTCCATTTTTTGTCAAAAAAGTATGCATAGCCTTTAGAAGGCTTATGGAGTGCTCCTGGGGACTAGGGGAGACAAAAATGAGCAAAAAATGATCTGTTTTCGCTCATTTTTGCTCTCCACATCCCCCAGGAGCACTCTGGAAGCCTCCTAAAGGCTATGCACAGCCATTTTGGTGAAGGGGGCAGGGTTTTGGGAGACCAAAAATGCTATTTCAGTGTATAAGATGCACCCAAATTTTCACCCTCTTTTTTGAGGGAAAAAGGTGCATCTTATACTCTGAAAAATACGGTAGCTTTTTTATTTGGTCTGGTTTCATTTATTTTATTTATTTATTTAGTAAACATGGACATGAACACAGGAAATGGGTACAAATAAATGGGGACAGTAGGACAGGGATGGTAGGCACGCTGGTGCACTTATGCACGCCCCCTTACAGAACTTGGTACATTGTTTGTCATAACTTGAAATGGTCACTAATCAACTAATCATAAATCGAGGATAACTGTAGTTGTTTCTTGAGATATTTAACTATCCTTCATGCAGCTTTCATTAAATGCAGCTTGGTTCCCGTTTTCAGACCCTCATGCCTTTTCCCACCCAAGTGGCAAAGCCAAGACTGATGTGCAATTGGTTGTGTGCTCAGTTTCATCTGTGAACTTGCCTCTTGTGTGGCACAAATCACACCCAACAGATTGTGCACTGCATATGAATCTACTTGAGTGTGATTTGTTAATTTTGCTAATGAAATAGAAGCCAGATACCAAGATGCCAGTGGTGGGTTTCAAAAATTGTTCGAACCTACTCTGTGGGTGTGGCCTCCTTTGTGGGAGTGGCTTGCTACCCATGTGACCGGAAGGGAGTGGCTTGCCGCCCATATGACTGGATATGAAGATGCCAACGACACTTGTCAGAACCACCTTAAATTACCTCACACAAAGCACTGGCATGCATAAGAATATGATGTAAACTTGTTTTTTAAAAGGCATCTTTGGTTTGCGTTAAAACAACTTCAACACACGAAATGTTCTGATTGCACCACAAACGCAGTAGTCATCCTTACCTTACAGAGGCACTGAGTTTTATAAATATGAGCATGATAGTGTAGAATAATCATATCCAAGGATTTCAAAAAAATTTGGAACCTCTTCTGTAGGTGTGGCCTGCTTTCCGGGTCCACCGGTGGAACCTCTTCTAACCGGTTTGGTAGATTTGACGAATCGGTTCTACCGAATAGGTGCGAACTGGTAGGAACCCATCTCTGCAAGATGCCCATATGTGTTCCAGCTTAGTATACTCCAAAACAGAGTTGATGTATTAGTAATATGCAGCATATATTATATTAGCACTTAGCTCTTTCATGTTAAAAGCTTGAGAGTTTTAGTCAGTGAATTTACTTAGGGCACCTAAAAAGAGTCAAGGAATTAAATTTACACAATATGGAATCCATCTTTATTTATTTATCTATGTTTTGACAGCCTTCCTGCTCTCCCCCCCACTCAGAATGTCCTTGCAAACAGCCTGAGTTCACTAATCTAAGAAATTATTTTGCCATATATTCTTCTTGTTTATAACCAATCCCACACACACACAGACACTATCATAGGCAAATCCCTTGCTGGGACACAGATGTACAAAGTTTGTTGTTATGCCATTATCAGCATTGCTAGGAGAGAGATGACAATTATCACATCAGCTGCATGTGAGCAGTCCATGAGTTGCTTTCCTTTACAGTGTTTGAATTAATCTGTATTTTTATAGCTATTATTGGAATAGCTAGATAGAGCTTGCTGTTGATCGCTTGCTTCAGGAGAGTAGCAAACATTTATTTGAAGTGTAAAATTCCCAAAAGGCTTGGGGGTAAGCCATACACAAATTCTGCCCATCAAGGAAACTCTTTATAATACTAGTTCCTGAAAAGTTAGAAAGCCGCCACACTCTTTATGATGCTGCTTTAGTATCTTATTTTGAGTGAATTTATTTTATTGTTAGGTACATGGTGGCTCAGTGGCTAAGATGGTGAGCAAGTAGATCAGAAAGGTCAGCAGTTCGGCAGTTCGTATCCCTAGCGCCATGCAATGGAGTGAGCTCCTGTTACTTGTCTCAGTTTCTGCCAACCTAGCAGTTCAAAAGCACATAAAAAATGCAAGTAGAAAAATAGGAACCACCTTTGGTGGGAAGATAACAGCGTTATGTGCATCTTCGGCGTTTAATCATGCCAGCCACATAACCACGGAGACATCTTTGGACAGCGCTGGCTCTTCAGCTTAGAAATGGAGATGAGCACCGCCCCTTAGAGTCAGGAATGAGTAGCATATATGTGCGAGGGGAACCTTTACCTATTTTATTGTTAATTTGTTTTATTTATTTGTATTTATTCCACCACCATTATTTTTACAAATAGCTCAAGGTGGCAAACATATCCAATATACCTTCCTCCTCCTATTGCCCCACAACAACAATCTTGTGAGGTGTGATGGAGTGAGAGATAGTGACTGGCTCAATGTTACCCAGCCAGCTTTCCTGCCTAAGGCAGGACTAGAACTCACTGCTCCTGATGATTGGCCCAAATTCACCCAGTTCACTTTCAGGACTTGAACTCATGATCTTCCACCCTCTTAATCACAGGACTATCAAATTGTTTTTATTGGTTTTGTTCCTAATCTCTTAGGATGATAACACTTTTAATTTTTGTATTTTAATACTTACATATATATTAAAATAATGATAATTTCATAACAAAAAATTCACCAAATCCTTGAACATTTAAAATTCACTGGATTTTGCACAAACAACCCCCAAAATTCCCCATTGTGCTTGGAACTTCAGGTCTCTACTGATTTGCTGTCTCTAGGCTAAATTCAGACAGGAATGGCAAGATTTTTAGTGTCTGCGATGGGAAAGTAGATTCATCTGTATAAATTCTGTTCCTCTTCTTTTGTCCAGAAAAACAGATACCTGATGACAGATAAGATATGCATTTCTTATCAGTGTTGGCTTCAAAGGACCATGGAAATCACATTCTACAAATATATTTTTAAAATATTAAAATTGTAAAGGTTACCCCCTCACACATATGTGCTAGTCGTTCCAGACTCTAGGGAGCAGTGCTCATCTCCGTTTCAAAGCCAAAGAGCCAGCATTGTCCGAAGACGTCCCCGTGGTCATGTGGCCAGCATGATTAAATGGCAAAGGCGCATGAAATGCTCTTACTTTCCCACCAAAGGTAGTTCCTTAGGGATACGGTGGCTCAGTGGCTAAGACACTGAGCTTGTCGATCAGAAAGGTCGGCAGTTCAGCAGTTCGAATCCCTAGTGCTGGGTAATGGAGTGAGCTCCCGTTACTTGTCCCAGCTCATGCCAACCTAGCAGTTTGAAAGCATGTAAAAATGCAAGTAGGAAAAAAAATTGTGAAATGCATCCATAAAATATATATTGCTTCTACAAAAGCAATAGAGATAGATCTATAACTACGGTAAATGGGTAAATGCTTTGGGCTGCAAATTCTATGTCTGGAGAATTATCAATATAGGTAATACTTGACCAGTGATTTAGTGACCATTCAAAATTCTGAAAGCTACCTAGGAGCTGGTTTCATAGTTACTTTTCCACCCCCCCTGGTGGACACATCACTGCATTTTGGGCAACCAGCAAACAGCTTATATTTATGCCATTCTGGCTTCCTCTCATTGATTTTGCTTATCAAATGCCAGCTGGGAAAGTTACAAGCAGTGATCATATGACCCCAAGACAGTGCAACTGTCATAAATACATGCCAGTTGCCAAGTGCCCCAAATTTTGACCACATGACCACGGGGATGTTACAACAGTCGTTATAGTGTGAAAAATGATGTGTCACTTTTTTCAATACCATTGTAACTTTCAAAGTTCACTAAACGAATGGTTGTAAGTTGAGGACCGCCTGTATGATATTTTGCAGCAGCCCACGTGACCTTGATTTATGAGAGTTTTTCTGAAAACTGTTTATTTCTTGTTTCCAGGAAAGACCTGCCTTTAGGAAACAATGGTTCGCCTCACAGCTGCTGCGTTCGCTTAATGACTGTTGTGTTAGCTTAACGGCCTTCATCAAAGGAAAGTTGTAAGTTCAGCTCAGTCATATGATGAACCACTTTATGACCATAATTGCCAGGCTCAATTACAGTCATAAATTGAAGACTGCCTATAGTCCTTTGAGGGACTCCACTGCACGCAGCATGCAGCTTGCATATCTTTTCGCTCCGAGCGACCTGAAGGCACTATCTGATCCTAAGTTGAAAGCATATTTGTGTCATGGAAAATTCAGAAGAACAATACACAATGCTGGGAAGAAACACCGTGTTTATTGCGATCATCATAGGATTCCTGTTTTACAAGAAAGAAGGATTCTAGATCAGGGGGTCTCCAAACTTGGCAGCTTTACAACTTGTGGACTTCAATTCTCAGTATTCCTCAGCCAGGGCATGCTGGCTGAGGAATGATACCACTCTATCATATCCATGATACCACACTAATGTCCTGCGAAAAAAATCAGGTGGAACAACGGCTGATGACCTCTTTCTATCGGTCCACCATAGAAAGTGCCCTCACATATTGTATTACAGTATGGTATGCTAGTTTAACAGCTGTGGACAGGAAGGCACTACAGAGAGTGATCAATTAGGCACAAGAAACCATTGGTTGCCCTCTGACACCACTAGATGACATCCCCAGGTCTCGCTGCTTTAGCAGGGTAAGGAAGATACTCAGAGATGATTCACACCCTGGTCAGCGTCTCTTCCCACTTCTACCATCAGGCAGAAGACATCAAAGTATAGCCAGCCAAATAAACAGGTTTAAAGATAGTTTCTATCCTTGGGCTGTGAGGCTTTTAAATACAACCACAATCACTCCATGCACACACTAGTTTTTTTTCTTTTTCTTTCTTTTTTCATTTCTGTTATAATTTTGCACCAGTGAGTTTAAAACCAATTTCGTTGTATTTCCGTACAATGACAATAAAGATTATACTTATACTTAGTATTTTTATACAATGCATGATACCACTCTATATCATATGCTTGATACCACTCTAATGCATGATACACTCTATTGGAAGAAAGTGAAGAGGAACTAAAGAGCCTCTTGATGCGGATGAAGAAGGAGAGTGCAAAAGTTGACTTGAAACTCAACATTAAGAAAACTAAAATCATGGCATCCGGCCCTCACAATTCCTGGCAAATAGATGGAGAAGAAATGGCGGTAGTGACATATTTTATTTTTCTGGGCTCCAAGATCACTGCAGATGGGGAATGCAGCCAAGAAATTAAAAGGTGCTTGCTCCTGGGGTGGAAAACTATGGCAAATCTAGACAGCATACTAAAAAGCAGAGACATCACCCTGCCAAAAAAAGTGTGTATAGTCAAGGCTATGGTTTTCCCAGTTGCAATGGATGGCTGTGAAAGTTGGACCATAAGAAAGGTTGAGCGCAAAAGAATGGAGGCCTTTGAATTCTGGTGCTGGAGAAGACTCCTGCAAGTCCCTTGGGCTGCAAGTTGATCCAACCAGTCAGTCCTAGAGGAGATCACACCTGACTGCTCTTTAGAAGGCCAGATCCTGAAGAGGAAACTCAAATGCTTTGGCCAGCTAATGAGAAGGAAGGACTCCCTGGAGAAGAGCCTCATGCTGGGAAAGATTGAGGGCAAAAGAAGAATGGGATGACAGAGAATGAGATGGCTGGATGGAGTCACCGAAGCAATAGGCGTGAGATTAAATGGACTCCAGAGGATGGTAGAGGACAGGAAGTCCTGGAGGAACATTGTCCAAGGGGTTGGACACAACTTTGCAACTAACAACAACAAAACTTGGCAACTTTACGACTTGTGGACTTCAACTCCCAGGATTCCTCAACTAGCACATGTAAAGTTGCCAAAGTAGGAGAGCCCTATTCTAGATAATGGGAAAGCCAAGATTTTTATAGAAGTTGAGAGTTACAAGATGGGGAGTCCTTAGGATCTTATTTACCTGCCAGTTTGGGAAAGCTAAAAGCAGGTCTTTATCCATGTACCTGGAATTATTTCATTGGTGGGATTCAGCCAGTTCGCACCACTTCGGGAGAACCAGTTGTTAATTTTCTGAGCAGTTTGGTGAACTGGTTGTTGGAAGAAATCATTATGGCAGAGAACCAGTTGTTAAATTATTTGAATCTCACCATTGGGTTATTTATATTGTTATACAAAGTCCTTTAAGGAACGCAACACATCTGATGACTCCCTCCGTGTTGCTATTTCCTTATAAGAGCTGGCTTTGGGCTTTAATGTGAGCTGGTGAGGTGGCTTTTATTATTTAATTTAAATTGGATTTTAGAGAGGGATTTGTTTGTGGGCAGGGAGAGTCAATTTGTATCCAATAGCATTAGGAATAGGAGTTGAATTTTGACCCTGGTCCTGCCAAAAAGTAGGGAATATAAAGCATCATACAATCTCCATTTCTTTTGTTAGATCTATTTTTTCGCTACGCTTGAAATCCCAATTATGATGTCAGCAACATTTAAGTTCACACTGGGCTTAATCACAACATTTTTGCTCCCAAGGCATGGAGCATTTGAACATGCATATGAAAATGTGTAAAAGCTCAAGTTGAGGAGGATTTCTACTTTCATATTAAGTATCATTCTGTGTGTGGCAAATGAATCAGATCTCATCTCAAAAAAGGTGATTTTTCTGAAGGAGCACTACTGACTCTCAAACCTGCTTTTCATTTACTTCTCAGCCACAAAGCTCAGTGGGCAATTGTCTAAATGGCATTCAAATTTACCCTCTTGGCTCCAGCAAGAAAACAAGAAAAAGAGATTTAATCCCAGGACAAATTGAAGAAATAAAGATCTCTATATTTGAAAGAGGCTGAGATGGATAGTGGGGGAGTAAAACTGTTGAGGTCGTGATGGAATTTGGTGAGAGATTCAGATCCATAGAAAAAGATGAAAATGTCATTGACAAGTCTCAAATAAAGGAGGAATTTCAGGGAGCAAAAGTTGAGAAAGTGTTGTTCTAGATCAGCCATGAGGAAATTGAAGTATTGTGTACAAAGTGTGTCTACATGGCTCTGCCACTCCTTTGTATGTTATGGAAAAGATAAAACCAGTCTTTGTCTAACTACAGAACAAATCCATTTCCTTGATGTCACACTCAGAAAAACTATATTGTTACAGTAAATACATTATACAGGAATCTATGGATTGTCCTACTACCTACATGCTTCCAGCTTCTATCCAGATCACACAGTTAAATCTATCATTCACAGATAAGTTGTGTACAGGTAGTATGGTACACATATGATGTCAGAGTTCCAAATAGCATCCAAAACTAAATCAGAGTCCGAGGCAAAAGCTTCCTCAAAGTTCCAATTTATTAAGCAAGCCATGTTGGCACGTCTGGGAAAACCCGAATCTGAAGGCTTCCAGGTTTTCCCCACCGAGTTGAAAATTCAAGATCCTGCCCCTACACCAACAAGCCCATCACATGGTCCAATCTTCCACTGTCACTTCCACCCATCCAGTTCCGGCCAGGTGCAGAGACAAAGGATGACCTTGAGTTTCTAAGAAGCATGTTATTATGGCTACATATCACCAACTCCATATAATCC
The DNA here is from genome assembly GCF_009769535.1 of Thamnophis elegans. Lineage (NCBI taxonomy): Eukaryota > Metazoa > Chordata > Lepidosauria > Squamata > Natricidae > Thamnophis > Thamnophis elegans. Next base: position 11,128,460 of record NC_045558.1, read on the forward strand.
CTCCTCCCATTTTCCCACAATAGAAAATGAATAGTAGAAAGTGTGGTAGGCCCCAAGTCCAAAAGAAAAGATGGCTTGCAGGCCTGACATATGACTTGTCACCAATGGTGGATAAAACTCACTGGTGCCCTAAGCACTGACAACTCTCGGTGCCCCCACTTCCTTTGTACATATTGTACAAATCTTCATTGGTTTTTTCTTTCTTTCTCAACTTTGTGCTGCCCCCTTTGGCCTGGTGCCCTAAGCAAGTGCTTAGTCTGCTTAATGGTTAATACACCACTGCTTGTCACTTAGCGATTGTTCGAAGTTACAACAGACCCTGAAAAAGAGACTTACTATGTAGATTTGAAGTTCCATTGCCTATCTCCCTGGTCACAGGACTGCATTTGGGGTGCTTAACAACTGGCCCACATATATGACCATTTGTAGTGTCCCATAAGTCCTGCGACCACAACTTACAAAGTTTTTTTTCTCTGGTATTTCTCCAGAAACTGGTATTTAGCAATAGCAATAGCACTTAGACTTATATAGCAATAACAATAGCAGTTAGACTTATATACCGCTTCATAGGGCTTTCAGCCCTCTCTAAGCGGTTTACAGAATCAGCATATCGCCCCCACAGTCTGGGTCCTCATTTCACCCACCTCGGAAGGATGGAAGGCTGAGTCAACCTTGTGCCGGTGAGATTAGAACCGCTGAACTGCAGATAACAGTCAGCTGAAGTGGCCTGCAGTACTGCACCCTAACCACTGCGCCACCTCGGCTTTACAGCTCTCTCCAAGCCAGAGGTGGTATTCAGTGGAAATTTTGAATAGTTTGGAGAACCGACAAATATGCCGACCAGTTCTTCCTCCCAGCTGATATTCTTTTGTTGCCCTGTGAACAGGAGAACGGAGCTGGAAAGCAGGTTAGTGGGTGGGGAGGGAATGGGGATTTTGCAGTATCTTTGCCCTGCCATGCCCACAAAGCCACACCCACAGAACTGATAATAAAAATTTTTGAATCCCACCACTGCTCCTAGTGGTTTACGGTTCCACCACAAAACCGCGGTAGACTAAAGCGCGCTCGACGAAAGCGCGTACGTGACGTCATCACAGCGTGATGAAAACAGCACGCTGTGAGCGGTAAACTTAAAATGAACACGTAAATCTAAACCTAACCCCCCCAAACCTAACCCTAAACCTAACCCTAAGCCTAACCCTTAACCTAACCCTAAACCTAACCCTAAACCTAACCCTTAACCTAACGCTAAACCTAACGCTAACCCTTAACCTAACCCTAAACCTAACCCTAACGCTTAACGTAACCCTAAACCTAACCCTAACCCTTAACCTAACCCTAACCCTAACCCTAAACCTAACCCTTACCTTTATGTGAATCAGCTTGCTTTAATTTTATTTTAATTTTAATTTAATTTATTTTTAATTTTTTTTGTTGCGCTGCTGATGACGTCACGTATGCGCTTTAATCGGGCGCGCTTTAGTGGACCGCGGTTTTGACGGGTCACGGTGGTTTACAAGTGTCAGCATATTGCCCCCAACAATCTGGACCCTCATTTTACCTACCTCAGGGAAGCAAGGCTGATTTAATCTTCAACCAATCAGAATCAAACTCCTGGCAGTAAGCAGAACTAGCTTTCAATACTGCATTCTATCCACTGCGCCACCACAATTCCGATTTTCAGCCAAGAATGCTTAATAGTGAACAATAAACTTAATGATTGCAGTGTTCGTTTAATGACTACCCAAGAAATAATATATAATAATAAAATCAGACACTCTTACCCTCTTTACAACTATCATAACTTGCAACTGAAATTGCAGCCTCAATTATGGTCCTAAGTCAGGGTAACCACATTTGTTCTGATGTGATTTGTTCTGATTTGTTGACATGAAGTGTTAGTATTGCTATATGCTGCTTTGGGAAAACTACATTTAGAGTACTGAATTCAATTTTGGTCACTGCAATACAAAAACAGATGTTGAGGCCTTAGAAAGAGTGGAGAGAAGAGCAAGAAAGATGATCAGGGGACAAGGCTAAAACAAATGAAGAACGGTTGCTGGAATTAGCTTAATGAAAAGAAATACTAGGGAACACATAATAACAGTGTTCCAATATCTCAGGAGTTGCCACCAAGAAGAGGGAGTCAAGCTATTCTACAAGCACCTAAGGGCAGGACCAATAGCAAATGGAAACTTAAGAAAGAGAGAATTAAAGAGAAATTTCCTGATAGTGAGAACAATTAATTACTCACGCCTGCAGCCATATTTTCTTTTGGGTCTTTGGCCTTCCATACTTTCTCTTATTCTGCTATGCATTCTCTATTGTGGGAAAATGGGAGGGGGGATTGTAAGGAGTCACATACTATGTCGCCACAACAAAATTCTTTCTAGACAGCCAAGGTCATCCTTTGTCTCTGCACCTGACCAAAATTAGATGGGTAGAACTGCCAGCATGGCAGTGGGAGACTGGGTCATGTAATGGACTTGTGAGTGTGGGGGCAAGATCTTCAACTTTCAACTGGGTGGGGAAAACTGGGAAGCTTTTAGATTTGGGTTTTCCCAGATGTGCCAACATGGCTCTCTTAATAAATTGAAACTTTGAGCAATACTTTGCCTTGGACTATGATTTACTTTTGGATGCTGTTTGGAACCCTGGCATTAACCCGGATCTGAAAGCTTCCCAGTTTTCCCCACCCAGTTGAAAGTTGAAGATCTTGCCTCCACACCCAAAAGTCCATCAGATGATCCAATCACACACTGCCATGCTGGCAGCTTCCACCCATTTAATTCCGATCAGGTGCAGAGACAAAGTGTAATGGTTTGTTTCCAGAAGTTGTGGGTGCTCTTATCACTGGAAGTTTTTAAGAGAGTGGACAGCCATTTATCTGGAATGGTATAAAGCAGTGATGGCAAACCTTTTTCTCATGGAGTGCCAAAATTGTGTGTGTGTGCGCGTGCTATTGTGTCCGCATGCGTGCCCACATCAATTCAACCCCCCCGCCCACCTGCTCATGCGCGCGTGACCCTCCCCCCCATATATGCACACATGATCCCTCCCCAGGCTCCAGGGGCTTTCCTGAAATCTGGGGAGGGTGAAAACATCCTCTCCTGGGCTGGCCCTCTGGAAGACCAAATATCAGCTGGCTGGCGTGTGCATGTGTGCCAGAGATGACTGCTGGTTTGCCAGCATATATGACTCCACGTGCCACCTGTGGCATGCGTGCTATAGGTTCGCCATCATGGGTGTAAGGTTTCCCACTTGCACAGGAGGTTGGACTAGATGGCCAAGGTCCCTTCCAACTCTGCTATTCTGTTTTCTATATTTGTATATTAACTGTGTCATCTTCTCTCACTTCCACCCTCCACTCACCCTCCTGCAATTTAAGTCATATATTGACTTAGCCTTAGCCATTCCATGAATTGATAACTGAGCTGTCTTTTCATAAAATATGTTAGTCCAAAAAGATATTGTCAGCCTGTTCCGATTACATGTTTCTTCTTGAACACCCTTGGCTGACCATACTGGCTTGGACAAGGTGGGCCACCATGTTGATCTAGTAAGCCCTTCCCACCAAATTGTAATAGTTTCAATAGGAAAGAATATATATAGCTCAGGGTTGTTGTTGGTCCCGGATAGTGATCCCTTTGGCGCTCTCTGAACTTGGTTGCTTGCTTGTAGATGTCTCATGGCCCAACTAGAGAATACATTAATATTGGGGATTTCATTGTGTCTTCTGACAGCAAATTGATGGTCATGGATATGCTCTGCAGGGCTTTTATGTCTGTCCTCAGTGGTGGGATGCTACCGGTTTAACAACTGATTTAGTGAGCGTGCATGTCTAAAGCGCTTCCGCACAGCGCTGGAAATTGAGTATTTAGAAGCTCAGCTGCTTATTTTCCAAGTCAGGAATGGTAAGCAAAACAGCGAAGGGGAGGGGAAAATCAGCTGTGCCGTGCAATTGAGATGAGCCAGAAAGCAGGAAATAAAGGACAGGATAGGAAGGGGCAGGTGGGTGGGGCCATCTGATCATTGGCGCTACCGGTTCGCCCGAACCAGTCCAAACTCCGTTCTATATAGTGGCTGTTAATACACTGTATGTTGTAGATGACTCTTGCTTTTATTTCTTGCGCTAGTGGTCTTTTGGTTTACCCCCAAGATGTTTTTAGAAGATTTTAGAGATGATTGGTGTGCTACAGTGATGCTATAAACTAGTCTTTTGATTTTTTTCTGAGATGAAATTGAATATGGTAGTGTTATTGTTTTCATAGCTTATGTTGGTTGTACTGTAATGAGTTCAGAGATCATACTAATCAGTTATAATTCTTTCCAGCGTTGGAAGCAGGAGTTATAGAATCTTATCACAGACCAGAAGAACACAGAAGCAGAACTAATTCAAATCAGAGGTCAGAGCAGATCTCAAAACCCAGAGAGACCAAAACATCACCAAACAACCTAAAATGACACCTAACATCAAAAATGTCATAACTGTTTCCTACATTGTTTCCTAGTATGATTTGATTGCTTACTGGTACCCTATGACTATTGTTAAGTTCTGTACCTTATGATTCATGATGAATATATCTTTTCTTTTATGTACAGAGAGCATATGCACCAAAGACAAATTCCAATCACACTTGGCCAATAAAGAATTCTATTCTATTCTATTCTATTCTATTCTGGCTGGAGAATTCTGGGAGTTGAAGTCCACAAGTCTTAAAGTTGCCAAGTTTGGGAACCACTGCCCTAACCCTAACCCATTCCTCTTCCGGGTTCTGTCATGCATGCACAAGCTCTATTCTGAAGATGCTTCTTGGATGAGAAGTGAAATGTCTTCAAAGAAAAATGAGAAAGTCCAGTTGCCTCCTGAAAAAGCACCTTTGGGACCACTATTCTGTATGTAAACAGGGAACAAACCCCCACACTCACTAGCACTGATGAAGTTCTCTAGTGAGGTATTGCAATGACTGCAAGCAAACAACCAAGTTTGAATAGCAATAGCAATAGCAGTTAGACTTATATACCGCTTCATAGGGCTTTCAGCCTTCTCTAAGTGGTTTACAGAGTCAGCATATTGCCCCCACAGTCTGGGTCCTCATTTTAGCCACCTTGGAAGGATGGAAGGCTGAGTCAACCTTGAGCCGGTGAGATTAGAACCGCTGAACTGCAGATAACAGTCAAATGAAGTGGCCTGCAGTACTGCACCCTAACCACTGCGCCACCTCGGCTCATATGAAGAGCCCCAAAGGATCCAACAGGTTTTGAATTTACCAAAATTCTTTTTATTCTCCTAAACTCAAAAGATGCTCATCTAGTTCAAGATATTAACCTGTTTTGTATCTCTCAAGCCTATGACTTTTATTTGGAGGTCCTTTAATTAAAGGATTTAAACTAACAAGTGGACACTGATGTACCTTTCCTTATCTTTCAGATAAAAACCTGCTGGGGTGGGTGGATATGTGATAAATCCTTATCTGAAAGATAAAAGCATTCACATGGAAGGCTTTATCGCTTAATTAAAACCTACTACAATGGACAATGAAGTCAATTGATTATTCAAGAAAGCTCTTCAAAAAATATTCTGTTTTACTGTTGGATGAGAATTTCTGTTGGGTCCCCTGTACTGTACCATATAATATAATGATGTAGATTATATGTATATTCTTTTGTGGAGATGAACTAATTAATTAAAAACCAGGCTATAACTTACTATTGGCTGATAAATTAATCTGATGGCATGGCACGATAATCAATAGGACCTAAAGATAGGATGATCTGAATCCATTAACACAACCCAAGGAGGCCAGGACCTTCCTTTCTCTGTTACTATAGAAAGAATAACAACTAACTCCACACATACAGTTCACAACAGTGAGGCAAAAACCAGACTACAATTGCAGTCATTTAAAACAAAAAATAATGCAATAACATAAAACATGGGTATGATTTTCTCATTGTGGTTTAGCAGATTCCACCACAGGTGTGAACAAATACATGCACCTTAGTTATCCTATATGGAAATCTTTTTTTTTTTTTGCTGTCTTATGGATCAGAAAAATGAAGTTGATTAATTAATATGCATCCTTAATTTCTTTTCTGAGAGACGCTGATAGCCTATGTCATTGATGTCTAACCTTTTTGTCGTCGTGTGCCAAAAGCGTGAATGCACCCATAAAGCAATGCGCATGTTTCCCCATGCATGCACGTGACCCCCCATGCTCCCCCTCCCCCGAAAACCAGCTGGCCAGTGGGAGGCGCATGCGCATGCGCGGTGGAGCTGAGCGGGGCAACGGCTGATGTACCCACAGAGAAGACTCTATGTGCCATCTGTGGCATGCATACCATAGGTTCACCATCACGGGCCTATGTACTTAGATCCCAATTAACTTCATTTGAAAGGACAGCAACAGATGAGGTTCAGATGACTCCGAAAATTTGTTTGAGATCACATTGTCAGGGTTTAAGTATAGCTATTGAATAAATCACAATCAGCGACATTTGCATAATATACTAGGCCTGAATGGCGAATCTATAGCATGTGTGCCACAGGTGGCACACGGAGCGGTTTGTTAGGGCACGCGAGGCGTTGCCCTGTCAGTTTCAGCATGCATGCATGTGCTGTCCAGCTTACTTTGGCCTTCATTTTTGGCCCTTTTGCTCCCTCCAGAAGCTTCAGGAAAGTCTCCTGAAGGCGAAAAACGGCCCTATGGGCAAACTGTAAGTCCGTTCCTGAACTTTTGGGTTGCCCGTAGGGCCGTTTTTTGCCCTCTGGAGGATTCAGGGAAGCCCCGGAGGGCCTTCGGGGGAGGGCATTTCCGCCCTCCCCAGGCTCCTAGAAAGCCTCTGGAGCCCAGAGAGGGCAAAAAACGGGTCCATTACGGACCAAAAGTGGGGGAAGAGTGGGGGTCATGCACGCATAGTGTCGCAAGCATATGCACGCAAGTGTGTGTGTTGTGCGCATAGAATTATGGGTGTGCTTCCCCCGCTTTTGGCACGCGATGGGAAAAAGCTTAGCCATCCCTGTACTAGGCCATAAATTGTGCTGTACATACCACGAAAATCAGTTTACAGCTTGTAATAATTATGATTACCAGATTGTATAGACCAGTGATATGTGACTTAGATACATCCCTTTCTTCAAAAATCCCTTTCTATATCTATCATCTGCTTAACTCGTCTCTAATCATGAGCTCAGGTATTGGTTTTATATGCGCCTCCATCATTTCATGCACCATTTTAATTTTTTTATAAAGGGCTAAAACCAGAGTCTTTCAAAGTTGGCAATTCTTCACACCTGCGGACTTAAAACTCTTTTAAGATATGTTTTGAATTTTAAAAAAAAACTGTTTTGGAATTGTTCATTCCACAGTCCCTTAGCCAGTATCTGACTGGGCAATTCTGGGATGAACCCACACGGCTTCCAGTTATCAAGGTCGAAAAACACTGGGGTAGACGTTTTTAGATAGAACATAGTTTTGTCTACGAGGTTAAAGCAGCCTTTGTGGCTGATAAAAAAAGTTTTCTTTATCATTCAATGTGCGTGCTATGTCGGTTGTTCAGCAACCTATGACCCTTTTCCATCCGAAGAACCACTTATCCATCCTTTCCCCTTTAGAGAAAAAGCCGCAGAGACAGAGCTCCAAAATATTTTCCCTCCGCTTCACTGGCAGAAAAACAAAACAAAATCCTCCTCCGGCAGTCCACGCATGCGCCACATTTATTGGCTTTCTCCGGCTTTATTCTGCTGCCTGGTCTCTTGACGCGCATGCGCCTCTTAGTCCAGTTTTTGCTTTTTTAAAATCCATAAAATAAAGTCACTAGATCATAAAGTCAAGGGCAAGAGAGGCCCGCTTTCCTCCGCTTAGGCTAGAAGGCGTGGCTTTTCCTCAGAGCCCGCCCTCTTCTCACCTCCCCCTTTTTGCCTCCAATGCGGCAGATTGGCCCAGCTGGCGGAGTCCACCATCTTCCGCTCCGCTACGGAACAGGCGGTCTTCCAATATCCCAGACTGCAACGCGGCACTCCTTAACGGCGCTCTGCACCCGTTTCCTCTGCGTTTCCCCTCAGCAGCCGGCCGCCATGTTGTTCTAGTTTTTTACGCTCCGCGGCGGGTGGATCGGTGCTTGGGCGAAGGGAGCTCCCGGCGTCGGGAGAAGGCAGGAAGGTTGCGGGCTCCTCGCGCCGCGACCTGGCGAGATCCGACGCCATGGCGGCCGCCTTGGGAGGAGCGGGAGCAGGTGCAGTATCCCTTTCCCGTTCTCCGGGGGGGGGAAGGGGAGGCAGGCAGGGAGGGCTTGCGGCTGATCCTCGGGGAAAGCTTCAGGGCCCCCAGGAAGAGAAGCAGCAGCTGATCTGGCAGGTTGCAGGAGGGAAAGGTGTTTGCGCCTGCGGATGGTGTTTACGGGCGACGAAGCCCGGCTGGGCAAGGCAGGCACGTCAGGCTTGTCTGAGGGCCGTCTGGTGGGAGGAAGCGGGGAAGAAGAAGAAGAAGAAGAAGGGGGTTCCTGGAAGTGGGCCCGATAACGGGGGTCGTTTCTAGCTCAGGGGTTGGCATGAGGGGGTCCTTGGTGCTCCCTGAGTTTGTATGTTTTCTTGTATTCATTACACAGGTGAGGTAACCTCCATCAGTGCTAGGAAGGGCTTTCTAGGGAGTGGGAAGGAAAAGGTGGGGTCCCCCGTTTGGTGGCAGTTCTTTTAAGGGCTTAGGATTGCAGGGGGTGTGGGTGCGGCGATCTTTTAATGTTGTTGTTAGTTGTGAAGTCGAGTCTGATCCACCCCATGGACAATGTTCCTCCAGGCCTTCCTGTCCTCTGCCATCCTCTGGAGTCTATTAGGTTCACACCTACTGCTTCAGTGACTCCCTCATTCTCTGTTGTCCCTTCTTCTTTTGCCCTCCAGCTTTCCCAGTATTGCAAGTTAGATAGATAGAGACAACTTGAGAGCAGGTCACAGGAACCCTGACAGGTAGGTCGGTACTAGATAGATAGATAGGGATGGATGGATACCTTGCAATATTTGTTTGCAAATATATTTCAGGTTCCTCTTTCCCCCACTGTCAAGTATAATTTTATTTAGAATTGTTATTGGTTGTGAAGACGTGTCTGACCCATCGTGATCCCATGGACAATGTTCCTCCAGGTCTTCCTGTCCTCTACCATACTCTGGATTCAAGCATTACAAGATAGATAGATAGTGGCAACTTGAGAGGAGGTGTGGAACCCTGACAGGTAGGTAGGTGGTAGGTAGGTAGATAGATAAATATAGAGGGATAGATGGATGGATACCTTGCAACATTTGTTTCAAATATATTTCAGGTTCCTATTTTCCCTACTATCAAGAATAATTTTATTTAGAGTTGTTGTTAGTTGCAAAGTTGTGTCCAACCCATTGTGATCCCATGGAGAACGTTCTTCCAGGCCTTCTTGTCTTCTACCATCCCCTGGAGTCCATTTAAGCGCACGCCTACTGCTTTGGTGACTCCATCCAGCCACCTCATTCTCTGTCGTCCCCTTCTTCTTTTGCCCTCCATCTTTCCCAGCATGAGGCTCTCCTCCAGTGAGTACTTCCTTCTCATTAGGTGGCCAAAGTATTTGAGTTTCATCTTCAGAATCTGGCCTTCTAAAGAGCAGTCGGGGTTGATCTCCTCTAGGAGTGACTGGTTTGATCACCTTGCAGCCCAAGGAACTTGGAATCTTCTCCAGCACCATAGTTCAAAGACCTTGATTCTTTGGCACCCAGCCTTCCTTATGGTCCAACATTGCAACTGGGAAAACCATAGCCACAGGAGAGATCTTAAGGGGTTATAAAAGCAAGATAGAGGCATAGGACTTTGGGGTTAGAATACAGTGCTTAGGAGGTGTTATTGTGGCTCGTTTTATTTTATTTTATTTCATTTCACATTTCCTTCCATTTGAACTCATTCTTTTGTGGGAATTGCTGTCTTCCCTCTCATTCTTATCCTTTTATTAGATACATATAGATATGATGGTTGACATCAGTGTATTCCGTTGCTGCAAAGGGCCTTGATTAGTAAAGGAGTGTAAATCATGAATCTGGCCTTATTGCAGAAGTCATTTCAATCCTGAATGACATGAACGTCTTATATTTTGAAAAAAGAAATATGAGTTTAACTTACTATGTTTATTGCTTGCTTTTAAAATACTCACATTCAGCCCATTCCTATTTTTTATGTTTGCCCCATCTCAGTCTTGGCTTGGGTTCTGGATATGTATCTTATGGGACTGTTAATGTCATGAATAAAAAAGCTTATATATTAAGTTTGAATTTATCATATGCTTTCTTGGATGTTTCTCTTCTCCCTAATTTCATAAGAATTTCTTTGTTATGTTTGGTCCCATATCCTGCAATTTAGTGCTTTTGTAAAGTTACCAAAGTTTAAATAACTTGCTAGTTGTGTGATTTCATTACTTACAGTATATATAAAAATTCCAAACTTTTGTAATAAAAGTGAAAAAGAAACTCAACTAAACATTTTGTATCTATAGGTAGTCCTCAACTTACAACAGGTCATTTAGTGACCATTCAAAGTTACAACAGCTCTGAAAATAGTGACTTATGACCACTTTTCACATTTAGCATCCTCATGAACATGTGATTTATATTTAGATGCTTGACAGCTGATTCACATTTATGACAATCGCAGTGTCCCAGAGTCATGTGATTATCTTATGCGACCTTCTGACAAGCAAAGTGAATGGAAGAGCCAGATTCACTTACAACTGTGTTATTAATTTAAGAACTACAGTGATTCACTTTACAAATGTGAGAAAAGTCATAAAATGGGGCAAAACTCACTTAACAAATTTCTCATTTAGCAACTTAAATTTTGGGCTCAATTGTAAGTTGAGGACTACCTGTATTTATTTACAAGCAAAACTGATCATGTGGCTGAAGATAGAGTGGCTGAAGTCTTTGACCTGAATCTCAGTTCAAATTTGCTGCAAAGTTTGTTTACTCATCTTGGATTGCCTCTATATCTGTTTGCATACTATTCTTTTTAGTGCATTGTTGATAATAAAGTATATATAGGGTAGGAGTGTGTTGCTGGTCTGAGCATATATAGAATCAATGCAATTCCTGTAAATAAAACACTTCCTTGTGAAACATGGTGTCTTGCAGAGAAAATACTTTGTTTGTTTACTTTTTGTTACTTATTGACATTATAGTCTAAAGTCACAGTGTTTGTGACAGTCTTGTTTTACGTGGATTTCTGAATCCAAATTGCTAGGCTGTTTTCTTTGCTTAACATCCCAGTTAAACAACTGGGGATTTTGGAGTGGCAAGAGTAAATTTATTTTTGGAAAAGAACTTTCCCCCATACCTTTAAACCTCATCTCCACAAACATTCATGCCATTATTTTTTGTTTCCCATTATGAATAAAGAGAAGGAAGATGATTGGTTTTGAAGAGGGTTGTCCTGTAGCAAAGATTTTTATTCAAGGCTTTATTGTAGTTATAACTTACTTAAGTCCCAATACAATATATACAGATTGTTAATTGTCAGCTGCCACTTCATGTTTGCTTGTGCTTCACTGACATGAGGTGACACCCTGCGATGAATTGTAGAGAAAGGGGACCAAAGGGGCATGCGTGGAAAAGTATAAGGCAATAGGGTAGGGATTTTGGCATGTAAATCTCAGTTCTGGCTTTGCATCATGTGCAATACACTTGATCTCTAGTAAAAATATACCTTTTTCAGCAAATGGTCAAGAATTGTTTTCTACTTCGAAGTTAAAGTTTGTGCCAGGTTTGACATTACCAGTATAAATTAGAAATTTTTTTAATAACATTAAATTGCAAATTAAAATAGTCACAATATTTTAAAAAATCTATAAACAACAAGGAAGGCAGATATCATAATAGATGTTATAGGTGCTATAATATGTAAACACAGCTAGGCTGCTTGGACTGTTAGTTTTACATTTCCTTTTAGGATGTAAAATTTAATTACTGCCTATAATTACTCTATAAGTGGAGAGTTCCTCCACTTATAGAATAGAATATTTTGTTGTCCAAGAATGATTAGACACACAAGGAATTTGTTTAGGTGCAGAAGCTCTCAGTGTACATGTACTACAACAATAGTAGTAATAATCATAATGATACTAATTATCATTAGAGGAGATAGTAGAGAAGATGAGAAGGATAATAATAATAATACAGCCATACAACACAGGGAAATATAGTTAGGCATTAGACAATACTTATGTTTACAATATTCTAAATAGAAAAGATATCTGTTACAGTGGACATACAGAAAACTACTTTTGTAAGAATATTGGTATCATATTGAGTGCTCTTGCAGTTACGTATTGTACAAGGAAAAAAGGGAACACATACTCAGAAAGACTTCTCTGAAAAGAGATCTATATATTTTTAGATGGCTGTTTTGAGCTGGTGATTTTGTGAATTCCAGATGTGCCTATGAAATTGAGAAAATGAACTGGCAGATATCCTTGCTACTGATGGAAGAGCCCAGGGAAGGTTTTTAATTCACATGCCAAGACTTTAAAGTATAATTCTGCCATGTAATTGTTAAAATATTGCTTGAACTTGAAAGGCCTATCTTCTACTAGTCTAAACCACTTCCTGATTAATTAATCCTAATTCTCAATTGATATAAGATGCTTTAGTATAAGTTACAATACTGCACAGCAGGTTATCTATAGTAATAAGGTAAGAGAAGATATTGGAAAATGCAAATATTTATTTCAAGTTTCTTGTAGTTTGAATTGTTCTTGTCATAGGTGATTTGGCTAGTTTTATTCCTTCTGTGCATTTGTATATCCATACTTGAGCCTTAAAAATGCAAAGTATGATGAAAATTGTTTTACAAAACTGTTCCAGTGTATATTAGTGGAAAATATTGTGAATGCAGGAGATACTTAGATGGTGGAAATCATTAGATATTAGACTATGATTTCCTTAGATGCTGCTAACTACAGTATTGTTTTGTCTATTTATTATCAGGTATCAGCTTTATTATTAGGTATCCTCTCCCCTTCAAACAAATTGTGCCATTTAAATTATTTTCTTCAACTAAACAGCTGTTGGACTTCCAATATACTGAGTTTGAATGTTTGGTAGTGTACTAAATTTTATCTTAGAGAACTTTTATTAAGTAGAATACAAGAAATGAATTTGGTTTGTTAGTTTGCAATACTATTTGCATATGATTTAGCTATTTAAAGTAGCCATCTGTGTCTGAGAGGTTCAGAAGTAAAATTTGAGGATGAATTAATATCTTTGGTTTATGGTCTTCAACAACTAATACTTATGACAATATTCTGTTCAAAACCGAAGATGATATATTACCATCAGGCTTAATAGCCATTAGTAGTTGTCAGTGACGTGCGGTCAGCTTTAGCCCCGGTGAGGCTGTTTTTAGACGTGGACTTCAACTCCCAGAATTCCACAGCCAGGCATGCTAAGTTCCGATTTAAAGCGACAGCATTTTTCCCCCTTGCAAAATAAGTTTTCCCATTCTTTTTCTTCTCCCTCCCCCTCCTTCCTCCCTCTCTCCTTCCCTCCCCCTCTCTCAAACAGACACACGCAGACAGAGAACTTCGATCCCTCTCTCATTCACTCATTCTCAAACACAAACACAGAAGTTGGATTGGATATATTTTCCAAAGGCTTGAAAGCAGCTCCTCTGCCATACCCCCCCCTTTCCCTGCTGCCTTCCGATCAAACTTTTTGAATTCCTCCCCCCCTCCCCACACACGGACCTTTTCCAGCTGTTTCAGAAATGATTTCAACTCTGCTTCTCCCTGCCCTACCCTGCCCTCTTGAAAAGCCAGAGCTCTGAAGTCAGATTTCAACTCTGCTTCTCCCTGCCCTACCCTGCCCTCTTGAAAAGCCAGAGCTCTGAAGTCAGACTGAGCTAGTCGCTCCTAGAAAACTCTAAAAAGCCTCTAAAAATGCCCTCTACAGGAGGGGAGAGAATACGTGCCTCATTTGCATAAGAAATTCTTCCCTTGTTAACCCTTGCTTAACTCTTAAAAGGCGAAAAAATCCTTATGCAAAAGAGGCCCCTAGTTCTCTGGCCTCCTCCTAGTTAATACTGAGAGCAGACACCAAGCCACTGTGACTTGAAATCTGGTAGCAACTACCCTGGCTTTAATTATTTTAAGAAAATTACCGTATTTATCGGCGTATAACACGCAGTTTTAAAACTAAAATTGGAAGCTTAAACCCTGCCTGCGTGTTATACGCCGATACTGCGTGTTATACGCCGGGTCCACTGTTCCCTCTAAGGCCGCGCACATGGCAAGAAACCCCCGCGCAGAGGTTTCTTTCAAAGCAAACGTGGGGAAGTCCTTTGCAGGCAGCTAGAACTGGCTGCCTGCAAAGGACCTCCCCAAACTTGTTTCAGCGGCAGCTCTCAGCCTGGCGGCAGCGTCACACAGACTGTGGAAGGAGGGGGAGGAGGAGGGAACCAAAGAGAGCTTTTACCGAGTCTGCGCCCCACAGCCAGGACCGTCCTGGCGCCTCCAGCCGCGTTTCTTCCTGCAAAGCCCTTCGGGCAACCCGAGAGTTCCGCTTGACGCCAGAAGGGCTTTGCAGGAAGAAACGCGGCGTTTCTTCCTGCAAAGCCCTTCTGGCGCCAAAAGGAACTCTCGGGTTGCCCGAAGGGCTTTGCGGGGAAGAAACGCGGCTTGAGGCGCAAGGACGGTCCTGGCTGTGGGGCGCAGACTCGGTAAAAGCCTCTCTTTGGTTCCCTCCTCCTCCCCCTCCTCCTCCTCCTCCTCCTCCTCCTCCTCCTTCTTTCTGGAGCCCCTTCCTCAAAGATTTGGTACCAAAGCAATGGCGGTGAGGAAGTTGTGTCTTTTGGATTTTGCACTGTTGTCTTTTCAATGGTTCTCAGACTGGTTGAACCTTTAGCAGCTGGGGTGATATTCTTTACTGTTAAGGTTACAATTGGATGTGTTGGACAAATCTTAAAAGATGAAACTTTTATTAAAACGTTTGACTTAACTAAAAACGTCTTCCTTTTTCTTCTTCTTCTTAAATATGATTTATTTATTTATTTTTACTTCAGAAGTTTGATGACCGTTGTACAAACTAATCCAACCTAAATGTAGAGGAGGAGAAGAAGGGGGGGGGATTTAAAAAGAGCAGAGGAAAAAGAAAAGAAAGCATGAAGAAAACATAAAGAAAGGGATGGGAGGGAGGGAAGGAAGGAAGGCACTTTATGTTGAGGAGTTAATGTTATAATTCATGTTCTAATGTTATAAATTTTAATCCAACATTAAGTTCCGAGCTTCCAAGTCATTTATTTTTAATGAAAAAAATTTTTACTCAAATTTTTGTGTTAAAATGGGGGATGCGTGTTATACGCCGGTGCGTGTTATACGCCGATAAATACGGTATTTAAAATCCTTTCCTTTCCCTGAGGAGACTGGTGAGGCCCCGCCTCCCTTGCCTCTAGTGACTGCACATCCCTGGTAGTTGTATTCTCTATGAATTTGCCCAGCCTGTTTTACATGTTTGTGGTCCCAACTTAAGGAAGTACATTCTGCAGTTAAACGCAAAACTTCCTTTTGCCTGTTGTCAATGTGCCACATTCAGTTTCTTTCAGAATTTTAAAGGTTTCAACATAACAGAGAACAGAACTCTTCATTCTATACATTTTCTTTTATTAAATTTTGAGAATTGTAGTACAGTATGTACGGAGGACATCAGGTTAAAAAAATCTGACATGTTATATTTCTCCACCTTCCTTTCTTTCTTTCTTTTTTTTAAAGTATGGAAAAGAAAGATTGCTAAGAGTCTTCATGAATCCTTAAATCTATTGGTTAAGTATTGGTTATGTTCCAATATTATAGACGACATTGCATAAATTCCATGTGCGTAAAATGAGTAATACAAGAAGTGACCTGAACTGTGCGTAACTTAGATTTCTGTAAACACGTTTATTTCACATAATTTGCATGTCACTCATTTCATTACATTTTGTGCAGCCTACAGCAGTAAGTCATAATTGCCTGACAATATAGGTAATAATTCTTATTACCTTTCCTTGAAGGCCCAAAGTATGTTATTCTCCTGCTTTTGGAATCCAATAAAGGAAGAAGCAGTTCTAATTTGCAAGAGTGGGAGAGAACGTGACAAAGCATTCCAAAAGAAACTTTTTTTGTGCTGCTCTCACCTAGAATCTTAGTGGGGAGAGTTAGTTTCGTTAATCACCAGCATCCTCACTTCAACAGAATCCACAGGCCAGAAAAATTCTACTTCAGGAACAGTCCTGAATACCCCAAGTCATAAAGGACTTCATAAGCAATGACCAGCATGTAGAATTGTACTCAGAAATGTAGTGATACCTAGTGCGGCTTCTGCAAGATGGAGAACATTTTGTTATTCTGACATTTGCCCCATCAACAGCTGGTCTGCTGCCTTTTGAATCATTTGGAATTTCTGAGTAGATTTCATAGGAATTAATTCATTAATTGTAATATAATGAGAGTATGAGTGATAGCAGAAGATCTCCCATGGCTCCACTAGCTCTGCAGTTGGAGTCATGAGTCCAGGAAAAAATCTACTCAGATCTAATAGCATAGCGCCCCCCAGTCTGGGGTACCAAGGTCTGTTTCCATGGAGAAATATTTTTCATAGACCAGAGTGGGTGTGGTTTCGTGTGCTGCCTGTATCCTATAGATAGGGCTTTTCTTGTTTCTGTGGCACAGTTTTTGGTATGCTGAGGCTAAGTCCCGATCCATGGACCAGAGGTTGGTGACCCTTTTTAGAAGTTTCTTCCAAGAGATTGTAACTGCATCTCTATTATGGAGCCTAAATATGGAATTATCTTGAGTTTAAGTGACTTCTGGATAAACAAAGTCTACATCTTGCTGTGATTTAATTTCATTTTATATATAGGATTGTAGTATAAAAGAGATTTTTGAACGATGGCTCCGCAAAGGCAAAAAAATTCTGATATGTCTCGATATGGTCCACACGATCAGGTTTGACAATAGATACTATAATTTTAAAAAGGAATTCCTACATGAGGGATAAGCAGCCTAGATTATTTTGGACTACAGTTCATATAATTTTTAATAATTGGCTATATGGGATGGACTTGTAGTCAGATTATCCAATTATTTACCTTCCCCTGAAGAGTCAGATCTGTCTGGAGTTACAGATAGTCAAAGCCTTGTAAGAATTACCTTGATTTTTTCAACTTTTTGTTTATGTTGCACATGCCAGTCTATAGCATTCGCTGTTCATTTCCATTAGTGCAACTTTCTTACAAGAGCAGGGATGTATTTATGATGGTGCCCAGCAGTAATTCTTAAAAAGGATTAAAAGCAATTTTAAAGTTGTTCACCTGCAAAGACAGTGCAGAAACCCAGCATTGCTTATTTTATTATTAAATTTGTATGCTGCCTAACTCTCCTGTAGGGTGACTCTAGCATGATTCTTCAAAATAATACAAGTACTGCTGTCTGAGAATCCAATCATTTGTTTCATGCTGTTAAAATTATCAAATATCTTTTGTTTATAGAGGATGACTTCGATTGTCATAAACCTGGTGCAGAAAGATCTTGGAGAAGGAGAACTGGAGATGATGATTGGGATAGGTAGGTCTCTTTTTCTTTTATGCAGAGATGTTTTCTACTATATGTCATTTGTTTCTCTCTTTTACTGTGTTAATTTACAGGATCTAGAAAACATTCAAATACAGACATCAATGTGTTTGTTTATCTGCCATATGCATAAATGTCGCTCAGTTGTAGAGATATGCATGCCAGCTATTAAGAGCAGGCAGCGGACATGGGCCACTTTCTTTAATGAGACTGGCATTTTGCTGTGGAATACATGGGGGAGGGGGGATTCATGGACCTAACAAAAATGAGCAATTTATTACATTTTTTCTATCTTTCTAAGTATGTGCCTATTTATACCTAATTGTATATAACTGTTCATACTTGTAGCTGTACTCCTTTATATAACGTGTGTTCACTAGCACCAATGAATAATATACATATTTAAGTTAACAACAAACAGGATAAAAAAGACCGATATATAAACTGGGAGCAGTTGGTCTGCTTGTGACTTCCAGAATGGAATATGCCCATTAGGGCCCCAAGCTAGTTGGCAGAAGTTTTCAGGCCCTTTTGGAAAGACAAGAATTGGTGGGGTGGGGGTGGGGGAGATTTCACCTTGTCAGGTATGATATTCCAGAGGCGGTAGCTGCAGCAGAAAAGGTTCTTCTGTTAATGAACATTTCATGGTATATTAAAATCTGTAGTTAATGGAATTTAATTTAGTGGAGACACCATCAAAGCTGACACCAATCAGAGCATTGAAAAACTTTTAAAAGTATTGCAAGATCAGAAGAAGTAAAGAGACTGGGCCTATAGAATTGCCAAGAGTTGAACATGACCGAATGGATAACATCTTCAATTTATTGGACAAATTGGATGCAGTAGACAAAATTTGAAATTTTGATGAAGTTGATTTAACAGATTTTGCTGTTGATTTAAAAGATCGCTGGGATAGGTAAGCCTTTGTGACAAAATGGAGAAGATCAGGGGCTCAATGAGGAAGGGGCTGATTGCATACTTTGAATCTATTTCCTTGTAGTTGTTGGGCTTTTATTGTAACTGGGCCAGAGCGAAGAAAACAGATTAGTATCTTTGGCAATGGGTGGAAGCAACACTGTGGGAACATATTATTCCTGCTGCAGCAAGTGGTGGAATTGAAAAAAATGATATTAAAATAAACGGACACTTTTATATGTACGCAAAAAGAATTTTACAGATTTAACAGGCCTTTAGATTTGCTAAACACCTCTTCCCCCCATTAAAATCAACATTTTATTATACTATGTTCAGCAACGCTTACTTTTGCAACTGGTTTTCATATATAAATATATATATATCTCCACTGGGGTCAAATAATTCTATTGAGAAATTCCATAATTTAAACTTAGTTAGGAATTCATCTCTTAACTTTGTTACATTCTTCTTTATGTTCAAATCTGCATTTGTCATTGCTATTCATGTAGTGATGGAAGGGATGAACAATACTCTTTTCTACACACACACACACACACACACACACACACACACACACACACAGAGAGAGAGAGAGAGAGAGAGAGAGAGAGAAACGTGTCTGTGTATGTAAATAAAATGAGGTACCTTATTTTGCAGACTATAAGATACTCCAGACTATAAGATGCACCTAGCTTTTGGTGAGGAAAACAAGAAAAAAAATCTACCTCTGCCTCCCAGCAATTTGCCTCCTTGCAGCAAACAGTCTGGTTGGCTTCAACAAGCCGGATTTAGCACAAGCAGCTGATTGGATCTGCTTCCTGGAATACCACTGATCAGTTGTTCCAGGCTATGGGGATCATCGCCACCTCTGCGTGCCTTATTTTTGGCCTCTGCACGTCCCGTTTTTGGCCTCTGCATGCCTCATTTTCAGCCTCCGCATGTCCTGTTTTCAGCCTGTTCCAGCTGGCGGGGATTACCTATCCTCACCGCTTGGAATGGGGCTGAAAACTGAATGCGTGGAGGTCAAAAATGGGCCGCACGGCAATGGCTGCATTGGGAGGTGGCTATCCCACAGCCTGGAACAGTTGATCGGTGGTATTCAAATCCAATCGCCAATCAGCTACTCATGCTAAATCAGGCTGTGCTGAAGCGGTTCTTGCTGTTTGCTACAAGGAGGCAAATTTCTGGGAGCAGAGGCCAAAGGGTGGGGACCGGTGGGTGGGCCGAGCTTCGGCAACATTTGCTTTATAACAAGCACAGACACTCACTTTTTTTTGGGGGGGGGGGAGAAGTGCATTTTATAGACCAAAAAATACAGTACTTTAAACTTCGTAAGCTTTTTTAATATACTAAAGATTCAAGCAGAGAAAAGCATTGATTTTTCCACCTCAGTGTTATCTTTAAATGAGATTACATTTTAAACTAATATGTATAATAAGCCTCTTAAAGTAACATTTACAGCATATTTTCTGTCACTTACTCTGCTTTGGTTTTATGCTTGTTTGTGAAATCAGAAACCAAGGACAATGTTTTAAAGCATCCTTCCCCAAAATATGATATTCTGCAGATGTTTTGGGTCTGTAGTTCCAAGAAGTGTTGATAGGGAGTGAGAAATCCAATACTTGGCCACTCTCCTATGGCATACCGCAGGACTCAGTACTCTCTCTACTCCTGTTCAATATCTACAAAGAGCTACTGGGTGAGATCATCCACAACAATGAGTTGAAATATCATCAATATGCTGATGGTACGCAACTTCACATGTCCTGAGTGATGCTATGCTCTCATAGTGATAACAGATCAAGATCCAGTTTTTGACATCTTTAGTTTTGGATGGTGTTGCACTGCCCTGTTCAGACTCACCTTGCAACTTCAGATACTTGTAACTTTTTCTCGAAGATCAGGTAGCAGTCATGTCTAGGAGAGCCATAGTACAGCTTCAGTTAGTGCACCAGCTTTAGCCTTTTCTATATCAGGACTCTATCAAGCATAGGAAATAAGGAGTCCAGGCAGTACAAATGAGTGTAGGTTTATTCTGTGCTAATACTCTCTATAAGAATCTGAACTACTAATGGTCAAAGCAGATTGGCAGTAAATAGGAGTCTGTGGCATGGGTGTCAAACTCAAGGCCCACGGGTTGCTTAGACCTGGCCCATGGGTCTACCCTGGAAACAGTGAAGGACCGGTTCACAGTGCATCTGCCAGAAAAAATGGAGTTTGGGAGGGCCATGCGTAGCTCTCCCCCTGTCGTTTTTGCTGGCAGAGAACTGTGGGAGGCCGTCGCAGCCGAATATGGAGCTTGGGGGGGGGGGCTGCACGCAGTTCCCCTGATCTCCAGTTTCTCTGGCAGAGGGCTGCAGGAGGCTGTCACAGAAGAAAATGGACATCGAGCTGACCACACCCATCCAGGTCACGCTCCCCTGGCCCCTTGTGGCCATCAATGAAATTGGGTTTGACACCTCTGGTCTATGGATTTCCAGTTGGGCTGATTTTAGATTTCTTGTGGGCGAGAAGGAAGACTGGTGATACATTTTATTTCTCCCTCGAGTTCAGCCTAGTCATTTATGGGGTCTCTGCACTCTTATCATTCTTGTTTGAACTACTGCAATGCGCTTTACCTGGGGCCACTCTTGAAATGCCTTTGGAAGTTTCAACTGGTAGAAGGTGTGGCGTGAGAAGCAATCTTTGGGCCCACAGAATGACCCATGTTACACCACTGCTTCACGAGCTGCACTGGTTGCTACCCCATTTTCCCGAAAATAAGACCTAGCTGGAAAATAAGTCCTAACATAATTTTTCAGGATGCTCGTAATACAAGCCCTATCCCCCAAATAAGCCCCAATTAATATTGTCAGCCAGAGGGATGCATTTAGTACCGTATTTCCCCCAAAATAAGACCTAACCAGAAAATAAGGCCTAACGCATCTTTTGGAGCAAAAATTAACATTAAGTCCAGTCTTATTTTCGGGGAAACCTGGTAGTTTGCTTCCGGGTGCAGTTCAAGATTTTGGCTATAGCCTTTACAACCCTGCATGGCATGGATTCAGAGTTCTTGATGAACCATATCATGCTGCTCAGACAAGCCCATCCTACTCGTGCTGGCAGAGAAGCCTGCTGAGGATCCCGTGGTCAAGGAACTCCAAGTATGGGATGCAACTGTAGAGCTGACCCTCTGGAACATCCTGATCCCCCCCCCCCCCCCGGGGAGAGATTTGCCTCTACCCTGCTATCCTTTTGCAAGGGCCTGAGGACCTGGCTCTGCTGATTGGCCTGGGGACCAAATGGTAGAGTGCATCACTGAAGGTGGTTGCTGAACTATGGACCCCACCCGCCCCTTGCACTTCCTGCTCCACCTCCCACTCATCTTTCCAATTTTGTATTATTGGGCTTCCATTGTTTCTATTTATTATTCCTTTAATATTGTTATTTTTACATTTTTAATCACTTCCTATTTTATTGTTGTAAGAACCGTATTTTTCGGAGTACAAGATACACTAAGGTTTTGAAGAGGTGAATTTTAAAAAAAAGTTTTTGCACTCTGCAGACCTCCCAAACCCTCTGCATGCCTCGTTTTTTTTGTAAAAAATGGGCAAGCAGAGAGTTTAAGAGGCCTGCAGAGTGCTCCCAGGGGCTGAGGAGGGGCAAAAAAGAGCAAAAGGGGCCCGTTTTTTGCAAAAACTGGCCTGTTTTTTTTTTTTTTAAAGGGGGCATGCATATGATTTGGGAGGTTTGTAGAGTGCTCCTGGAGGCTGGGAGGGGCAAAAATGGGCAAAAAACCTGGCCTGTTTCCACTTGTTTTTGCCCTCCCCAGTCCCCAAGAGCACTTTGCAGGCTTCCCTAACCATCTGCACATGCATTTTTGCGAAGGGGGAGCAGTTTCGGGAGGCCAAAAATGCCGTATTCAATGTATAAGAACGCACCCAGATTTCCCCCCTCTTTTGAGGGGGGAAAAGGTACATCTTATACTCGGAAAAATCTGGTAACTTAGTATAGCCCCATGACCAGATGGGTGGCAAATTTAACAAATGAAATTAAGTATAATAAATATGTATGTCTGTATAAGTGCAACCATTATAACCATTCATTTAGCGGCAGTTCAGAGTTAACACCCCATTGAAAATTTTTTCTCACACTTATGACCGTTGTAGCATCCCTGGGGTCATGTGATCAAAGTTTGGATGTTTGCAGTTGGTTCATATTTATGACGGTTGCAGAGTGTCGGGGTCACATTTTGCAACCTTCTGATATGCAAAGTCAATGGGGAAGCCAGATACACTTAACAACTGTAGTGATTCACTTAGCAAATGTAGTAAGAAAGGTCGTAAAATGGGGCAAAACTGTTTAGTAATATAAATTTTGGCTCAGTTGTGATAATAAATCAGGGACTACCTTTATCATTAAACATGGCTGAAATTCTGAGAATTGTAATTCTTATACATCTGGATGGCATCAAGTTGCCTTAATGCAGTGTTTTTCAACCTTTTTTGTGCAAAGACACACTTTTTTCATGAAAAAAATCACGAGGCACACCACCATTAGAAAATGTTAAAAAAATTTAACTCTGTGCCTATATTGACTATATATAAAGTGTTTTTCCCACGGCACACCTTACACTATGTCACGGCACACTAGTGTGCCACGGCACAGTGGTTGAAAAACACTGCCTTAATGAATTAATTTAGGCCACATCTAAGGGTACTGATTGCTCTCTTGGGACTCGATAGTAAGGAGCAATAGAACTTGATGCTAATCATTTTGTAGGCTATACCCTGCAATTCTGTTTTATTCTGCTGCCAATGGTTTTATTGAGGACCATGTCCGTTTCATCAGAATCCATAGATTCCTGCGATCCCAAATAAGTCATCCTAGTTTGATTTATTTGTGCTGTTCATTTCAAAGCAGTGATTCGGGGCAGGATATGAATTGCAATAACAGTTCTTCGGTGGTCCAAATGTCCAAGATTAAGATAGTGATTCCAATCTGTATAAAAAACAAATTTAATTCACAAGAGCTCATGGTCACCCAAATCCCTGGGAGAACAGCCGGGTCCTCAGAGAATTACAAAGGTTAAATTATTCATGGTGGCCCAGCTAAGAATCTTCCAGTTATCAGTTTTATAAGGAATTGAGTAGCTGTAAACAATGCTGCTGTGTGGTTTTCCATGGATGAAATAAAAGCAGAGAAGTAAGGCTTGTTTTTCTTTTCTTAGCATCACAGCGTAGGCTGAACATTGAGATCGTGCCTATGTTTGGTCACATTCATTCTTCATCTTATACCAAGTTTGTGTTAGAAGTCTCTTCTGTCATGTTCCAGTGGCTGCTCCACCCCCAGTCCCAACAGTGATTTTTCAAGAGGCAACTCTCATCTAAGAAGCTTCTTCAGCTCTGATCTAAAGAAGCTTCTTGGATGAGAAGCGAAATGTCTTCAAAAGAAAAAACCAGAAAGTCCAGTTGCCTTTGGGGCAACCATGACCTGGATGACTCAGAATCTCCATAGGCATCCACCCCAGTCATGTGATTGCATTTTAGGCACTGGAAAACCAGCCTGTATTTATGGCCATTTGAAGTGTCCTGCAGTCATGTCATTGTCTGTCTGTCTATCATTAAAATATGGCTTTTACTTCCAGTTTTTGGCAAGAATATTCCATAGGGAACAATAAATTCACTTAACTGTGGTGTTCGTTTATTTACTGGTGCAAAAAAATATAAACCTGTGGTGTTTGTTTAACTATGTGCAAAAACTCCATAAAATTGTTATGACCATCACAATTTTGAATTGTAATGAGCAGACCTCATTACAGTCATAAATTGAGGACGCTCTTTAGGCCCTTTCTCTATATGGATGTCCATGTTACTTGTTAATTCTGTGATAATTAGTGAGTAAACATGGCAAGGGAAATGTCCTGCACTCAGATCATGTGTCAAGCCTGCAGCCATATTTTTATGGCTCTTAGAGGTGCCACACTTTTCTATTATTCCACTATGCATTTTCTATTGTGGGGAAAATGGGAGGCAGGATTTACGGAGTTAGATGGTATGTAGCCGCAACAAAATTATTTCTAGAAAGCCAAGGTCATCCTTTGTCTCTGCACCTCTGCACCTGACCAGATCTGGATGGGTGGAATCTGCCAGCATGGCAGTGGAAGATTAGACCATTTGATGGACTTGTTGGTGTGGGGGCAGGATCTTGAACTTTCAACTGTGTGAGGAAAACTGGGAAGCTTTCAGATTTGGGTTTTCCCAGATGTGCCAACACGACTCTCTTAATAAATTGGAACTTTGAGCAATATTTTGCCTTGAACTCTGTTTTACTTTTAGATGCTATTTGGAACCCTGACATCATGTTTAACTTGGGTTAATTACAGTTTTACTGGTTGAGCTTGTTGACCAGACGTTTGGCAGTTCGAGACTCAAGCCCTATATTTCTCTTGCTCCCCTCTGGGAGGAGATTTTGAAATATTTCTAGCAGGACTTTCAGATTCTGTAACAGCTTTGTTCCCTATGCCATCCATCTGGTAAACTCACACGATTCATTTCTCTTGCCATGTACATCCAAACTAGACCCTGTTGTTTCTCTGTGTCATATAATATATGTGGTATATGCATAATTACGTATGTATATATTTACCCTGCTTCCCTGAAAATAAGCCCTCCCTGAAAATATTGCAACACAGGAGCAGCCATGAAGTGACCAAGCTCGCCGCCTCTTGCACCTCAAAAATAATAAGATCTCCCCAAAATAAGGCCAAGCGCTTATTTTGGGGGTCAAAAGACCCTCTCTTATTTTCAGGGAAACACGATATTTATTTATTTATTTATGTCATGTTTATTTGGTGTATATTGGAGATGGTAACTCTGTATGCAACAAAATTTCATTTTAATGTATGCTGATTAGTGTACATTCAAAGTGACAAAGTTATTCTAAGTCATGTGATGGGGTGAGCCTCCGTCCTTGCTCCAGCTTCTGCCAACCAAGCAGTTTGAAAGCATTTAAATGCAGACAGATAAATAGATTTCACTTCGATGGGAATGTAACTGGGTTTCATATATAGTTGGCATCTAGTTATGCTGACTACACAACCATGGAAGCATCTTTGGACAATGCTAGCTCCCTTGGCTCCCCCCTTTAGAGTCGGACATGACTGGACTGGTGAAACCTTTACCTTACACTTTTTAATCTTCCTTTGGCTGATGCTTGACTTATAATGAGCCATCAAGCCAGGGTAGACTCTTAGTGACCATATAAATATATTTTCTCCTTTACAGCCTCTTCCTAATTTGGTCTTTCAGATCTCCCAAGGGTGCCCCCATTGCCAAGTAACTGTCTGCTTTCCTGCTTGCATCTTCTTCTCTTTCCTTCTGCCTTTCCCAGCATTAGAACCGTATCCAAAGAACTAGATCTTTGCATAATGTGCCTGATGTAGGCTGATGTTTCCAATTACTTTTATGCAAAAAAAGTTTACATTTTTCTGTTAAGGAAGTTTATGCTGTAGAAACATCTTGTAAAGAATTAAAACAGGCCACCCATTTGAATTAAATTCTGTGAACTTAGTACACTTTAGTATCATTAAGTATTGGTGGGAGAAAATGTTTCTTTACGTAAAACACATTTTTTTTTTGTGCTTTTGAAACAGAAACTGCATTCCTTTGTAATTAACCAGAATTATAAGTTACATCTAGCAATTGTCTTTGTTCTCTACAAGTAATTCTTGACCATTGACCATAACAGTGCCTGCCGATTATGACTGTTGTAAAGCAGGCTATCACATGAAGATCCAATTTTACAACAGTAGCTAAATGAATGCAGCAATTTTAAAGTGACTGCTGTGGCCATTAAGTAAATTTGGTGGTGGTTAAGTGAATCATAGCTTTCCTGTGGGTACACTTTTGCCAATAACTGGATATAAATGCCATTTTTAACAAAACTTTGTCGTGAAAGTCAGCTTGGATGAACAGTTTTCTCTCGGCCTAACCCACAGGATTGTGATTGTAAGGAAAATAGGATGAGGAAGATGTGTTGGATATGTTTGCTGTCCTTTTTTGTAAAAAAGGTGAAATATAAACCAACAAAACTATAAAATGTGCTCACATGACTGCAGCACACTGCAAATAGCCATAAGTGTGGCTCAGTTGCAAGTACCCACAATCCAATGACATGACTATGGGGAAGTTCAACCTTCAGACTTCAAAAATGAATCCTAAGTAGCCCCCAGGTAGGTTCAATGGTCACTAACTGGTGTAAGTTGAGGACTACCAGGAATTGATTTTAGTATAGAAATGAGACCTTCTCACTTTCTAAAAAATGAGGTCACCCACTTTTTAGTCTGCCTTATTCCTGAGATCCACAGGTATATTTTGTGTAAAGTAGAATGACATTGATTTAAATAATGCAATTTTTACACTGTTTTGAAGTACTGACTGTATCTCTTTTCTTTTTCCTAGTGAATTGGATGATGACTTACTAGGAGAAGATTTGTTGACTGGCAAAAAGGTAAAAATCAGCCTCTTTAAAGTATATCTTAAGATAGTCATTCATTTAAAAAGTAATTTGACTACTTTACTTAAATCCATATCAGTGCAGCTCCTGATGGCTTAGAATATGGGTGTCAAACTGGACTTCTTTGAGGGTCGGATCAGCATTGTAGGTCTCCTCTGTGAGCTGGCAGGGAACGGGATGGATGCCTCCTACAGCATCCAAATTGGGGCGCAGAAGGGGCACGCTCTGCCCCATTTTCAGCCTTAACGGCCTCCAGCACTTTACCAGACAAAATGGGGTACATGGGCACCTCCTCCTACACACACGCAGGCACACCTCATTTTTACCTTCTATGGCCTCCAAGAGCACTCTGGGCCAAAAATGGGCCGCACGGGGCCTGCACACAGCCCATTTTGGCTGGCAGAGGCACTGTGGACTGGTCCTTTGATATTTCCAGGCTGGCCCCAAGGGGTGGATTTAAGCACCCGGCCTGCGGGCCTTGAGTTTGACTCCCCTGGATTAGAATCTTCTCTCTCTAGCTGTTCCAATAAAGAAATCCAAATGCTGTGCTGGAAGCTTGCCTCTTTATTTTATATCAATTCATTTCTTTCCCCACCAATTTTAGACCCAGTCTGATATGTCAGATGAAGAACTGAATGATGATCTCCTGCAGAGTGATAACGAAGATGATCAGCATTACAGGTTTGTGTTTTGTTTGAGCCAAGTATTGTAGCTTGCTTTCTATATCAGCACGTTCAGATTATTTGTTTGTATTTCTGCCCTAGAATAGCACAAAAATGTGCTGTTGTATGTAAGACGTATTATCCTTTGAGGCACCAAAGATGATACATGAACATCATTTCATCTGTGCAAGTATATGAATTCAACTCATTTTCGGCTGGATATTAAAGCAGAAAATAATGGTAGTATAGGACCGGATTTCCCAGATGCATTCTTTTCAGAATTGTGGTAACCTCCAAAAATTTAATTGCTTCTAGAGATTCCTTAGAAATAGCTATTCTAATGTGAATTTCTAATTACATAACTTTTCTTTGATGTATATACCATTAAGAATGTAATTATTACTAAATGTAACTGATTAAAAAATATAATTCTGTTAAATGCCTCAAAGAAAAAAGAGGATGCCTGGTTTGCTACATGTAGGCATAATCGTAGCTGCAAAAATGAATTAAGAACTGCTGTTTTATTCATTTGCATTAAGAGTACACTTGTGCAATGATGCCAGAGGCTTTCTTCGTTTTTCCTTGAAAATGTTTGGCTTCTCATCCAAGAAGCTTCTTCAGTTCTCACTATGATGAGAAACCGAACATCTTCAAGGAAAAACAAAAGTCCAGTTGCCTTTTGGGGAAAAAAAAAAAAAAAACCTGTGGGACAACATGACCTAGATGACTGAGAATCTCCATAGACATTTGTAAAATTATTCGGGTTTTGAATTGCTTAGGTACATTGTTGGTACATTTTATCTTTTCACCCTCTTATTTGTTTTTAATATATAGTACATCTTTCCCCATCTACTTGTTTTTTGTTTTTTGTTTGAAAAGTTTTATTGTTTTAATTAAACAAAAAAACACACACAAAAAGAATCATCTTTCGTTACTTCTTGTAGAAAGCGTGTCGATTGGTTACAAATACATTATAAATACATGAGTTTTTTCCACAATCATTACATATACTTCATTCAAATTGAATTGTACATTTTAAAATTTATGTATTTTACTATCACTGTACCACAAATCTCATTTGGATACAATTATTTAAACATGCTTTTATCTAAAATCATTTGTATTTAAAGACACAACCACCTACTGGCATACATTCGCAATCTCAATAAACTCCAATGACTTTATACCTTTATAACATATTCTAAGACAAAATCAGTTAGTAGGATATCTAAGCATTCCCTCCCCTTTCTCCCTCCCGCCCCCAATTCACAAATTTAAGCTTATGTCCAATTTGCTTTTACTAGTACAACACAGACATATATATCATTAAACATTATCCATTAACATTTCCTTATTATTATTGTAGTTAACTAAAAATTATTTACTATTAATATCACCTCTCCTCTCATTAGGCCCAAAAGAGATTATACCTTTATAGCAAGCTCTAAACAAGAATTTATTAATAAAATTTATAGGTCTTTCCCCTAAGTCCCAAATTACAATTTATATCCAAGTTATTTTTACTAATTAAGGTTATCATTTCATTATTGTTGTTGTTAATTATATGTTAATGAATAAACATTCAATGATAATCTAAAAGTCTACAAAATACTGAAATCCCTACTTATTAATCACCAAGAATTAGCTAGCTTTTTATCGTCAACTTTCATTATCAACCTGTATCTTTCCAGTAGCAGAACAGTCTCTCTTGCCAGTTGTTGTGTCAATTCTCTTTTCAGCTCCTTTCCAAAGTTTTTATGAACTTCTCTCCGCACTTTATTGCTTAGAAGATCTCTCAAATAGTCTTGTTGCCCTTGAATTGTTATTAACGTTAGCTTATCTTTGGTTGTCAAACTTATTTCTGAATAGGTTTCTCTTCTTAACTTCTTAACCATCCTTATCACTCTTTTTTTTCTCCTGTATCTTGAAATCTGGGATAAAGCTCCAAATTGTCAAATTCACTTTTCCATCTTCCCATCTTTCCGCTTTCACCCATATTTGCTCCATTAATAAGTTCATCTATTATTTTGTCTTTATCTTCTATATTTTCATTCTCTTCTTGAATTTTTGGGGCTCCAACCCCATCATCTTTTGCTGTGATAAACAATAATCTATCCAACTTCTTCTCAAATCTCCTAAATCCTTCTAAAATAGTTTGAATTCCAACCAGGATGTTTTGAAATTTTAAGGTTTCCTCATCTGAATATTGATCCATTTTTCCAAAAGAAAAGAAATAGAAAAAAAGAAAAAAGGAGTCTTAGCCACTCTAGCCTTCCAAACTTCTTTTGTGAATATATCTACATTTAAGTCTTAAGCACAAGTTCTTTTGTACTCTTCAAAGTAGAAGGGTTGTTATCTTTTTCTTTCCTTTTCCTTCTCTTGCCAAAATATTTTCCAAGAGCACCTGCAAAAAGCACTTCGTGTCCTTGAGTCTTTATCAGATTTTGTAAACAAGTTGCAAACCCTTCAGTTACGTGAGTCAGTGAGATCAAATAGGAGTGAACAAAGGATACATTGTTTCAAAGAAAAAAAAGCTTCAGACTCAGGCTTCTGAATGGCAGATTCCAATTTTATGGAAAACAAAAATCTTTAAATGTCTTTGGTGTAATTTTATAACAAATAGAAGGGAGAGTTTATTAAAATAGAAAAAGAGTTTTAATTTAAGCCAAAAAAATAAGATGATAAAAAATAAAGGGGAAAAAAATCAGTCCATTCACTTCAAGCAGAGAAACTGGAAACATTACAATCACTTCAATCCACAAAACATTGCTGCAATGTTTTTTTTAAGGCAGTCCAATAAGGATTAAATTTGTCGCTTTGTTCTTTACTTACAGGACTAATTTATCTTTTTTAAAAAGGTTTCTTTGGACAATCTTTTTCAAAGTAGAAAAAAAAACCTCACCTGATGGACTCACTTTCACTTCCTTTCTTCCGGAGCTGTCTCCGACTTTGTCAGCCTGGGGTCTGCCTGTTTGCCGCCGGTTTGAAGCGCTTCCTTTGGGACAGTCAGGGACTTTGCGGTGTCCCTGAGACCAGCAAGGCTTTGTCTTCCTGGTCACCTTCTCTCTGGGAGGGTTTAGGTCCTACTGGACCGTCCAGAGGCAAAAGTGTCAATGGCAGTCTTGGACAGCCGAATATGTACACTCATACAGAAAAATAATATAGATCAATGTGATTGTTCATATTAGAAGAATTAGAAGCCTTATTAGAAGAATTGCCTGATACATTAAGGAATTGTTCTCACTTTTTTCTCATTTGCATAATGATTCAACCATGATGTTTCACAAAATTTTTTGAGTTACAACCATTTTTAATTAATTCTGCCTTTGCTAAAAGTTTCTTGGCAAAGCAGAAGCACTAGCTAAAATATATCAAACACCATATAATATCTAGATCATATTTCTATTTCAGATCTCACACATAAAAACAGAATAATTCTGACTCTGAACTTTTTATTCAGGACTCAGCTTGACCAGAAGTGGCTTACATATAATTGTTATTGAGCTTAGGTTTTTAGACCCAGGACAGAGCTGCATCTTTCAAAGCATCACTGCCTTCTAATTTGTTCATTTCCGTGACTTTTGCATGCTGTGGATTTTGTGATTGACAACTTGGATCGGCATTGGGAAGATCCAAGTTTAGTTCAGCCATGGCAGCTCACTTGGTGACTTTGAACCAATCAATCTCTCATCCCACCTACTTTACAGGATGGCTGTGGGGAAAAAAATTGAAAGGAAGAGAGTCCATATGTCGCTTTGAATTCCCAAAGAGCCAACAGGATATAAACAGATAAATCATTGTGGGAGAGAGAGTAAAAAGAATCTTGCATATTATTATTACTTTATGTATTACAAGTTGGTATATTTTAATGAACAAAAACAGTTCTTTTTTAATTTGCTGAATTGATAGGGTTTTAGGGAAATTTTTATCAGAACACCTGTGATTCCTTCTCAGAATTTAGGTAGGAGCTATTGTCACAGTACAAATTGAACATTTGCTCCTGTTGATGCTTATAAAAATTAAATGCAAATTCTAGCAGGTTGAAGTATATTCAAGCACACCCTTTTAAAAATATTTCATTATAGTAACCTAAAATTCAAAAACATCGGTGCCCAGTAGTATTAATGTAGCTAGTATAGTAGCTAACTAATGTTGTACTAAGTCAGGGGTCAGCAACCTTAAACACTCAAATAGCCATAAAGGTCCTAACTGGAAGCCCCCCTTTCAATTCTGGAGCCAACCAGAAGTCTGGTTCCCCTCCGATGGTCTTAGGCGACCCCTGTGAAAGGGTCGTTCAACCCCCAAAGGGGTCCCAACCCACAGGTTGAGAACCACTGTCCTAGCACGTCATCCTGTTTCCTCTACCTGTCCTAACCGAAATCCCTATCAAATTGTGGAGCCAACCAGCAACAGGAAGCTGCAGTAGAGGGATGAAAGAGCCACTTGTGGTTCCAGAGCTGCAAGTTGCTGACCCCTGTGTTAAGTGGAAAACGGATGCTGATCTCCTGTGTATATTTGTTAACCCAGGATGCAAAACTGAATGCAACTTGCTCAGTAATCTCATACTTTATGCCAGGTTATCTGTTATAACATATAGTTCCGTGATGGCATGCGTGCCAGAGGTGGCACACAGAGCCCTCTCTGCTGGTACACGCACTGTCAGATCAGATCTTTGTGTTGTTTCTTTCATGAGCTTCTGTTTCCTTGCAAATAACGAAGCTGAAGTCCATGAAAGAAAAAGATCTTACCTCTTGCTGCGTTGCTGGTGTTGGGATGCCCCGCCTCCCACCGGTCAGCTGGTCTTCGGGTCTCTGCTGCGCATATCTACATGTCTGTGCATGCACATATCAGCATGCGTGTGTGCACACAGCTTTCGGTTTGGGCATGCATGCACGCACAATTTGGGGACTTGGTGTTTAAAAAGTTCGCCATCACTGATACAGTTGGTTCGATTTCCTTGGTCAAATAACCGACATTTGATGAAATAGTGATTGTATGTATGTATGTATGTATGAACACACACACACATATATGTGTGTGTATGTGTGTGTATGTGTTGTATTTGTGCTGATAAATAAATAAAGGCTATATATATATAGCAAAAATATATAACAAAAAAAGGCAACAGTAAAAAATATTGGGTTTCTGTCTGGATGGACTCTTGTGACGATCCTAATGACAGAGAGTGGAAGTGTGACCTTCCTCCCATACTTGGGCATACCAGGGGTTGTGACTTTAAGTATATACCTCCCACCCTGGCTGGCTGATAAAGGAGTCGTTCTCTGTAGCTCAAATGGTTAACTCCCTGCCTGGGAGGCAATAGAGCACAGGTTCGATTCCCAAAAACTTGGGTATGGCTAGCTGATGAGAGCTAAATAGCTTGAAATAGATCTATACTAGTCTCCCTTTATTTATTTATCAGCATAAATATAACAAATGTAACAAAAAAAGGCAACAGTAAAAAATATTGGGTTTCCGTCTGGATGGACTCTTGTGACGAGCCTAATGACAGAGAGTGGAAGTGTGACCTTCCTCCCATACTTGGGCATACCAGGGGTTGTGACTTTAAGTATATACCTCCCACCCTGGCTGGCTGATAAAGGAGTCGTTCTCTGTAGCTCAAATGGTTAACTCCCTGCCTGGGAGGCAATAGAGCACAGGTTCGATTCCCAAAAACTTGGGTATGGCTAGCTGATGAGAGCTAAATAGCTTGAAATAGATCTATACTAGTCTCCCTTTATTTATTTATCAGCATAAATATAACAAATGTAACAAAAAAAGGCAACAGTAAAAAAATATTGGGTTTCCGTCTGGATGGACTCTTGTGACGAGCCTAATGACAGAGAGTGGAAGTGTGACCTTCCTCCCATACTTGGGCATACCAGGGGTTGTGACTTTAAGTATGTGTGTGTGTATATATATATATATATATATATATATATATATATATATATATATATATATATATATATATATATATATATATGCATGCATGCATGCATGCATGCATGCATGCATGCATGTTATGAGTTAATGTCATGAAATCAGGTTGATGCATCCATTAATTTTTACTTACTGGGGATATTGTTGCATTCTATGCAGAAATACATGCACAGTAATAATGTATTGATTTAAACTAAAACCACTTTTATTTTTTGCTATATTTTAGTTCTCAAAATGTCACTGTGAGTCTTAATGCTGAACCTACCGTGGTGACAACCTTTGAGCTCACTGAGAATGCTAACGACGCATCTATTGAACAAGACTTAGAGTATGAACAAGGGGAAGATGAAATTGGTTATGACAAACCAGAGGTTCCTGAAGAGTATTCTGAGGAGTATCCCGAAGAACAGTATGAAGGCCAAGAGGCTGAGTTGCCAGAAGACCAAATAGAATATGTGGAAGATCAGGGTGAAGAAGAGAATTATAATGATGAAGTGCTGGATCTTGAAATCAATGAACCTCTAGATGAATTCCCGGTGAGTTTTATTTTCCCCTTCCCATTTTAGTTTTTGAGATAACATTGCTGCACATGCTTAGGTTTTTAGACTGATTTGAAATCTGTTTACTTCCCTTGGGACCAAAGCAAAATTAGACCTATTATCACTGTCTGCCAGTTTCTTTATCTAGGCTGTGACAAAGTTTGTGTTGACAGCTTGTTTGGCTGCAGGTAATGCTCTTTTGTCATTCTGGAAGGCAGTCGAGAATCATGACCTTGAAGATTGTATCCTTAAGGAAGAAAACAGCTTTGTGTGGTGGAGACACAGTGCCAATTGTTAGAAGTACTTAATGCAAAAGCTTTTATCCAGGCTTTAGACAAGATCTGATAAAGTCCTTCGAAGGTGAAAAGATTATTGACCTGCTAAAGACATCTTTAAGGTGCTAATATTCCAAAGTGATTGATGTTCTGCTCACTCATTTCCACCCTCCCTTTTTTTTGTAATTGAGAACTGTCTAAACCTGAATAAAGAGATTTGAGGTTGCTTTAGAACATGTCACATATATAATTTGTTTCAGTTTCAATGTTTTCTGTATACATTGCTCTGAGTTGAAATGAGAATAGATTTATTGCCATTTATTATAAGTATTTCTTAATTAAAAATACTAGCAAATGTAAAGGGATTTATCGATCCTTTAACTTTGCTTTAAAGCCTAAATCACATAATAAAATGCTGTATGTTATTCTTAGATGTATAAGATATAAATAACTAATGGGAAAGTACATTTCATGGAAAATAAAGGTATTGTATTACTCTCAAATTAGTTGAGTATTTAATTAAAGTCTGAAATCCTGCATTTTAAAGGAATTAATGTGAACTATCACATCATTGTGCCATGTAAGCTGCCTGGGAGCAATTAATTTTCATTTTATGTAGTAAGGTATATATGCTTTAAGTAAGTAGATGTAATTTTTCTTAGCTCACATGTTTTAAAAATTAATAATTATAGTAATAATGATGTTATGTTTTAAATTTTAAAAGGGTTCATCTTCTAAATTATTGATACAAAAAGTAAATAGCTACTGCATATGGACATTTAAATGTGATGTTGGTTTAATGGAGACCTATAAGAAAGTAGTCTTGTATTTCACCCTTTTTATAATTATGTAGATTCCAATTTCTCATCCTTTAAGTTTTAGTTGCAGCAAGGTATAAAGTTGTGATCATGGTTAGTATTAATTATAATTTCTCTTAAGCAGCATTCACCATTTAAATCTAATTCACTGATAAACTAATTTGCATAAATCAGTTTTACTTTTAAGATAGATTTAAGATGCTGGAGATAGAAAACGTACAGAAGTATGGAAATTTGTGACTTTTTTCCAGTCTATTAATCAGAGCAAACAAGTTGGGAAGATTGCATTTATACTAGACCCTTCTGAATAAATAAGCAGTGATATATTTAGAAAATAAAATTAGTTTAAATGAAAGGCCTTCCTTATGCATTTCTTTCAGGATGAAGATTATGTACAATCTTATAGTGGAGAACAAGTAATTGAGCAACAAGACTATGTAGCTGAAGAAGAGTTAGAAGAGGTTGCTGATTCCCAGTCACCTCCAAATGAGTCAGAAGAGGTACTGCAGAAAAGCTGGAACATTAAAAACAAGGCATATTTCAGATAGAATTTTCAATTTGGTATTAATCTTTGGCATTGCTTTTCTCAATATTCCTATTTCAAAAGTAGCTATAAAGAGAAATTATGAACCTACGCTAACTTTTAGCAGACTTATATACTAGGACGATCAACATTCCTGAATGCTCATTTTCAGGGAAAAACAAGATACGAAGGCAAGCGGTATACATGCTTCTTGTGTCACAGCTGCTTCTCCATTTGTTTCTCATTTTTGGCAGCCCTTACAAATAATGATGGTGTGATAGACCCACTCCAGTCATCAGCCAATATTTCCTTTTCATATCTGAATTTCTTTAACCCAGTCTGTAGCATTGCTTTTGGGACAAGAAAGAAATGCACAGTACTTTCTCTCTTCTTTACTCTTTGTGACCAGGAACTCAAAACTGCATAGCATTATACCGGAACTAACTGTTCTGCATTGAAGTATCTTCTGTTTGATATCAAATCCTTGATCATTTTTCACTTTGTTCTTTGTGGGAACCAAGTCACCCTTTTCTAGCATTCCTTCTATATAGTTGGAACAGTTTCATTCATCTGCTCACAATGTTGCCATGTATTATCTCTATTCCTTAGACATCATGGCCTATTTGCCAGCAAGTAGATGTAAAAAAAACCCTAATAACCCCAAATAACAACAGCTCAGTTGTGCTCGAGTGACATTTTAGTAAGCCAGTCTTCCACAGAGTTTTCTCTCGAGACCCCTCATTCCCTGTTCAATTTGATTTCCTTCTCCGTTGCATCAAAGGAAAAGCAGTCTTAGAAGCCAGTGATGAAACCTGAATCTTGGCCAGATATTTAATATGTGCTGTATACCGTATGCTCCATTCCAAAAGAATTCTGATCCTTGACATTTCAAAAAACTGGCAGATGAACAGATGCCTTGCTAGAAGATAGAGACAAGAAATTTAGAGTGACTTAAGGCAGCCGTCCTTGAGAATACCAGTTATTACCTGAGCAATAAGTTTATATTTCTGTGATGCATTTATTTTCTTTTCCTCTTCTACAAGAGGCTAGCTGCCACTCTTAGCTTTCACTCACTGACTGTATTTGAGGGATTATATTTGGATTTAAGGTTTTCCTCATCCCCAGTTTCTTTTGATGCCAGGAGTGGGAGCCTTAACTGGATTGTTTGACAGGCAGTTCATCCCCCCCCCCCCAAAATCACCTTAAAATAAGGGCTCACCATCCAGGTTAGTGTATTCCTTAGAGTCCTAGTTGGTTTACTTGGTATTTAAATTCTGTGATTTTCTTCTTTTAAGGATGTTGAGGCACTTCCTGCAACAGAAAACACAGTGCTCTGTAGATTAAATGTAGAATTATAGGGCTTGAAAAAAAAAATCTTACAGGCATATAACTAATACATAGTACTGATGCTTTTTAAAAAGAAAATTCAATCATTCCTAACATTAATTTCAGTAATTGAAGAATATAGCTTATAAGTATTAAAACACTAGCTTATACCATGCAAACAGTAAAAGAGTATTTTATGGCTTTCACTACACAGAGGAATTTTGCCAAAGTCATCCAGTTGAAAATGATATGATTGTCTTCCACTCAAATGTTATTTCTATTACACTTCCAAGAATTTTATTAACTCATTTTCTCTTTTGTCATGCTTTATGGGAGGTTATTCAGTTACAGGAAATGAGCAGCGAGAAAGATTTCCAAACTTCTGTTAAGAATTGTTCCTGTGATCCTAAATACATTAACTGTAATGATGTATGGGAAAAGTCTTGGGAGGTGGGAGAAGGGAAGAGATGCTGCCTCAGGAAGGGTTAGATGGGGTTGCAGGGTCAGCCTGCAACTGCATAACGGACAGGGAAGCGGACACTCCTAATTTCTCAGACTATAAAAGAGATGGTGGGACATTTGTATTTTCAGATTCTGCCTTACAATAAAATAGTAATAATTCATACCTGATCGTGTTTCCTGCCTGGTGAGCCTCGGAAGGCTGACATTCCTTAATGTTTTCTACTTAATTCGATGAACATTGCTAACACAGCAAAGAAGTAGCCATGCTAATGCACCATTCCCTTTTTATAGCTTTTAGCCTGGCAAAATTCTTAGACAGTGTAGACTTCCCCCAAGTTCTTTTTAAATATTGTAACCTTCTATTCATCCTTCTGAACTCATAGTAAGAAATGAAGCATTCTCCTTATCTTGACATGAAACACTGATTTTTAGTATAGACTTCTGTGGCGGTGATTAAAGAGATATATTTTGAAAACTTGTATAGTATAGTATAGTATAGTATAGTATAGTATAGTATAGTATAGTATAGTATAGTATAGTATAAGTTTATTTATAGGCCGCCCTTTTCCCTGAGGAGACTCAGGGCGGCTTACAACTTATGTAGGAGGGGATACATACAATGACGTATAGAACAACACATAATTAAAAAAATAGAGCAACATTCATCATTCGGGCGGGGACGGATTATAATCTTTAACCCCAGGCCTGACGGGATCTTGTGACAAGATCTGTAAGTGAAGAAGTGAAGAAGCTCCTTGGGTGAGAAGTGAAACGTCTTCAAGGAAAAACAAAGTCCAGATGTCTTTTGGAAAAAAGACCTTTGGGACAACCGTGATCTGGATGAGTGAGATCTCCATGGACAAGATAGAAAGATTGTAGTCTTGCCTGCTCCCCAATGAAATCCACTGCTCTGGATGTATGCCTTCTATAAATGTCATTTCTATAAGGGTATTTCAGAGTGTTAGCTCTTATGAGTAAAAAATATTGATTCGCAAATTGCAATTTTGGTGCCATTTCCCTCTCTCCTTGCCTCTCACTTTACAGCACTTTGTAAAGTGATTTAGCCATGATTACTATCAACCGAATTTAAACATGGGTTAATTTTTTGTATTCTTTTTAAATCACTGTTTTTTCACATTCCACATAGTGAAATCAGTTAAATTTCACTTAAGGCTATAATATAGAACAGTATGTTTATTATTGGGGTTTATTATTATTGCATGGTGAAATTAACATTCAATGGTCTTGATTTAGAGTTGCTTAGATACCATGTATGGACAACTGATACGATGTTATACACACTTGATTTAAAGTTTTCTTGATTTCAAACCTTGTATTATACATTAAGATCAGCATTTGACATTTTCCTCATCTGTTACAGGTGATTATTGAAAATCTGGAGTTTCAACAAGAACCCAAAGAAGAATCAGATGAAGAGGAGGAAGATAATGAAGAGTCTGGTCGGTTACGGTTCAAAACTGAACGGAAAGAAGGAACAATTATTAGGCTATCGGATATAACAAGGGAGCGAAGAAACATTCCAGAAACTTTGGGTAAGACTTTAGAGGAATGGTTAGAAAACTAGATTCTTAATTGGTTACAGCATACTAGCACATTACATGCGCAGTTGAGGAATAATACAAAAATATATAAATAATTGTGGTGATGGTGTGAATTATAAGCAGTGAGGCCGAAAAGGAAGTAAAATATATAAAGTAAAATAAAAACAATAACGTGCAGTTCAAGAGCCCTTTTATAATGTTAATCTGTATACAGAGAATCCTCCTCGGCTTATGTATAATTTATTAAGTGACCATTAAGGTGCTTGAGTTATGGCAGAGTTGAGAAAATGGAAGTACAGTTGATGTTCAGCTGTTCCACCT
Organism: Thamnophis elegans; assembly: GCF_009769535.1. Classification (NCBI taxonomy): domain Eukaryota; kingdom Metazoa; phylum Chordata; class Lepidosauria; order Squamata; family Natricidae; genus Thamnophis; species Thamnophis elegans. The sequence continues at coordinate 11,167,906 of NC_045558.1, forward strand.
TTAACAACGTCATTGTAATCATGTACTTGTGGTACAGGTGGCCAGTTTGCATTTATGATGTTTCAGGGAGGGCATGATCATGTAAACAGCGACCTTCTCTGCCGGTTTTCCACAAGCAAAATCAATGAGAAAGTCAGAAGGGAGTGTCACAAGTTGTTCTGACTCTCTTGCTTCTTCTACCCACCTGTAGCACCAGGTGGCTGATGTTGGCCATTCCCTGATTCACACACAGTCTGCGCCAGCCCTCCTTCCTTGTGTATGACCATCCCCATGCTGCTTACCTAGAATCCTCACTGCTTCCCACTTAGCAAGCTGTAACAACAAAAACAACAGCAACAGCAGCAGCCAGGACTACTAGTATTGTCCTTGCTAAGCAGTGTGGCCAGGTGCTCTATGACCGCATCAAGTAATGACTGCAATATTGGTCCCAATTGCCATTGTAACTCCAGGACTGGCGTTGGCATTGGCATCCTTCAGTCTCAAAAGACTATGGTGTCATGCTCTGGAAAGAGGTAAAGCTGGAGTGACCTCTCCAGAGCATGAGGCCTGGGTAGATTAATATGGAGGATAGACTGTTACCCAAGCATCAGATCCCCCATCTCCACATCGCTGAAATAGTCCAATGGAACGACACAGCCGATACAATTGGTTCTAGCTGCTCGCAGGAGTTACCAGAACGTGGTTGTACATAGTCACGAACTGCTTCTGGGATTCCAGCTCTGGATTTTGCCTCAAGGTTGACTCCTGAAGCCTTTTCCAGTAGTGGATATAGCCACAAGGCAGTGGGGGTTTGTAATCAATTTCCCTTCTCCTAGACCTAGAAGATGGTTCTGCCGCTTTATCTGCCATTAGGACGTAAAGTCCTCTTCTGCCTTCAAAACCATTGACCGTCTTTTCCTGTAACCCTGGAAAGGGGCCCTTACGAAGCCCAGTAACTCCAGGACTATCTGTATTTATTCAGGATGGAAAGTTGTTAAATACCTTGTGGCAGTGTTGTATGTGTAATATAATATAATCTGGTAAATTTAGGTAGGTCTTGTCCTTCCTAATACGAGAACAAACATGTTAAGGTGTCACACAATGTCTGCTCAGCTTCAGGTCAAATCAGCTTTTCTGGAAGGACTGGCTAATTGAAGATGCTATTCTTGAAAGGAATCTCAGATTGATGTCATAGCAAGGTGGAATCAGGCAGGTTTAGTAATGAATTATTTAGAGTCTCAGTGTGACATCTTGTGAAACTACACACAAACAGGACTTCTTTTGAAGTGTCCTGGGCTACAAGTCCAATATGAAGATATGTTGTAATTTTTTAACAGAACACACTGCTATAAAACTATTGCAGGAGTACATTTCTTCTCTCATATTAGAGACATGGCCACATCCATTGATTGGCCTAATACCTCGTACAAAAGTAATATTTCATGTTTTGTAAGTTGCAAGCCTTTTGAAGAAATTCTGCTGTTTTACGGATTGACACAGTAATTGTGTGAACTATATGAAATGACGACATGGCGTAATATGTCATGCGTTGTTGCTCATCTGAGGTTGCCTTTACTTTTTTTTAAAGAACTGCTAAGGACCAGAAGATTTTTACTGTATCCTGTAACTTTCTTTTTCACTTGACTGTATGTGCTTCTCATCTTAATTCAGAAGTAATAAAATAATATATAATAGTAAATTATAAAAATAATTTGAAAATAATATGTGTCATATATTTCACACAGGTATTTAACATGTGAGGGCTAAATGAAGCTACCAGTTTGAATGTCTATGGAGATTCTCAGCCATCCAGGGTCATGGTTGTCCCAAAGGTGGTTTTTTCAAGAGGCAGCTGGCTTTTCTGGTATTTCTTTTGAAGACGTTTTGCTTCTCATCAAAGAAGTGTCTTGGATGAGAAGTGGAACATTTTCAAAGGGGAGACACCACCCCCCCCCCCAAAAAAAAGTCCATTTGCCTCTTGAAAAACCACCTTTGGGACTACCAGTTTGAAACATCTTTCATATTCATTGAATCTGAGCTACCCATTGCTGGGGATTATTGAGTTGTACCACATCAAATGCTACATGTCAAATAACAAAAGTAGTTGTGCATTGCTCAGAGAGGGCAGATATTTAAAAATGGTTTTTCGCTATCCAAATCATAAATTCTCCAACCTGCTACCCCCTACGTTAGTAACTGCACTTTTCATTTCCCCCAGATTTTATGTGGTTGGAATTGCTGGGGGTTGTAATTTACAGGTAATCCTGGATTTGTAGTTATTTCCAGAATTTCCATGACTAAGCAGGGCGCTTAAGTAAATTGTGCCCATTTCACAATCTTTTTGCTAAGGTTGTTAACTGAATCACTGCAGTTGTTAAACTAATCTGCCTTTCCTCGTTGATTCCGCTTGTTGGAAGCTTATTGGAAATGATAATCACATGATTCCCCCCCCTGATACTGCTACCATCTTAAATACCTGCCAGTTGCCAAGCATCCAAATTTGGATCACATGACCATCATATGAGTATGCTGTGATGGTCATAAGGGTGAGGACCAATTGGAAGCCACTTTTTTTCAGTGCCGTTGAAACTTTGAATGATTGCTAAATGAATGGCTGTAAGCTGAGGACTTCATACATATATGTCTCTGAGGGGCCTCATAGACAATTCTAAATCCATTTAGGGTAGTGGAAGAATCTGGAGCGGAAGTTAGGGGAGGAGTGGAAAGCTTGGCTAGCTAGCTGATGGGGAGGAAGAGCCTGAAGGAGATCCTCCCTAAAACTTTTCAGTGTTTTTCCAGTAGTTCTGTAGTGAGCGTGTGAGTCTGGGGAGATTCAAGGAACCAGAAATGAAACAAGGAGCAAACCAGAGTAGTATGTTTATCGCTGTTCACCTATAGGCAAACCCATTGGGTTAAGCCTGGAAAGATTGTTTATAATCGGGTGCTTTGGTAATGGAACACTAGGAAAGTATAGATTTAGCTAGGGGAAAAAATCAGCTGGATGATTTTAAGAAACCATGGGAGTAAAATGTATTCTGCTTAGTTTTTATTTTTATCTATTTTTTAAATTGTCAACAACTGAAAAGTATAAGATTAAGCTGTCTGTATGGAAGTATCTTTAAAAACTGTTCAGAAATACTGATGATTTATTTGATAGCTTGTTTCCTTGCTTTCATAAATAATGGTATCAAAATGCTGTAGCAATAAAAAATATCTCATTAGCAGTTTGCAAATATGCAAGTTTTGCAGTTTCTATTCAAATTTTTTCCTTCCTGTAAAAAGCCATTGTCAGCTGGAGCAGTTAAGCGATCTGCAATAATTGTTGTCTATTAGTGAAAAATGTAGTAAAAGTGGCGTAATAAATATTACTTTCTTTCAGGACTGATTGCTCTTAATAAGAATTATGGGTATAGAAATGGAATCCCATTGAGTAGTTACAATTTTTACTTTAACATGTAGACATAAATTGAGAAAACACTTAAATAGAAATTAATATTTTAGTTGAAATTCCAAACGTAATTTCCTTTCTGTCACTTTTTGGTGACCTTTCATGACAGGTTGTCTCTATTGGAGGAAAGCATCCTTACTTGCTGATTAAAGATGGCATTTGAAACCATTTTATTACCAAGGGTAGCCAAATTAATTTTGACACTTGGAAGGACTAGAGGAATAATTGCTGATTCACTGCATTAGCGGTGTATGAAAGAATTCCGCAGTAAAGATTGGATATGTGTTGGTAAAAATATGTTAAACATTTTTTTTCTTATGAATGCAGCAGAACCGTATCTTAAATGCTGCTCTTTTTAAATTAAAAGGAAAATCCTTTGAATTACAAGCATTTTAAAGCAGGTTTAAGTGTGAACATGAAATAGGTTCTTTAGGGACAACATTTCAAAGAATCACATACAAAGAAGAACAGAATAACAGAGTTGGAAGGGACCTTGGAGGTCTTCTGGTGCAACTCCCTGCTCGAAGCAGGTATAACCCTATAACAGTGATGGCAAACCTTTTCGGCACTGAGTGCCCAAACCGGACCGATTGTCCATGTGCAAATGCGTGTGCCAGAGCATCAGAAACCTGAAGACCAGCTGGCCAATGTCTGTGCGCATGCCAGCTAGCTGATCTCCAGGTTTCTGGCACACACATGCGCCAGCCAGCTGGTCTTTGCATGTGCCGTAGCCCTGGAAACCCAAAGATCAGCTGGCTGGCACAAACATGGCTGTGTTTTGGGCATTTGGGGACCATTTTCAGGCCCCAAAAATGGCCTGAAAAGGGGTCTGGTTTTTTGGCTGTGGTTTTTTAGCCATTTTCAGGCTGTTTTCTGGTGCTCCAGCACCCACGAAAACCAGCTGGTGATAGCACATGTGCCCACAGAGAGGGCTCTCCGTGCCACCCCTGGCATAGGTTCGCCATCACGGCCCTATAACATTTCAAACAAATGGTTATCCAATCTCTTTTTTAAAATCTCCGGTGTTGGAGTACAGGAAACTGCAGTTTCTGGAGGCAAACCATTTTCTTGTGCTTATACAATACTTTTGAAATGAGTCCCATATTACAAAATAAAGATAGTTCTCCTTCCCCCTGCAGCCATGTAATGGTGTTTTGGACTCTCAGCAACTGGCCTGGCATATAAGAGCTGTTTTCAGCATCCCACGGCCACACTATCAATATTTCTGATGTTTTGTACTGGAAATTGATGTTTGCTTCCAGTTTTGGCAAAGAAAAAAATATCACTTAACATATGTCTGGAATTTGGGCTCTGTTATAATCATAAGTCAAGGACTATCTGATGTTTAGGATTTATGTTCTGAAATTGAGGGTCAGAAAAGGTCTCTGTGTATAAGAGAACACATGGTTTTTTGAATGCTGAATACTGATTTTGCTTGAATGCAATTAAAAAAAAACAGATATCAAGGCGGAGTTGTTTTATAGACACCTCTTTTCAAGTTATGAGTTTGCTGAAGTAGTCAAAAATTGGAATAAATATTTTTGTATGAAGGTGAAAAGACAAATTACTTGCCCTGAATCCAAACTCATCTTCCTTCCTTTATCACCCCCTCCCCCGTTTTTAAATCTAAATGAGACCTAATTGTACTATTGTTAAAGCTGTAATTATTTTGATGGCATCAATTATGTGGGCGTAACATTCCCTAAGGAGGATTCTGGTCCATCCTTTTTCTCTGGTTTTTTATTCTTCAGTACCATCCTACTTTGAATGCTGATATCTAAGGCAGAATTGTACAAACTACTGGTAAATGGGTTGGAGTTGTTGTTTCCATTACCTGGAGAATAAAGTTCTGTTTTAACAGTGGAAGTAACTTCTGTGACCCCTTTCAGTTCACCTTTCTAGGCCTGATACTCTGTGCTCTGAATATGTGCTGAGTAAAGATGGCCAGCAGCAACAAGATGAACTTTTAAACTCAATTACTTACTCTCCTTAAAATTGGACATCCTCCTGCATGGGTTTTAGCCTGATTTAGCTATTCTTCAGAAAATTTTGTGCCTTTGTTTTCAAGATTGTAGTCGAGGGATAGAGTGGACTACATGGTTCTGAGTGAGCCAGTGAAGAAAGATTTAGAAGCAATGCTCCAATTACCAGATTTCATCTTACCAATGTAATAAGCATCTTTCCTTTTTCCATAACATGAAGACTTCCAAGTAAAAAGCACAGCATAGTTACTTCATAGTTTCCCATTACTTAAAGGCATGCTATATATTTTTGTAAGAAGGGAGAAAGGAAGAAATGAGGTGTGTTTAGAATGGAATATTGCTCAGAGTTTGCTTTAATAGGCTACCATCAATATATCCTAGAATATTTTTGAATCTGCTGCTTTTATGAAGACTTACTTGATTATGTTAGGAACACTAGTGAAAGAGTGCTTTTTTTCAAAGCGATTTCATAGAAGGATGATATTGATATGGCTAGGAAGCATGTTCTGAAGATATAAAGGCACCAAATATGTCTTACTATAATATGTCATCTTATTTTACATTTTGTTTGTTGCTGTTTTGAATTTAGAAATGGTCCATATGAAACAGCATGGAAACTTAAGAGGTAGTCAGATATAATACCTAATTAAATTAATTTTAGCAATCAGGGTACTGTATTACATGTATATATATATTTCTATTAACTACTGAATTTTTGCAAGTTATTGTAGGAGAAAGAAAGGTTGAAACAAAACTATTTAAAGTAAATTAATAACAACTATAATAAACAAAAACAAAGTAAACTTATTTTAAAATATCAGTTATGAAACTATTCTTGAGAGAATAAAGAATTTTAGCTTGAGTGTAAATATGTATTTCCATCTGCAAATTAAAAGAATACAATCAGATTAATTCTTTAATTGTTAGTTGTCTTGATGTACGTGCCATGCTAATTGAATATGTTTACCTGCATGGAGTCGTTACTATTGTAATGAGACTGTTATCAGCTCAAAGCTCTTAATTCTTCTGGCAAACAGTAAATTATATTTTCTTTCATCGGATAGAACTTTCTGCAGAAGCCAAAGCAGCATTACTTGAATTTGAAGAACGGGAAAGACAGCTAAAACAAGGGCGGTATGGGTCCCGAAGAGGAGGAAGGCGAGGAGGGTTATTGATGTGTCATGGGCTGGGAGATCTAAGAAGAGACATCAATGAAAGAGGAAGAATGAAGGATCACCGGCCTGGTTTATTGCCAACCCAGACAGCTGTGATGGTACCCTAAATACAATAATGATGGTTGGGTGGGTGGAGGAATTCAAATGGTGGAAGGCCTGCTTAAATTTAACTGCTTAAATGGGAATGCTTAATTCAGAAGAATTGGTATTTACAATCTGAAGTTTTGTTTTATTCTGTTTATTTATGTATTTATTTTTATTACTAATAATGAGTAACTCATGGGGGCAAGCATGCATAATATTCCTTCCTTCCTCCTATTTTTTCCCCCACAAAAGCAACCCTATGAGGTCTGTAGGGCTGAGAGAAAGTGACTAGCCCAAAATCATCCAGCCAGCTTTCAGGCTTAAGGTGGGACTAGAACTCATAGTCTCCTGGTTTCTAGCCTTAACCACTACGCAAACTGGCTCTCTGGTTTTAGGATTTGTGAAGTTTTCCCATTCTTGATACTTCCTATAGTTCTGCAAAGCATGTGCAGCCCCAGAGACTTCTCTTGATCCTATCTCTATGGGTATGCTTGACATGGTATATATTTTGATATAAATAAGGGGGAAAATTTTCATGTCCTAATTCCATCATGACAACAAAGGAATCTTGTTGATAAACCTGTGTTTGGAATGCTGAATTGTAGTAGCTTCATGTGTGTGAGAAAATACTGCTAAGTTGTACCCTGGAATGAACTTACGTTCATTCCATCCATAGTCAAAGAATTAGGATGTCTCCACTTTCATCTGTCCATTCCCCAAGAAAAACTGAAATTTCTAGACAACCTATAAAAATGGAAGCGTTATCAGTAGCTACGAATCTGCTTAACCCCATAAAAAAAACCCTCTCTTGTATTTTTTCTGGAGCAGTAATGGAAATGTTATTTTTTGTTTTTAATTTCAGACACATTCAGACAGGATATTTCATCATCCCATGCGGAATCTTTTCCAGCAGCAGCAACAATCACAGCAACAGCTACAGGGTCTGCTCCCTCTCCCCACTCCGCTTCGCACGCCGCCCCCTCCCCCTCCAGGAATGCATATGCCATCCCAAGTAGACAACCCAAGATTACTGATGACTTCTCCTTCAGTGGCATCCCAACAGCCAAAAAACATACATATAAACCCACACTTCAAAGGAGCTGTAGTAACACCTGTTCAAGGTAGGAATCTTTTCGAAGAAAGTCTAGGTAGACCACAGTCATTACTGCAAAATGTAATGGAAAACGCTTATTGCTTAGAAGTAAAGCACATAATTGGATATAAATGTTTCTCATTTTTTAGAATCTTTTTAGAGGTACCACTGAGAAATAGATAGAAGCCAAGAGAGCTGCTATGTTGATTATCATCAACCGTGCTAACCAATGTAGATAAACGGTTTTCCTTGGCATAAGTTGGGTTTTGGTGTTATCGTTATTTTTATAGCACTAGGTATTTCTGTGCAGAATTCCTTAGATTCATCTCCTGAAATTAGATGGTGGGAAACTGGAACTGTAGGAAAAAAAAAAATGAAACAGATGAAACATAAATGTATATACATTTAAACCAGGATTTCTATTTTTTCTTCTGACATTATAAGACAACATGTTCCAAAGGTGCTTTTTTTTTTTTTTTTTGCAGAAGACAACTGGACATTGTCTGGTGTTTTTTAAAGAACGTTTTGCTTTTCATCCAAGAAGCTTCTTCAGTTGTTCTTGGATGAGAAGCAAAGTGTTTTCAAAGAAAAAAAAACAAAGTCCAGCTGTCTTTTGGAAAAAGCAACCTTGAACAACTTTAACTTGGATGATTGAGAATCTCCAGTTGTTTTCATTGTTGATTAATAAAATAAACTACATATTTTCTTTACAAAGAGTTCACATTGACATGCTGAACGCCAGACAAAACTAGCAGAATAGGTGAAAAGTTTAAGGGAGGAATTGTTTTTGAAACAGAAAAAAATGTGTAATCTTTAGGGTAGGATTCATAAATTATAATCAAACAAAACATTAAGTAGCACCAATTTAAGGTCTCTTAAGGACTCTTGCAGGATAATTCTGGTGCGGAAAAATTAATGTGTTTTTGTAACTTAAGTGAGCAACAGTAAAAGCAATGTATGTGTATATGTGTTCGAATCCCAGTAATGGTATGGCTAGCTGATGAGAGCTAAATAGCTTGAAATAGATCTATACTAGTCTCCCTTTATTTATTTTATCAGCACAAACACAACATACATACATACATACACACACGCACACACACACACACACAGTATATGTGTGTGGGGGGGGGTCTTTATTTCTTAGTAACCATATTAGTACTATGATGCATAGAATTAATGTGAATTAACTCACGGAATTGGTATAATATTTGGAATTTTGGAAAATCATGACATGCCTCTGATTCTGTGCTGCAAAGATCCCTCACTCAGTAATGTGTGAAACAAAACAAATATTTCAAATTGCCTGTGCCTTGTTTAATTTTGTAGCCTATGCCATCAGCATCCTAATTGCCCTGTTGCATGGTGTTAACACATTTTGTCTGCATGCAGCTGTTGGGGAGAATGGGGCGGCAGCTGCCTGTGAATGTGGTTGTATATGAAAATGGCCCGAAGTCTTGGCTAAAACAAATTGATTTAAAAGGTGTGCTCCTTGTTTTTAGTGCCCTTGCTGCCAGTCCCAACCCAGCCAAGACCTGCTTTAGGACCCCAGAGATTTCCTGTGAGTAGCAGCTGTTCCTTCTTCTCTGATATGGATAAGCATACATTTGTAAAGAAATATTAATATGGCAAATAAAAGTGGTGCCAGTGAAATATAATTTTAAGGATTTGCAAATATTGACAGTGATCTGTGAGCTAGAAAATTGTTTGTTAAAAGCTTAAAGGTCAATGAATTTTTCAGGCCTGAATTAATTTTGTTTTAATTGTAAAAACTTCCAGTGGGGAGTTAAAAAAAAAACACCACATACTGGCTGGGTTTAAAATAATAATAAGGACTCCATCCATCCATTAGAGTCCTTCCAGAATAAATAGAACTGGTTTTATTTAATAAAAAAGGCATCAAACATTGTGTATTTCTAATGTAAATGTAAATATTTTTATTATTTTTCTTTTGTTGTATCTTTAATGCCAGAAACTGATTTACTACTGGTGTCTATTACCTCCTTATCTTCTTTTTTGTCCCAAACACAGTGACCAGGTGTTTCCCCTATCAAAGCTACTACACTTGGTTGATTTGCCTCTCAGTGTCGCTGAATATATTCCTACTTCTTTTCCCTTTTATATTTTTGCAGTATGTAAATTTTCCAGATTCCCCTCCCCCCAAATTCTTGTGGTGTTATAAGCAAAAAGTCTGCTGTATTTTATTGCTTCTTTTTACTGTATACCTTTTTTTAAAATTTCAAAAATAATTAAACTAATGCGATGAGGTGATTTGTGTTTTAAATGCCTGAAAATCATCTCCTTGGTAATTCGTTATTTTGCAGGAGTAACTCGGAATAACGAAAAATTCTAGTCTGGGAATGCACAGTGTGGTAGTATAGATTGTTTAATTGTTCTTTGTAGGTTATTAATGCAGAAGGATGGCAAATTCATGGCTCTCCATGATTTTCTTAGCACCTGTGATCTGGGAAATAACTTGTTAGAAGAAACCAAGTCCTCTTTTCCAGTTCATACATAGTACTAAATGAATCTCAGATGGAGCCTGATAGTATTTTTGTTCATGTACTGCAAAAAGCATAAGAAATTGGAACATTTATTAGTTATCATATAAATTGTGAATTTTTGATAGAATTAATCTCCTTTTGGACCCATAATTATTAGATACTGGTCTTCATTTTTCATAGAGAATGTGCATATTTGAGACACAGGTCCTGAAAAAGCCTTTTAAAAGTGTGTTTCTCATAACTAGAGACATTTGACATTGCTTTTAATTAATCATCCTGAGGATAAGGTATGACCAAACCAAAAAATTTTAGGTGCTGCTTTGTTTTCTAGACATGTCTGCAGTGAATATCGATGGTGAGTTTGACTAATATTGTAGGTTTCACAATATTCAGATAATGTAAATTTTAAAGGCACGTTGCTATCAGGATGTTTCTGTAGAACGGTATTGACGAAACATTTTGGCACCAAGTGCCGAAACTGGAGCGGGCATAGGGGAGCACCGGAAACTTGGCATGCACATGAGCGAGCACCCAAAACCAGAAGAGCAGTTCCCTGGCACATATGCGTGAGCTGGGAAGCTAAGCTTCTGCTTTACGGCATGCGCATGTGCACCGGTCACCTGTTCTTCTGGTTTCTGGTGTGCATGCACATGCGAAGACCAGCTGGCCAGCACGCATCCTCCCACATGCACCGTCTAACTGGTCTTTGTGCACACGGGAACGCTGGAAACTGGAAGAGCAGCTCCTCGGCGCACATGCACGCACTGGGGAGCTGAGCTTCTGCTTTCCGGCGTGCGCATGTGCACTGTTCACCTGGTCTTCCAGTTTCTGGCAACGGATGATGGCTGGCGTTCCCGGGGAGAATGCTCTGCGTGCCACTTCCAGCATGTGTGTCATAGGTTCGCCATCATGGGTATAGAAGAATGAATTGAATCTTTCAATGGCCAATTTATAAACCAATAAAACGTGTACAAAATGAACATTATTAAAGTGAGACTTAACAAACATGAGGATTTGACCATATTCTCATTAATATTTAATGGATATTCTCATTAATATTAATGAATAATATTTAGTATCGTCACTCCTGCTTCGAACAGTGCTAGTCTATGAGAAACCAGCTTGATGTTTTCGCTCTGCACTATTTATATAAATTGGATACATGAGAATAAATAGAATCACCACTAAATCTGAACTTGAGGGAAAGGCTACTCTTGCTCCTTTTTAACTCAGTCAAGGGTGAATATCATGGTAACAGGTAGATTTTGATATTTGAAAGTGAATCACAGAAAGTGCTTTTCCTCTCAAACTTTTTGTTTGATAGCTCAATTTGTTACCTAATTTTGGAAAGGATAAATCACCGTTCCTTGAATCCATCGATGAGATTTTTATTTTACAGTGTTCCATGTATAAATTGAAAGAAAATTAGAAGAACCAAACAAGTCAGAGATTCTCTGGATCATTTTTAAACACCTGGTGGAGGGAGCGCTTCATTCTTTCTTTCATTCATTCGACAAGCCACTGCAGTCTGAATTATCATATTTTTTGGATTATAAGACGCACCTGACTATATGCACCCAAATTTAGAAGAAGAAAACAAAACAAAACAAAAAGTTTTTGCCTCTGTGTGCCTCATTTTCGGCCCTTTTTGGGGCCCTTTTCCAGCCTTTTTTCTACTCATTTTTGAGGCTTTTCTTGGCCTGTTTTCCAGGCTTTTTCTGGCCTGTTTTTGAAGCTTTTTCTGTCTTATTTTTTCAGCTTCTTTCAACCCATTTTGTTTTGCCTGAAAAAGGGGCGTGTAGAGGCAAAAAAATGGCTGATGGGTGGACGGGGCTTCAGCAATATTCAGTCTATAAGATGCACAGACATTTTCATCCCCATCTGGGAGACAAAAAGGTACGTCTTATAGTTTGAAAAATATGTTTAGTCTGGTTAGGGTACAATTCCCATTGCTTTAAGTCAGGATAAACATCAGTGTTGAGGGTTTGTAGCATGGAAAACAGTAATGGAATTGTCTTCTGCAGGTATAATTACCTAAATTTGAATTTGTTTGCATTAGGTGCACAAATTGTTTCTTGTTGAGGAAGATATGCTTGCTGATTTATGCAGATAATGGTTGATTAGCATTTTTTTTCTCCTCAGTTTAGCTGGTAGATCACAAGCTATCTTAAATCTTCTGTTGCTTATCAAAATGGGAACAGAATGTGGCCGAGGAGTCATTTTCATGTGTTAGGAAAGCTAAATCATTTGACCCAACTCAGGGCACCGGTCCTGACTCCAAGCTGAATATTTTTGTGAGATACAGCAGATAATGCATATTTATCTTCTAAAACGAAACACGTTAACCATTTATAGTCATTGTGAATATGTATTAAAAGTATCCTATCATCAGTTTCACCAGTTGATAAAGAATATAGTTGCTTACACACTTGCGCTGTCATTTGTTTAAATGTGAGACATCAAGTGCAAAGAGGGTGGGAGGAAAAAAACTCTACCCGGCTGCATGGCTGCCATAGCAATTGTGTTTTCGTTATGGCGGTGCTGTTAGAACAGCAGCAGTAAATGAAATTTTCACTCTATTACTGTGCAGCCGCGCTGGCAAATTCCACCTGGTCTGGAAAGCATTTTCCTTTCTTTTTAACATGATACAAGGTATCAGGTGGTCATGATTGACATTTCTTGGATAGAGCTTTATACAGCATTTCATGCAAATCATGTTCGAATGAGACTGCTGAATCAAATTACATTTCCCCCCCTCCTATTACAGCCCCTGCAGATGTGCAACTGAGCTTTCCTGAGCATCTCTGGCAAGTTCTCTTCACGAGGACCTGCCATTTTCACAACTTATCTACCTAGTCCTATTATTAGTATCTTCACAATAGAGCTGATCTGTAAAGTACACAGAAGATCAATTGCTGTGGCTCCACCCCTTCTGCCTATGGCTTCAGTGTCAGACTGGGAGAAGGGAAAATGCAATTTACAGTGCAGGTGACACAATAACAAACATCCTCCATTTGCTGGGGAGCTTCTAATTAATCACTAATTCCATACATTATCACACTATCAAATTTAATCATATCAGTGCATTCCCATCTGCAGGAGGAGCTGCAGAAGCTAAACACAATGATAATACTTATTAAGCTAGGGGAGAGGGGCAGGATCTAAAATGAACTATCCTTTTCTGATCCTTCTCCCTCATGGCGCTTTCATAAATGGTAAAATCAAGCTGATGCCATGATTGCTCACATTTTGATTTGATTTGAATAGTCATAGCAAATAAGCTTTTTCTGAAACATAACAGATTTTTTAATTTGTTTTTTTAAAAAAAACATATAGATCCTCAAACATTGATGTATAAGATGCTTGCTTAAAAATTCAGGTGGATAATAGTAGGATCGAGTTTAGTGTGACTGTTTTACTTTGTAATATATCTGAAGTAGAATTTTTTTTTGTTGGGGACCTTTTCCTTTAATCTGCAGAGCAAGAACCTTCTGGCCGTAAGAAAGAGGCAGAATGAATTTCAGTACATACAGCTTGATTAAGAAAAGGGGACCAGTATAGGTATCACTCAAGCAGACAGATCTTATGCATTGAAGTCAGTGATCTGTGAATAAATTATAATCCAATAGAGCATCACTTCTCAAAAGTACTTTAAAGAAGAAAGCTTCAATGAACGATCAGTGTCAATATTTTTTCCATTATTGCTGAATATTTGCTTGCTTGATTTTTATGCTGTCAGATCTTAAAATATGTGGCAGTTTTCAACTGTGAACATACACAGAAAATAAAATTAAATATAATAAAAATGAGGGGAAGTACAAGTGTAGAAATTAGTTAAATTAAAAAAAAAAGCGGGATTAGCTTTTGGCCTCCTTTAAGTTGCTCAGTTCTAACTGCTTTACGAAACTCCGCCAAAGTCAGCAGTAATCTAACCTTGAAGAAACTACCCCGTAAACTGGAAGTCATAACGGAAAGATTCCCTGATTCCTCCCGCCCCAAAACATGCTTCATACACACTGAAGATGGAGATAGTAACCTCCCTAGTTGAGGTGAGTGCATCAGATAGAATGGCTCCAAAGGTCTTCCAGAGGGAAGCCTGAATGAAAACAGTACTTTGAATCATAAACAGGAATGGTGCCTCTAGTCACAACTTTTGGAAGCAATCTCTGGTATGCTGTGTTTGATGATACTGAATGCAACTAAATGATCAAATACGGCCGGGAGCAGGGTCACTCTGCTCCCCAAATAAGTCGTCCTCTACTGTGTTTTTGACCGATAATGCTTGATGAGTGTTAAATGCTGATGAACAAGAATATAGCGGTTCTTTGTGTCGAGAAATCCTGCAAAAGTCACAAAGTCCTCTGCCTTCCATTGTCCAAATATCCTTAGTTTCAAATTCTTAACATCAAACATTCTGATTATTGATTTTTTTTAACAACTCAGCTAGTTACTGCTTTTTCTACTTCCCATCTTTCCAAAGGAATAATTCTCTTCAATCCACAAAGAACAATCTACAACTGGCGTAGATGTGAATTCATCTACTATAGCTCTCTTTGGGAAGTCACAGGATGAAGTCAGCTTATTCTGCTGACTGGACTGATTCCATCCATCCAAGAAGAAAATTATTTCCCTGGTTGCAGTATCCACCATCCCCACTTAAAATGGGCACTGGATAGTTTGGACACTTGAGCAGCTTTGAGTGGATGGGATGGAGCAAGCAGCTCCACTAATCTACAATTAGCTCACCATAGATCCATTATTTATCCTTGGCCTTGCCATAGCAGCCATTGGAGTCCCTCCCCCCACAAAATTTAGAATTATATTAAGAGTCTGAAGTTCTTTTATTTCATAAGGGGTAGCTTAAAGGTCTGCTCTGGCACTGATGATGTTACCTACCATGTTTCCCCGAAAATAAGACAGGATCTTATTTTCTTTTGACCCCCGAAATAAGCGCTTGGTCTTATTTTTTGGGGAGGTCTTATTATTTTTGAGGTGCAGGAGATGGTGAGCATGGTCACTTCATGACTGCTGCTGTGTTGCGTTTTGCTGGGGGTGCCACTCTTTTTCTAGCAACCATTAGAGTGACAAGGAGCGCGGTGGCTAGGGTTGCGGGAGTGGCTGTTAGGAAGGGCGTATGGGGTGCATGGGAAAGTTCCCCCCCCCCTTTCCCCTCCTCCGGCCTTGCCTTCTCATCTAGTGTTGTTTGTGTGGCAAGCAACCAGAGGAAATGGTCGGGAACTGCTGCGCATGCGGTTAAATATTTTTGGAGAGGGCTTATTTTTAGGGGAGGGCTTATTTTAGTGCATGCGCTCAAAAGCCCAATTGGGCTTATTATCCAGGGAGGTCTTATTTTCGGGAAAACAGGGTAGTTGAGTAATGAAACATTCGCAAGGTAACAATCAAGCTCAGAGATCAAGGACCCTTCATTTCAACCCTGAACTACAATATTCTCCTTTAAATCCATGGTACTTCCAGACCATGGATCACACCTATCTCTCTTTTCCACCATTGCACCAAACACAATTTACGTGTTTATTTTTTTCATTAGATTTGAATCTCACCAATAAGAGGTAAAGTAGCTTATGTGGGGTTTCATACCCACAACCTATGATCTAGTTTGGGTTGAGACACTGGCCCAAAGTCATCCAGGGACTTTCCATGATGGTGGGTGGACTTGAGGTACAACAGTTTTGTCTTTAACACCATAGTGGCTCTCTAATTTTGTGGTGGGCTCCATCATGGGGTTAATTCAAGACTACCATGTTGGAAATAATTTGCTGAGAATATTTGCAGAGGACTGGAAAAGAGCTGATGTGGTTCCCATCTTCAAAAAAGGGAAAAAAATAGATCCAGGAAACCACAGACCTATCAGCCTGATCTCTACCAGGAAATATTCAGGAAACGGTATAGGGTTTCCTGCCTAGGCAGAGGGTTGGACTAGAAGACCTCCAAGGTGCCTTCCAACTCTGCTGTTGTATTGTATTGTATTGTATTAATATGATGGCAGTGAAACAAGACTTATTTTGAAAACATTTGCACAATCCATTTTTGCATACTTACCCTATTTTAATTGAATTGAACCAGGGTTATTTCCTGAGATGACTGTAATGTTCACTGGCTTCTAAAGTAAGAGGATTAACATTTGTGACAAATAGATATAGTCTTAAGTAGTGTCATAGGTTACTGTAGTCCTTGATTCTTTGCATTTATGCCATTTTAATAAGAATTAACAAAGTATCCATACCTAGATGTCAATGACATTCCTCATCTCTTTGTACTTTAAGTGAGATTAATACATGAAAATATGTGGAAACAAGAGTATAATTTATTGAAAAATTCAGTGACATTGTTAAAGTATTTAATTAGTCTAGTTGAAAAAATACATAGAGTGACCCTTTAGAAGAGCTGATAAGTGTTATAATAACTGCTAGATCCTCTTTATGCTTTAATTTATAATATTACTGTAACACTAAGCAATTTATGCTAAGTTTTCTCTTTTATTGGTAGCCAAAGTTCTGTCAGGTTCATGAATAGATTATAAGAGATAATATCATGTAATTAACAAGAGATGCCAAAAGTAAAAGTAGAATTTGTATGAGAATTGTGTGTGAGAGAATGTTAATTTTTTTAAACTAGGGATTATATTTGAGAGGATCAAAGGAAAGCAAAATAGTTTAATATTTTGACAGGATTAAAAGTAACCTTATCTCATATTCTTTCAGACAGTTGCATTGTTGTCTATGATGAATGCTGAACAAGCTAATCAGATTCCCCGACCAACCGTAGGTAGAAGTTAGAGCAGATGCTTGCAAAAGTAATTGGTAACACCTATGTTATTCCTTTACTTTGACGCATAACTGAAATATCTATGCTAAATAATAATAATTATTATAGCATTGGTTAATCATATTTCTCTTAATTTGTGAGGCCTATGTTGGGTGACAGCATTTAGCCAATTTTGGCTGACCTCAGAAATGAAGCAGATTCAGCTTGGCTGATATATGGGTAAGAGATTACCAGAAATCAGAGCACCGCACTAGGAGGTTAAAAAAAAAAACACCACTTGGAGACTATGAAATCACCATCAGCTGAGTTTGAGTTGAGGATTACATTAGCCTTATAAAAGAAGTTGATAATCTGTGTTGCATGTTTTCATAACAGAGCTCAAAAAATTAAGGCAAATTACTACTAGAAAATGTAGCTTTTATATTGTAATTTCTGAAAACTATAGTTATTGAGGGAGAGTTTACATTTTAAAAAAATTGCTGTTGATAAATAACACAGAAGTTATCATAGCATGGTCCATGTCCTTTCCCCATTGCAAGCGAAGTGATAAGCTTTTCTAGGATGTTGCCTGTTGCAAAACATATATGTATCAGACGGTTTCTTTGGTGAAAACGGTTCTTATATAGATTTAAACTATTTAAAACTTGCAACAACTCATCTAACATTTCTTTAATAAAGGTGACAGAAGTAATTTCACAACTTCAGGGTTTGAATGTAAAAGCTGTCACACGCAGACTTTGAAGAGTTTCTGGCAAAGAGACAGCTAAGAGACTGAAAATGTCTCCAGTGTTATCTTGCCACTGCCATAAATTTACTAAGCCTAAGGCACACCTCTATATCTTGTCTTAGCTGTCCCACATGCAATGGGGAGGGGGTTAATACTATTGTTGCTGAGATGGTACGAGCAAAGCTCTTTGAACACTTTAATATGTTGTATAAATGTTCATGCTATAGAATGTCAGGCACCATGAAAGGAGCGTCTGTTTTAATAGGCAAAAGACACTTGTGGCCCGGGGCTCTGAACTTCTTTAAATGAAGTTTAGGGGTGGGTTTACCATTCTGAAACTTCAGCTCTAGCACACCTGGCCTGTGGGGGGTCTTTCAAACTTTTCTCATCCCTCTTGTTATCCTTGGCTGATAAAATCATGCGAGGGTAACACAAACTGCATCTCTCAAAAATAAGCTTTTCCCTTCAAAGCCAGCAATACCTCTTCAGCCCCCAAAGTTTAAAAAAAGCATAGCCCTAAAATGTTGTCGTTTCAGATTTATTAACTGTTTTGATTTAATTTTATTACTCTTATTTGAAATTTGCTACATTAAAATCATTAAAAAAGAGAAACAACTATTTTATCGAACATACTGATTCTTTTCATCTATTGTACAGCAGTGATTGTGAGTGTGAAAACACATCTTTGGTGGTGTCCCCTGCAGTATTAAAGAGTGTTGTTGAATGCAGTCTTAACTACAGTTCATCAGAAAAAAGAAAATATTTTTATTTCACTTAATGTATCTGTCAGCCTAACAGATTAGAATATATTGTGTTTCTTGTTAGAGCATATTGTGCGACTATTTTTTCTCTTCCTAGTTTGCAATCATGGGAGAATTCCTGGTTGTGTATTTCAGATGTTTTGCTAGAATTTTCAAAACTTAATTTCTGTTTTTTTTTAAAAGGCCATAAGCTCCTGAATTTTAAACTTAATTAAATTAAGGTATCTCATTCAACAATTTCAATATTTTAATTGAGCAAATCTAACTAATTCCTACAGTAGCATAGTCAAGATCCACAAAGAAATTTATATAACATCATCAAGGCATCCATGGGGAAAAAAAGTAATTAGAGGAATCATAATAGCATTGTGTAGTCATGGTGTGAAAGCAGGTAAAATAATAATAAAGAGCCAGCAATACTAATGCCATGAAATCACAGAGGTAAATGTCTTGTGTAAGGGACTTTGTTAAATCTAAAATATTGCTAGTGTAAATACTGTGTGATATTTAGAAAGAGAGAGCAAATTGAGGCACTATGGAAAGGTGTTGAGCGGTAGAGCTGATTTCCTATAATTATAATGGATGAAATTGTGCTTATTTCATTCTGATATTTCATATCTAAAACCCTTTGCTTAAGAACTGATTGTGCTTGTTCATATCCCAAGGGAAATAATCTCTTAAGGAGTACTAGGTTTAAGCATAATCTTTTGTCTGCAGTCCCCTTCCAGTTAGGTGGATATCTGTTGACTAAAGTAAGAGGAGCAAGTTCCTTGGGACTAAAATGAACTTCAAACAGAAGTTAGAGGTGGAAATCCATCTAAGGCCAAATTCTATTTGAAAGGCAACATGGCAAACATATTAGATCATCTTGAATGCTTCCCTCAAAAGTTAAAAGTTGCACTAAGTGAGGAAAACCTTTATCGTCCGTCACATTATTTTTAAAATTAAAAGGATGTAAAGCTAATAAAATAGTTTATAGTTAACATTATCTCGTGTGTGTGTCTGAGTGTGAGAGTAATAGTAGTAGTGGTGGTGATGGTGGTGGTGGTGGTGTTGTAGTAAAACTGGAAAGCATAGAGCAGCCTGGGCAACTTTGAAATATCTGGTCTTCAACTCCCAAAATTCCTGGGGAAATCATGGGGAGTTCTGGGAGTTGAAATCCAGATATCTTAAAGTTGTCCAGATTGAGGAAAAACTGGTATACAAGTCTCATCCCTAAAAATAATATATGCAAAACTTTTTGTGTCTTTTAAAAATGTTTTAAGCAGGATAGTTAATGTTTACGACTAAAGAATATAATACAGCTTCTGTAATTTATTTATTGATCAGGTACTCATTCTCATTAAAGCAAAAGCAGCATAGTAAACATTGGCTAGTATATTTGAAAACAAATTGTAGGTTAATAAATTTATCATTCAGCAAAAAAACTGTGTTTTCTCCTCTGCTTTGTAAAATTGCTGGAGATAAACTGGAACCTTTAGAGGTAGTTCCCAAATGCTAGAAAAAGATGGTTATTTTACAGAGAGGTAGGTAGAAGCTATATTTATAATCCTGTACTCTCTTAATGCATTTTTGTAACATTCTAAAAAAAATGAAAAGGGGAAGTGAAACATGTAATAAATGGATACACAGAATATGATATAGAACATGTGTAATATCTACAGAAATTACTTTGAAGGAAAAATCTGCTGCATTAACAGTAATGCCATTGAACTGAGGGATTAGACTCAGATATAGCAGGTTCTGGGAGGGAGTATATCAACTTTGAAAAAATCCTGAACAATGTATGATCTTCACAGACTGCTAAATTCCTTTAAGTTAGGATTAGACGAGTTCATGAAGGCATGAATAGTTACGGGTACTTAATGTATCCAGTATGAATTTCGTATCCACTATGGGGAATAGCTTGGCCAATGATTCTGCTTGGTGTATATTGCAAAACAATACAGAATAAATATGTATGGTTGTGGAATAAAACTATTGGTATAGATGTTAATATAATCAAGAAATGGGGCCCTTAACACATTTGGAGCCCCAAGCTATATTGAAAAAACATAGCTCCTCTTACATACTTAAGTATGCCTGGTTAATATATTAACAAGATATCATATCTTTAATATATTAATCAAAGCATTCACATTTACCCGCAAAGAAAGCAATCATTAACACAAGACTATATTATCCAGGGTGTGGCATTACAATAGCAAGTGTGCAAGTTAGCTGGACAACTGTTCTGTTCAGATTTGGTACTTGAATGATGATAGTGATAATGTGCGTCTTAAAGGGTCAATTGCAATACAAATAGGCAAAGAGTTTTTATTTTGGGAAGAATTCTCATACAATATTGTCACTTCCTGTTAGTGTTTGGGCTTCAAAAAGCTTATTCCTTTTTAAGTACATTCTGTACGTGTTGGTACAGAGGTGAAAATTAATTACAGAGTTAAATTTTAAAGTTTCTCCCCTTGCTGATAATGAAATAGCTAAATATCTGTCTGTAGCCCATTTATTTAGAACAAAGAGTAGGATATCTGTGTTAATTGTTTATATCCTTTTTTATAATAAATGTCTCAGTTGCTTTGGTATTTAGTATAATGTAGGTGTCAAATGTTTTCTTCTTTATTCTTGAATTTATTTTATTTTTTTCCTGCAGGGCACATATGTGCATGTGTGTATGAAGAGGGCTACAGATCATTGTTTGACACCAGAAAATTAAACTAACCTGTTTCCCCCAAAATAAGAGCTCCCCAGATATTAAGCCCAATCGGGGTTTTGAGACCTAAAATAATCCCTCCCCTGAAAATAAGCCTTCCCCCAAAATTTTGCAACACAGCAGCAGCCATGTACCTCATAAATAATAAGACCTCGCTGAAAATAAGACCAAGTGCTTATTTTGGGGGGGGGGGGGGTCAAAAGAAAATAAGACCCTGTCTTATTTTGGGGAAAACACAGTAGCTTCATTTTTAGTTGTTTAGGCTGTATTAAATAGATAGCAAGGAATATGGTTTTAAAAGATTAAATGTCGGGAGCATAAAATAGACCTTCAGACTTTTGGATTAATGGGATAGAAGTTCAATAATTGTAAGGATTTCAGTAAGCTTGAAAAGGAACGGTATTCCTACAGGCCTGTTGTGGTTATTAAAACATTTTGAGTTTTCTGTAAACATGTTGTCCTTAGATTCTGTGTTCACAGGCGCAACAAAAGATGGAAACTTGCAAGACGGCAAGTTGTGCAGATTATAGAACAGATATTTTGTATGTATTTGTTACACATTTTCTTCTAAAAGTAATGGACTAGTGAAGAAATGTTACAAGGGTAATTGTGCCTCATTTCTCTCTCTTCTCTCTTTTTTTAAATCATGCAGGGCCCTCCAGATTTTCAACCAAATGCTCCTGGACCCGTTCCTAGTAATTTCAACCAAGCCCCACGACTTTCTCTCCAAGATCAGTGGCGAGGACCTCCACCCCCTCTTCCGCCCCCACCTCCACAGGAAAGAGAACCTTTCTTCATGGGAGGTACGGCCATTGTCTTACCATGTGGGAAGATACATTTCCCCCAGGGATAGGATTGGACATGAACAACGAAGCCAGAATCTTCTCTATCTTGTCATTTGGCCAATCTCAAAATCGTCCCATTATTCCTTTGTTTGTATTTAGCAGTTATGTACGTACTCTTGAAACAGAGTGGCTTGTAGCCCGGACCTTTTTCCTACACATTTTTTACCTTGTTGATGCATTCTTAACCACAGAAAATTTTCAGGAAGTGAGGCACCAACTACAGGATTATTTGTCTACAAAATTGGTGACTTCTAGTTGGAGTAGAGTATACTGGGCCCGTGATGGCGAACCTATAGCACGTGTGCCAAAAGTAGCACGCGGAGCCATGTTGCCTGGCATGTATGGTGTCGCCCATTCCTCTTCTATTTTCTGGCGCACACGACGATCAGCTCGTCTTCGTGTGTGCGGCAGTGCCGGAAACAGGAAGAGCAGGTCTTTCATTTTCTGCCATGCACATGCACGCTGGCCTGCTGATTGTTGGGTGCACATGCACTCCAGTAACTGGAATAGCATGTGCACCAGAAACCAGAAGTTCATTTTGCAGCACACAAATGCCCCCTGGGCAGCTCCTCTTCCTGGTTGCAGCCCAGAAGAGCGTGTGTGCGCTCCCTTTTCAGCATTTGGTTAATGGAAGAAATTGTTGGCCATCCTCCTAGCAACTCTCTGTTAGACTTTTATTTCCAGTGGGGTTGGTCCAAAACTGGTGTTTTGCTTGGCAGATGAGTTAGTTTCATGCTATCTCCATTTTTTATCTTTCTGACAGAGCCGAGATTTCCCGGCCATCACTTGTTTGAACAGCGGAGCCCGCCGCCACCACCGCCCCCCCTTCTTAACAGCACACACTCTGTGCCTAGCCAAAATCAGCTCCCATTCAGTCCATCTGGGCCTGGTTTCAGCCAGCAAGGGCAGCAACCCCTGTTTCCAAGAGAAAGGCTGGTAAGACCCAGTCTGCAACCTCAGGGTCCAGTGGGAATCCTTCACTTCGGCCAGCCTGGAGCAGCCAACGCACGGCCTTTTCTTCCCCCACGGCAGTCCTTCCTGCAGCTCCCAGGACAGCCTTTCCTCAACCCCCTCGCCCAGGCCGGCATGCAGGTATGTAACGATTAGGAAAACCCTTCTCATCACTGTTGAGTCTCATCTCCACGACCATTGTAACCTGAACTCTCCCGTGTAAGTCCTCCAGTGTCCTTGTTCTTCCCCATTGTTCCTTACTTGTCTTTCTGCAAGAATACAACTTTAGAGAATAGTATAGATCTGCTATCTGCAGTCACATAAAAAAAAAAGATGGCAACTCTCTTGTCTGGTACTTGGGAGAATATAGCCAGCTTTTACTGAGCCGTTTTTTGGCCCTTTCTTCAAACCCTCCTATATGTAAAGCAGTCACTTCCTTCATATTTCAGGCTAAGTGGTGAATATTGATCTGCCTAGCATACTCGTGCTGTCATAGGGATTCTGGGAGTTGTAGTCCAAACTTATGTCGAGTGTGCCATTTTTTCTGGAGGGCGAGTGGGGGAAGCTGTTATGTAATAACATTTAGTCTTAGTTCAGACCATACATTGCTGAAGTAGAATGCTGAGAATAGCTTCCTTATAAACAGAGCTTAAATACTTAATGTTCGAAGCAATTTAAACTTGCCTTTGTATTGCTGTGCCAAGCATGAAAGCATTACTCTCCCTACCATCACCTCCACCACTGGTGGCCAGCTCTAATTGTAACATAAGGGCTAACTGCAACTATATCATGAGAATGTTTCAAAGTGAAGACATTAAAAAGTTGATTTTTGTGAAGCTGTTCACAGAGATATTGAGATTAAAGAAGTATGTAATATGACATTGTTACATATTCCATGATTTCCTAAAATTGATTTACTCCAGAAGAAACACCAAAGTCTATTTCCTGAAAACAAGTTTCTGTAGTATGTCTGTTACGCACTCATTTAAAAAACATCAAATCCGGAACACTACAAGACTTAGAGCTCCCTCTTCTGGTGTTCCATTTTCTTCCATGAGCGCTCAGAAAAAAAAAACAATGGCTTCTAGTAGTTCATTCGCTGAAGCATTAAAAAAAAATGATTCTGTGTTTTATTAAAATTGAAAATGTCCAAGATTTAAGCTGTGATCTTCACCTTCATCCCAAAAAAGGAAGTTACAATTCAGGAGAGATCTTAGATTAATCTGAATTGATCTGATTAAAATTGAGTGGTATTTAATTGGACTATTCAACTCTTTGGATTTGAAGTTTGAAAGCTGGTCAGAGTAAACAGAGATTGAAACTTTAAAGCAGACAATACAAGAAGTCAGAATGATAGAATAACGAAGTTGGAAGGGACCTTGGAGGTCTTCTAGTCCAACCCCCTGCTTCAGCATGAGACCCTTTGCTATTTCAGACAAATGGCTGTCCAGTCTCCTCTTAAAAATCTCCTGTGATGGAGCACCTAGAACTTCTAGACGTAAGCCATTCCGCTGATTAATTGCTCTTAATGTCAGCAAGTGTCTGTTCAGTTCTAAGTTGGATCCTCTCCTTGATAGGTTTCCATTTGTTACTTCGGGTCCTAGCTTTGGATCCTATGGAAAATGGGTTGTAGTCCTCGACTTACAACCACAAATGGGACCAAACTTCCCATTGCCCAGCAAGGCGGTTGTTAAGCGAGTCATACCTGATATTGCCGGTGTTTTTGCCACAGTTGTTAAGTGTATTGCTGTAGATTTTACATGAATCATGCAGTCGTTAAGCTAATCCAGCTTCCTCCATTGACTTCGCTTGACAGAAGCCGGCTGGGAAGGTCACAAATGGCAATCACATTGACCCCAGGATGTTGCAACTGTCATAAACACATGCCGGTTGCCAAGCACCTGAATTCTGATCACATGGCCGTGGAGATGCTGTGACGGTTGTAAGTGTGGGAACCAGTCATAAGTCACCTTTTTTTTCCAGTGTCTTCGAATGGTCACTAAACAAGTGGTTGTAAGTCAAGGACTATCTGTAGTATCTCCCCCCCCCCCTCGATTACGCAGCTTCTGCTGCTGTGTAATCCTAGGGATATATATATATATATATATATATATATATATATATATATATATATATATATATATATATATATATATGTTATATTTATGCTGATAAATAAATAAAGGGAGACTAGTATAGATCTATTTCAAGCTATTTAGCTCTCATCAGCTAGCCACACCCTTGTTGGGAATAGCTTGAAATAGATCTATACTAGTCTCCCTTTATTTATTTATCAGCATAAATATAACAAATGTAACAAAAAGGCAACAGTAAAAAAATATTGGGTTTCTGTCTGGATGGTCTCTTGTGACGAGCCGAAGACAGAGAGTGGAAGTGTGACCTTCCTCCCATATTTGGGCATACCAGGGGTTGTGACTTTATATATATATATATAAATATATACATTTAGTGTCACAACCCCTGGTAAGCCCCAATTATGGGAGGAAGCTAACTGCTTCCATCATCTGTCAATCGGCTCGTCACAAGAGTCCATCACGACAGAAACCCAATATTTTTACTGTTGCCTTTGTTATATTTGTGTGTTTTTATTTGTGCTGATAAATAAATAAAGGGAGACTAGTATAGATCTATTTCAAGCTATTTAGCTCTCATCAGCTAGCTAAATATATAATCATATATTTGATTCAAAAAGTCTCAGTCAGACGGTACTTTCCACTGGAGCCTAAGATGAAGAAAAAACCTTAGTTTTTGTTAAGAGCTTTTTCCTTGTTAAGTGATGATTATAAGTTGCTTAGCAATCAGGGAGCAAATGTGACTTCATACCTGCCATGTTTTCAAATGTACAGGGCCCTTTGCACCCTCCTTTGCAGCCACAGCCACCACCACAGCATCCACAGCCGTCCCAACCATCCCAGACTCACCACCAGCCGCACCAGTCTAACCAGCAGCAGCAGCAGCACTTGCTGCCTATGCCTCCCCAGCCTCTGATTCCGGTGGCCCCATCCCAGTTCAGGCCACGCCTACAGACTTCACAGCCAAGCAGTAATCGGATGCCATACCAGCAACGGCAAAGTCTGGTAAAGGCCAGGCATGTAAGTGTCCTTTCCATATAGAAACAAACACGGGCTCTTATTGGGCAGGGGCAAGACCTGAACCATCACCTTGGAAAAAGGTGTGAGTTCTTAGCACCCCTGCTGATGGCCCCTGACCGGTCCCCTGTGCCTGCATTCTATTAGTTCTGCCCTCAACAGATGATAGGTGGCTGGAATCTGAAACATTTTTATTTGGAACATTTATATCCAGCTTTTCTTCTGGGAGGTTGTGGGAATACGTGACCTGACAAAAGCGCGAATGTCATAAGCACGCCGACAAAACCGCGGTGTTAAAACTGCGATGTCAAAAGCGCGCCGACAACAGCGCGCCGATAGAAGCGCAATTTAAGGTAAGGTAAGGTTTAGGGTTAGGTTTAGGGTTAGGTTTAGGGTTAGGGTTAGGGTTAGGGTTAGGTTTAGGGTTACATTACAGCGCGCTTCTGTCGGAGCCCTTTTGTTGGCGCGCTTTAGGGCTAATTCGTTGCACGGTTTTGTCGGCGCGGTTTTATCACCGCGGTTTAGTCAGGCGCGGTTTTGTTGTTCGCGCATTTGTGGTGGAACCGTGGGAATAGGGGCTGTCCAACAGTTTTATTCATTTATTTAAATTTATTGGCCACCCAGCTTTAATGTGTTATGGATGTAGGGGGGGGGGGTAAAACAATAAAAATATCCTTAAAAAACCCCATCAAATTGCATGGACAGCCCAGGCTAAAATAAACGAACAAACAGCAAAACAAAACAGGGGCCTTAGACAAATAAACCTGCCATGATGGTTTCAATAAACATAAACCTTGGTTTTGAGAACAAACTCAGATTTTCAAAGCTTTCCAGAAGCCCAGGAGAGGGGGCTATCCTTATCTTTGGGGGAGATGTTGTTCCAGAGGATGAGGACCACAGTACAGAAGGTATGCTTCCTTATCCCCACACAATGACAAGGTTTAATAGAGGGAACCTGGAGAGCACTTTTGATCTCTCAGATACCCAGACTATGCAATATAGAAGTTATAGTGATACCTGATAAATTATTTCACTCAAAATTAGGCTGAAAGAGTTGTCCAGTTATTCCTATAGATCAGGAAAGAACCAAGAAGGCCCATTGGCTCATGCCCTCTCTCTTAACCTCTAGAAAGTGCTCTGGAGGTAATTGCATCCCATCTGTTTTCCTTTCTCCCCTCATTCCACACCCCCTTCTACATCCCCTGTGAAGTGTACTTTAATATGACTCCATTCTCTCATCTGTTGACATAGTAGATTAGATGGAGTCAAGCTACCACCATATAGGTAAGCACTTGTCTTTGAGTTGATTGGACTCCCAAGTGTAAGGTGCCAGGAGCTGGGGATAAATACTGTGTTTCCCCCCAAAATAAGACCCAACCAGAAAATAAGCCCTACCATAATTTTTCCAGGATGCTTATAATATAAACCCTACCCCAAAAATAAGCCCCGGTTAAGCTAATCAGCCAGATGGACATATTTAGTACTTTATTTCTCTGAAAATAAGACCTAACTAGAAAATAAGCACTAATGTGTCTTTTGGAGTAAAAATTAATAGAAGACCCGGTCTTATTTTTGGGGAAGCACAGTAGTTTGTAAAGGGCTATAAATTGTCTGCCATTATCATGGATTATAAGCTCAATATCAGGAGGCGTAAAGAGTTTCCTCATTTATCCCACCACTGGGCCTGTGCCACCCAACTACGGATAGCCTGGAGTGAATGGTATTTATTATAGCCCCATCCCCCAGGGAGCCACGAATAAGGCTGAAAGAAAGAAAACATCTTTTTCTTCCTAATAATAAAAGAAAATAAAAAGGCACTCTAAAACTATCACCTTGCAATTTACAAAGCTGTTAGTCCATCTGAAGGGGCTTGTACCACATTATAATTCCCAAGACACAAATTGGCACCCAGATACTTACAGTATTATTAGAGAATACATGGTAGCAAAGAGAAGTAGGGTTGAACATCAGAAAACAATAGTACGGGTTAACAAAATAATAGTAAGGCAAGCTCATCTGAAATGAAGACTGAGCTTATTGGAATTACAGGTAGTCCTCGACTTACAACCACAACTCAGCCCACAGTTTATGTTGCTACGTGAGAGAGTTGTTGAGTGAGTTTTGCCCTGTGTTACGACCTTTCTTGTTACGTTTGCTAAATGAATCACTGCAGTTGTTCAGTTAGTAACATAGGTCGTTAAGTGAATCTGGGTTCCTCATTGACTTTGCTTGTCAGAAGATGTCAAAAGGTGATCATGACATGACCTCAGGACACTGTCATAAACAGGAACCAATTACGAAGCAATTGAATTTTGATCACGTGACCATGAAGATGCTGCAATGGCTGTAAGTGTGGAAAACAATTATAAGTCACTTTTTCCAGTGCCGTTCTAACTTTGAATAGTCACTAAACAAACTGTTGTAAGTCGAGGGCTACCTGTATGGTTGTGAAACTAACAAGACTAGGATTCGGGCACACTGAAACTAAAACCAAAACTTGTAACCCAATCCAACTTGTTACTTACAACAAATTCTGGAATTCTTCATGCCATTGATTATTTTCTGAGTTCTAGAAGCTTCTTGTTCCATATTACTTGGAGCAGGGCAGTCTTTTCTTTCCTCCAGACAGACCTTGAAATGAAATGCCTCTAACGAAGTCCTTTCTGGCTAGTTAATCTCAGGGTAGGAGAGGGGTGTTGTTGTTAGGAGAGCTGTGTTTAATAGGACCTCTCAGCTTTTCTTGCTAGAGGGAGAAGGTTATATCATCTGTTCATCAGTTCTTCTCCATTGAAGAACCCTGAAATTTGACTTGGTAGAGGACAAGACCTTTACATCTTTACAGGATAAGATTTTTTTTTTTTTTTGGTTTCAGAACACACCAACACAAAGCATTGTGAAACGCCCGAACCAGCAGGCCCAATCATCTGCCTCAAGGAATAGTAATTTGCGTGAATTACCAATAGCACCTTTGCCTGCGATTGAGACTGCTAACAATAACCGACGAACTCCAGCTCCCTCTGTCCCAGTGAAAGCGGTTTCTAGTGCTACCGTTGCTATGAGACCGCCTACAGGTGTCAAGAACCAACCGGAAAAGATGGAGTCCAAGCCTAAAACAGTTACTCCTGCGACTCAGCCCAAAGTGGAGGTCAAATCTGAACCAGAGGTAAGACTCCCCCTCTAGCAGAGGCTTAGGTGCATTGGGTGCCCATTTTTGTTTCAACAACGATTTTGACCAAAAGAATATTTGCGTTTCAGTACTCTACTCATGTTCCAGTTTTATTCTGCCGAAATGCATTCTTTTTTTATCTTCAAAAACTAAATTTTGATTTAACAGACCACTCAGACAGAAGAGATGTTCGTTAATCCCCAATGTCTATTAAATCTGAAAGGTCACTGCGGTGGCGTAGTGGTTAGAGTGTAGTATTGCAAGCTACTTCTGCTGCCTGTTGGCTGCCTGCAATTTGGCAGTTTGAATCTCACCAGGCTCAAGGTTGACTCAGCCTTCCATCCTTCCGAGGTGGGTAAAAAATGAGGGCCCAGATTGTTGAGGGCAATATGCTGATTATGTAAACCGCTTATGACTGTCAAGCACAGTGAAGCGGTATATAAGTCTAAGTGATACTGCTGTTGCTCCTGCATTAAAAAAACCTGATTGCTGTTTTGCACATGTCTAAAAATATGCAGCCTGGAGTGCCCTGTTGCATTGCAAATGGAAGCGAAGGAAAACTCCTTCTACCAGTCTTTCCAGTGGCATACTGCTCCATTCTTTCCATCTTTTGCTTGATGGACCAATAGCCATGACTCTTGGTGGTGTACAGTCCTATCACAGCAGTGCAAAGCATTAGAACAATCAAAGTGGTATAAACCCATGTCTCAATTACAAACCTGGAAATCAGAATCGTATCCCCAACACCATCTAATCTCATCTGATTACTTCACCCTTCCCTAAAACCTGGATGAACAGCCAGGTCTTCAGAACTCTACAAAAAACAGCTAGCAGGTTTGGGGGCATCAGAATCTGTGATGGGTACATTTCCACAGGGCAGGTGCAGCCACAAAGGAGGCTGACCTAATCTCAGTTTTTCCACTACAAATTTCTGTGGCTATGAAAGACAGTTGTTAAGTGAATTTTGCCCCATTTTATGATCCCTTGGCCTCAGTTGTTA
The DNA here is from genome assembly GCF_009769535.1 of Thamnophis elegans. Taxonomy (NCBI): domain Eukaryota; kingdom Metazoa; phylum Chordata; class Lepidosauria; order Squamata; family Natricidae; genus Thamnophis; species Thamnophis elegans. Next base: position 11,198,227 of record NC_045558.1, read on the forward strand.
AGTGAATGCTGTGGTCGTTAACCAAATCTGGCTTCCCCCATTGTTTTTGCTTGTCGGAAGCTGGCTGGGAAAATTACAAATGGGAGGGTCACATGACCTCGGGACAGTTCACACAGCTCTTCGTAAATTCATGCCAGTTTGCCAAGCACCTGAATTTTGATTTCATGATGATGGGGATGCTACGATGGTCGTAAGTGTGAAAGCTGATCATAAGTCACTTTTTTCAGTGTCCCTAAACTAATGATTGTAAGATGAAGTCTATCTGTATTTCAATTCAATAGATGCACTAGCGAAACAGTTTCTGTGGAGCTTTCCATTTTGGGTGTGTGTGTTTGAGTTTCTAAATAAAAATATCCTCTAAGTCACATGACAGGGAAAATAAATCCCACTTAACCTAAAAGCAGACATTCTTGCTAATACATAAAAGTGAGCAGATATCAGAAAGTAACAGCTGTTGATATTTCACTATATTGTAGCTGCACTGAAATATTTAGCTCTGAGGTGATTGCTTTGTTTTTTTTTGTAATATGGAGTATTTAAATGTAATATAATGGAGTGGAATAGATTACTTCCTGATTTAATCTTTTCAGCAGGAAAGATGTTCTTCTATTTAGTGGTCTTTGCAGCTTTAAGACCTGTAGACTTCAACTCCCAGAATTCCCTAGGTATTCATACAAGGGAGATATAAGCCTTACTATGGAAGCAGGGGACACTCGTGTTTAAGCAGCTATGTCTTTCCAGATTATTACATTTTCCCTTGAGCAGTAAGCTGGGGAGTGGATTGAGTGAGGTAAGAGCAAGAAGCAAGCCTGCTTTTATTGAACATTTCATTAAAATTATTACAGGTAGTCCTCAAGTTACGACTACAATTGAGCCCAAAGTTAATGTTGCTCAGTGAAACATTTATTAAGTGAGTTTTGCCCCATTTTATGACCTTTCTTGCCACTGTTGTTCAATGAATCACTGAAATGGTTAAGTTAGTAACACTGTTAAGTGAATCTGCCTTTCCCATTGACTTTGCTTGTCAGAAGGTGATCACATGACCCCGGCATACTGCAACTGTCATAAATATGAGTCAGTTGCCAAGTATCTGAATTTTGATCATGGGGATGCTGCAACAGTTTTAAATGTAAAAAACCCAGAGTCATGGAATCATGAACCCAGGCTGTTGGCTTTCCAGATAACAAGCCCAACATCTTTACCGCTGAGCCACTCTAGTAAAGGGTAGAACCCAGGTGTGAAATCCAGCAGGTTCTGGAGAACCGACAGCGGAAATTTTGAGTAGTTCGGAGAACCAGCAAATGTTACTTCTGGCTGGCCCCAGAGTGAGGTGGGAATGGATATTTTGCAGTATCCTTCCCCTGTCACGCCCACCAAGCCACGCCACACCTACCAAGCCACGCCCACAGAACTGATAGTAAAAAAAAATTGAATTTCACCACTGGCGGAACCTTTCAAATTGGATTTTTTCCGGAGCGAGGGACAGGAGGCTCCAGTGGATGGTATTAACACGCTCAATTGGCCACAAGACTGGGATGAAGCTGAAGCCACACATCTATGCTCCACCCTTTACTTCTAGTTTCATCTCAGTCCAGCCAAAAAACGAGACCTATTTTTTTGTCCTGTATTTTTACCATTCCTGGACCCTCCTTGCAATTGCAGTCCCCTTTGGAATCGCTCTTTCCTTCTGCCAGTAAGTTGCCTGGCTGGGGCATTCTATTTCTGGCCTCCAGGGGCACTATTTGTCTTGCTAAAGGCTGGGAAGGCTCGGTTGCCATTGCTAGGGCCATTTATTGAGAGGGCCATTTCCTCTGGCATTGCTGTTGGCCTACAGTAGCAGGCTGCCTGGTTCTTAGCATCGGATCAGGGCAAGGGCCCCAGGCCCAGCTCCTCTCAGGCACATCCTCCCTCTGCTCCAGTAAGCAGCCCTGTGTCTCCCTCCCTAGTTAGCAAAGGATCAGTGTCCGGGGATGAGGCCCAACTGGAACCTGATTTATCTGAAGATGAGGATGATTCCAAGCCTAATCCTCCAGCCTTCACTGGCCTTTTTCTGCCAAATTTATCCCGATCCCTCCTGCGCAAGGCGCATGCCACTGCATAGGTTGAGGAGGGTGAAGGGTCTAAGGAAGGAGCTAAGGACAGAACTAAAGAGGGTGCCAAGGAGGGGGGGGTGCAGCAAAGAAGCCTAGAGGCCCAGTCTTCTCTGAACCCAAGATGGTTAAGAAGGAGATCCCTGCCCCATACCTATTCTGGAGGTGGTAAAGAAACAATGGAAGAAGCCTACTGCCTTTCCCAACCCTGGTAGTAATGATAGGCACTCTTATAATATTGAGCCAGGCATTGCAGCTACCCACCGTGGACCCACCTGTGGTCGCCTTAGAATCACCTACCTCTCTGGTGGCCAAAGATGTGGCTGACAACCTTAAGGCAGATGACAGGAAAGCGGAGATGACTCTGAGGAAGACATTCCAGTTGGCGGCCTGGACCATCAAGTCTGCCTCGTTCTTCAATCGTACGCTATCCTGTGGATGGAGAAGATCCAGGAACGCATCCCCCAGAAGATATGCGGCTCCACCAAGACCTAAACAAGTTAGTGCCGGTGGTGCAGTTTTCCGCTGATACCATGTTGAATGACATGAAGTTTGCTTCCAGGGCAATGATGTCGTCCGTTACCTCTTGTCGCCTTCTTTGGCTCCGGAGTTGGCAAATGGACAACAAGTCAAAGTGGCAGCTGACATCAGCTGACTACACAGGGGGCTCTCTCTTCAGAGCTGCCCCTGACCCGCTCCTCGTGAAGGACAAGAATAAGAAGAAGGTGCTGCCCACTTTGGCAAAAAAGATGGAGCAGAAGTCTACGTCGTTCTACCGCAGGCCCTCATATCACCCTCAGGAGCAGGAGGGTCAACACAGCAGATACTATTCCCCTAGGTGGGAGAGGCAGCCTGAGAGAAGTTACAACAGAGATAGGCTCCGTTTCCAACAAGAGAGTAAGTGGCCCCTTTTGAGGGAGAGGTGGTCGTTCTTACCGCCGGGGCAAATAGGTAGTCTCCGACCCCACCCATTGGTGGTTGCCTGGCTCTCTTCCCTGAGGCCTGGGTGGAGATTTCCTCAGATGCTTGAGTGCTCAGCATGGTTACACATGGGCTTCAGCTAGAGTTCCTCTCCATTCCCCCAAACAACTTCTGCACATTTCCCCCCACTCAAAACATAGACAAGCGCAAGGGGATGCGTCAGGCTATTAAGCATCTGACATTGCTGCAATAGAACCGGTCCCTTCGGATCAGGTGGGTCAGGGATTCTATTCAAATGGTTAGGTTTTTCTGTTAACTTTGAAAAGAGGTCTCTCATCCCATCCACTAGGATCCTTTATTTGGGGGCTGTTAGAGATTCTCGTTCAGGGAACATTTTTCTCTCCCTGGACCATAAGTCCAGTTTGATTAAAATGGTTAAGCAGGTCCGCAGGGACCGTTAGGTTCCATAGCCCTTCTCTCCAGCTTGTTGGGAAAGCGCATATCCTGCATTGAGGTAGTACCGTGGGCACGATTGCATACCAGGACCCTGCAGTGCCGCCTCCTGCCATTCCAGAGGGCCAACACCAGCAGTTCGCTGGCCAAGGCCAAGGCCACCCCTCAGGTACTGATCTCCTTAAAGTGGTGGCTGTCCCCAGCCTTGCTCAAGGGGTGTGAGTTCAGGGACCAGGAGCGCCTCGTGCTCACCACGGACGTCAATCTTTTTGGCTGGGGGGGGGCGACCCTGGGATATCAGTTAGCCCAGGGTCGGTTGTCCTGGCAGGAGCTCCGACACAATATCAACTGGTTGGAGCTCCGGGTGATCCATCTGGTGCTTCGACACTTTCGGAGCTCCATCGGGGGCATCACATTCTGGTCCTCACCGACATTGTGGCGGCCAAGGCCTACATCAGTAGGCAGGCAGCACACATTACAAGGCACTGCAGGCCAAGGCAATGTCACTGGGCAGCTGGGCGGAGAGAGACACTTATTTTATTTTATTTATTTTATTATTAAAATTTATATGCCGCCCAATCCCGAAGGACTCCAGGCGGCTTACAAAAAAGAAAGAAGAGAAAGAAAAAGAGAATAATAAAAAGGACAATTTAAAATCACCAAACACATGCATTCGTTCTAATCGGGGCTGGACCTCAACAATGAGGTCAACAGCCCCAGGCCTGCTGGAACAGCCAGGTTTTAACAGCTTTCCTGTTTAACAGCAAGCTTTGACTTGCGGTCAATCCGGGCGGAGCACATCATGGGGATCTACAACTATCAGGCTGACTGGTTGAGTCGAGAAACGGTGGACAATGGAGAGTGGAGCTTCTCCATGGAGCTGTTTCAGAGCATCTGCCAGAGGTTCGGACAACCGGTGGTGGACCTCTTCGCCACTCCTGCCAACGCCCAGCTTCCCTGGTTCTTTTCTTGGTTCCCAACTCAGGGAATCGAGGAGGTCGACGCCCTTTGCACAAGGTGGCTGGGTGGGCTACTGTACGCTTTTCCTCCCCTCCCCCTCATTCCCAGGGTAATTCAGAAGCTAGTCAGGGAACAGGCGGAGCTGATCCTGGTGGCACCTCACTGGTCGAGGAGGGCCTGGTTTGCGCATCTCATGACCCTGTCGGTCCGGCCTCAATGGAGGATCCTGGAGGGGGAGATAGCGTTGCACCAGGGGAAGCTAGTGCATCCGGAGCCACACTGGCTGCAACTAGCTGTGTGGAGATTAAGCGGGAGTGCCTGAGGGAGGCTCACTTGTCTCTGCGGGTGATTAGAACCACAGAGGCCTCGTGCAGACAATCTACTATGAGGATCTAAGACTCCACCTTCGTGGCCTGGTGTAAGGTGAACCAGGAGGTGTTGAGGTTAGATCCGGTTTTTATGCCAAAGGTAAATTCCATTTTTCATCGTTCCCAGGAGGTTGTACTTCCGGATTTTTGTACGGATCCGGTTAGGGAACGTGAACAGCAATGGCACTGGTTGGAGGTCCTGCGTATTTATTTGAAGCGGACAGCCTCCTTCCGGAGGTTGGAGGCATTCTTATCTTTCCAACCTTCACCGCTGGGTAAGAAGGTGATGTTTTCCACCATTAGCCGGTGGGTCCACTTAGCTATTACCCTGGCATATGAGTCCCAGAGGTTGCCTGTGCTGGCCGGTATTATGGCACATTCGACGAGGAGCACTGCCACTTCGGTGGTTTGGGCTTCCCAGGCACCGATAGGTGACATTTGCAGAGCGGCTACGTGGGCTTCCCCATTGCTGTTTATTCGGCATTACAGGTTGGAGGTTCCACCACAAAACCGCGAAGCCCTTATCCGCGCCGACGTAAGTGCGGAGGCAAATCCGCGCCGTCCGAAGCGCTAAGAAAAAAATGACCCTACCGCGGTGACATAACCGCGGAGGGCAAATCCACGCCTACCATCCTAAACCTAACCCTAAACCTAACCCTAAACCTAACCCTAAACCTAACCCTAAACCTAAACCTAACCCTAAACCTAACCCTAAACCTAGGGGCTCGCAAGCGGGGCAGCGATGCGCGGCAGAGGCAGGCCGCCCTCTTCTTCCTCAACAACATCTCCTTGGACGGCCGGAGGAAGAGGCAGGGCAGGTGGCGTTGGCGGAGCCCGCGCCCCGCCTGCTGCTGCTGGCCTCGCTTGGCCCCCCCGCAGGCTTCCTGCTGCCCCCCCGCGGCTGAGCTGGACCCTTCCCGCAGGCTGGGCGCGGCCGCTGCCCTCCTGCCCCAGCTGCTGCTGGGCAGCCCGCTTTGCCCCGTGCCCGCTGTCGCTGTCAGCCCAGCTGCCCTGGCGGGGGTCTTGGTGGGCACCCCCAAGACGGGCATTGCGCCCCCCTAAACCTAATCCTAACACTTACCTTAATTTAAATCGGCCCTTTTGTCACCGCACTGTTGTCGCGGTGGTGATGACGTCGCGGCTTTAGCAACGCGGTTTAATCACCGCTATTTTGACGAGCGCGGGTTTGTCGTGCCACGGAGATTGGACACGTTCACATCAGCTGATGCAGCGTTTGGGCACAGGGTGCTACAGCAGATCATTGCAGATTGTTAGTTCCCTGCCCATGGGATTTAGCTTTGGTAGATCCCATCCGCTGGAGCCTCCTGTCCCTCGCTCTGGAAAATGGCTATAGGTCTTACCTGAACTGCTATTTTCGGGGCTGGGACAGGAGGCTCCAGTTCCCGCTCTAAGATAGTTAGTCTAGCTGGGGTGGTGGGAGTTCTCTCTGGTGCCTTGTTTTCATGTCTCCGGGGAGCTTGCTTCGATTAAACTGGAAGTAAAGGGTGGAGCACAGAGGCGTGTCTTCAGCTTCATCCCAGTTTCGTGGCCAATTGGGCGTGTTAATATCATCCACTGGAGCCTCCTGTCCCAGCCCCGAAAATAGCAGTTCAGGTAAGACCAACTGCCATTCTGCTCAGGGTGTTTACTTATTTAATTATTCTAAAACTGTATCGGAGTTTCCCAAGTAGGCAAGAGAAATGGGTGGAATGGTTAAGCATATGCAGGGTGGGAGAATTTGGTACAGATAGTCTTCAACTCATGGCCAGTTGGCACTAGAATTTCTGTTGTTAAGCAAAGCAGTTGTTAAGTCAGTTGCACCCAATTTTATCACCTTTTTTGCCATGGTTGTTAAGCAAATCACTGTAATTGGTAAGTGAATCAGATGGTTGTTAAGTGAATCCAGGTTTCCCCCATTGACTTCGATGGCTAGGAAGATTGCAAATGTCAATCATGTGACCCCGGAATGTTGCAGCCTTCGTAAATACATGCCAATTGCCTGAATTTTGATCATGTGATTATGGGGATACTGCGGTGGTTGTAAGTGTTCGGAGGTATTGTAACTTTGAAAGGTAACTACACAAAATTAAGGATTATTTATAGGAAGCAGTGAACTTTTAAGATTTTTTATACGCTCGAAAAAAATAGTCACAATTTCAGTTGGTGATTATTACATTAATTCTATTAATATTAATATGGTATCATTCTTCTCAGGTTTTTTTTCATTTTCTTGTAACTGCTTTCAGAACACATAATTTTCTTAACAGACTTTAGTATCAATATTTTTTTATTGGAAATGTTATATAGACAATAAATCTAAGCAGCTAAATCTATTATCAAAGAATAGTAAATTTATTGTACATTGTACATGGTTTGTAGCTTTCTGTAGGAGTAAAGTCTGCTGGTCCATTTGAAAAGCAGCAATTCACATTATTAAAGTATGTTGAAACTGCAAATTAAAAAAACAACAAAAAGATTTTTTTTTACTGTTAATTTCCCAGTAGCTTTGAATAAGGATATATATCCTGCTGGAGTTTTAAGGTTAGTGGAGAGATTATTAGGCACACAAAGGCTGCAATACTTTCTAAAAAGCTTAAGGCTGGAATATTAAAGCCATTCCTGATATTCCATTAATATTCCAACATTGCGTTTGGCAACATTTTAATTCTGAAGAGAGTGCATGAGTTCAAGGTCAGAGAGATTGACTTGCGCTGTTCATTATAACCAATTATTGTGTGACAAATGAGTTTCAGATCAGGCTGAAAATTCTGTAAGAAAAATCAATAGTTCTAATCAGGGCCTTTCAGGTCATTTACCATCCTACCTTTTGTTAGTTTGTCAGAAAAGAGCAAGATAAAAACTGTGTGACACAGTGGGCTGCCTCTTATTGTTACTGCTCCCATTTGAAACAATATTTGAGTTCTTGAATTATATTAATAGTTTAATTAGTTTTAGCAACTTCTAAATGAGTTCCGATTTAGAAGGCTTCAGTTTCAGCTTTCTGATTTACTGTATTTAAAAAATCCAAAGTAAGAGTAAAATCCTCCTCGTTGCTTGTTTGATTAATTGCTCATTAGCCTTTGTTAGCAGCTTTGTTATTAAACAGAGGGCATTTCAGTTAATTTAAGAATACCACTGGGAAAGCCATATATATATATATATATATATATTTGCCAGACGTAACTTTATTTTTGTGGCTATCCTGCAGTTTCCTGATGAAGATGAGGAAACCAGGCAGTACCGCTTGAAGATTGAAGAGCAGAAACGCCTGAGAGAAGAGATCTTGAAACAAAAGGAGCTCAGGCGGCAGCTTCAAGCTGGGGCCCGAAAAAGAGAACTGCTGGAAAGGCTGGCACAGCAGCAGCAACCACAAGGCTCTGCAGGCCAACAGGAGGAAGAGGACCCTCCACAGCTGCCCACCAATGGAAACCCATTGCTTTCTCTTCCTGGTGCTCAGCCCCGCCAAAATGTGAAATATAGACTCATGGTTAAAAAACAAGAGGTGGCCATTCCAGGCTCCCTGACTGTTCTACCTAAGCCTGCGAACGTTCTCCAGGCTGGAGACGGCGCACAATTTCAAGGACAGCAAATAAAAACCATAAAGCAACTACGGCAGGCTAGGACAGTACCTGAAAGCGAGCTCCAGCCGCCCTATAAAGCTTTGCAAGTGAAGTCTCCTGCTGCTGCTCAGGTGAACCTGCCTCCGATTAGTCGGGTGGCACTGGCGCAAGGCCAGCCTCAGGAGGTGAAGCCTGGGATGAAAAGGACTGTCATGCAGCGGGCAAACAGTGGGAGTGGCGATGGGCCCCATATCGGCACCAAAGTCAGGGTGATAAAATTATCAGGAGGGGTAAGTTACCAGGCATGTCTCTCTTACTGTTGTGATCTGTCCTGTCGGTGTCATCCTCGGAAGCTCAGCTACAGAATTGTCTTTCCAACACCCATTTGTAGCTTTTCCCCGACTAACTTCGAGGGGAAAGCTAAGCACAAAGATATATGCCACTAATGATATGACTCTCTCCCCTCCCTACACATCACAGCATGGGTGGACATTAACCTTTATTATGATCTTAAATGGCCACATTGAACTGATGGAGCTACAAAATGCAGGCTCAAATGTTAAGTAGTGTAAAAGCACACTCCTTGGGGTAATTATTTAGTAGAAATAGTGAACATTTGATATTTAACTGTAATTACAAAAGAAAGTAGCAGTGAATATCAGGTAAGTAATTGCATATGGTTAAGGGCCAGAAGAGCAATGCCATATTTTTTTTTTTTTGGCTCCTTTGGCAAAAACATAAACATGCTCACCACCTAGACCTAGAAAAGCTCAGAATTCTAGACTTAAGATATACTGTAATTTCCATTGAATGTATATTGTATTATTTTTACAACAGGAAATGCGATGTAACAGGGGTCCCCTGGGCTGCAGGGGACCACAGCCAGTACAGAACTGGGAATGTGGGAGCGGTGGATGAGCGCACATGTACGCGTAGCTCTGCTTCCATGCACAGCGGGAGAGCGCGCACGCCCACCACTTGTGCAAATGGAGTGGTGCATTGTCCTGCCGCTTATGCAGAACCATCCCTCTCTCCCCCGCCCACCCCCTGCCGGTCCGCAAAGCTGGAATGGTTGGAGACAGCTGTGATATAAATCAAAAGAGTGGGAGAGAATAGGAAGCAAAAACAGTACAGTTTATACGTACGTTGCATGGAGCTGGAAAAAAGGGGCGATTGTTTTTCTGATTAAAATGTGCAATTGGTCTTCTGGAATGTTCACATATAAAAGTGTGCAAGACAAACCTGAAAAGAGGGTGGGGCTTCCTAAATGCATCTAGTGACAGATCATATCAATAGAATCTTTTTTCCTTCGATCTTAATATTAGAATTCAAAGTTATGAAATTAAATGTAGAGAGATTCAGTACCGACAAAAAGAAGAAAAAAAACATTCTGAAATTGGGGAAGTCGCTGCTAGTAATTATAGTAATAGGAGCCCATTTAAAAATGAACACCAGTGATTCATTGCATTGATTAGGTTATACTGGTATTGATGGTCGTTTAGAAGCTTCTGAACTATAGCTGGGAAATAGTGATGGAAAGGGACGTCATTATCACTGTCATTATGTACTGTATATACACAACAATGTGAAATCACAGTTGCCATTTTTAGCTGGTGCACATCAAAATTATTCTCAAGAACCTAGGATGTCGCAATATCGCTGCAGAGCCAAGCAGTATGGCCTTTTGTAATTGGCAGATGAAAATTTTGTTAATGTGCATGTTTTCTTAGGGCCAGCCAGGATTTCTGGTATGGCAGCCAAGGTAGCAATAGCCACTGGGACCATCAGGCAGGCTTATCCTATAGTCTTTCAATTTGCATTTTCATATCTAATATGTTGCATTTATTATTATTTAAATGTATATGCCAACTTCCAGCCATTGCTGGGTAGTTTACCAGTGATTTAAACATAAAAACCAATAAAGTCAAGGGAGGAAAAAAAAGAGTTAGAGATGACAGAATAACAAACAGGGAAGAAATGAAAGAGAATGGCCTAAATTAAGAGATGTCAGTCATCGCCAGTAAAGTCCTGAGTGTTTAGGTCCCTTCGAAACATCAGGACGGGGGTCATTCAGATCTCCAAGGGATCTTATTCCATAAGATAGGTGCTGCAGATGGCATTCCTTAAATGAAGGAACCAGGAGTATGCCAACCTTGCCATATTGATTGGGCAGAGAGTATGTGAAATGCAGTAGGTAGCTCTTCAAATAACTAAGCCTTATGCCTATCTACATAGTCCAGGTATATGAGCTTGCCAAATGCACCCATTAGGCCACTGGATAGTTGGGTTATTTTTACATTCTAATCTCTATTCTACTTTAACTTTACTTTAGAGCCGAGGTGGCGCAGTGGTTAAATGCAGCACTGCAGGCTACTTCAGCTGACTGCAGTTCTGCAGTTCAGCTGTTCAAATCTCACTGGCTCAGGGTTGACTCAGCCTTCCATCCTTCCGAGGTGGGTAAAATGAGGACCCGAATTGTTGTTGGGGGCAATATGCTGACTCTGTAAACTGCTTAGAGAGGGCTGAAAGCCCTATGAAGCGGTATATAAGTCTAACTGCTATTGCTATTAACCATTTTATATTCAGGTTATATCAATCATTAGAAAACTTTCAAATTATTTTAAACCTAATTATACACTTGAAAATACTATTATGTCATTTGTTATCCCTCCCCCCCCTTATGTACATATTTAAACATACACATACTTAACTTCAATTGGAAGGGAAACCAATTGATTGGATTGGTTTTTATTAATTTTTAAAACTACACAGTAATCTTGCTTACTGTTATTTACCACAATATTCAAAAATCTCCCCTTTTTAGTGTTGCCACAAACCTGTGTCTTGACATTTTGGGGGGCGAGGGGGGTGGCTTTTTGCCTCTAAAGTACAGTGTCTCTTTATACTTTGGTCTCTCTTGCAGAAAACAGGAAGAAACCTGCTTTGGATAGTTCCACCACTGACTGCAATTCAGACATTAGAAAATGGGAAGAAGTGGCTGATTGTACTTCTTTCCCAAAAAATTAAAATGTGGTATAATTGCAAATCTGTTATCTACATAAGAGTATTGGTGCCGTAAGGTAAAATGGTAACTTATTACCACTTAAATATGGCAGCAGACTCTCCGTATATACCCCCAATATCCCTGTATCTTTGGGTTCTGCAAGCCACACATATCTGGTCATTTTCTATCTCTGCTTTAAAAATAATAGACAGCTATTACATTCAAAATGTGATAGATTTTAAGCTGAAGGGTAAATGGTTCCCTTCCTCTTATTTTCCAGGTATAAGAATAGCAAGACTTTTTAAAATGGAAAATGTTGTGGTACACAGATACTAATGTAATATGTGCATTCAAACACATACATTTTCATATTCTGCAGTTGCAACTATATATTATTCTGTCAAAAATCTTCAGCCCGAAGTGCATATAAACAGTACCGGAGGGTGTCCCAAAGAAGCTCCCCCACCCCCAAAGGCAATTTTTGTGTTTTTTCTTTTGAGAACATTTTATTTCTCATTCAAGAAGCATCTTCAGTTCTAATTAACTGGTAGGGAATGGAATAATGTATATTCTTTGTAGTAATCCAGTCATTACCATTCTGAGGGTTGGTCCTTAGCTCTCTGAGAATTGTTGTGGCCACTTGGGGGTTTATCTGTATCCTCAGAGTCACCTAAACGAGAATGTAAACGGATATGGAACCTTCTTGGAACTGCTGAAAGAACTGCATTGTAAATAGGAGATAGGTGGTCTCACATCTCTCCCCCTCTGTTGAGGGAGGGCTATTCAATTTTGACATAGATTGACTCTTTGACTCCTGTTTCAAACCATTGATCCTCTCTGTCCAAAATGTGAACTTTGATGTCTTCAAAAGAGTGAACTTTGTCTTTCAGATGCAGATGGACTCCTGAATCCTGTCATGTGTTTGTTCTCCTATGTTGTGCCATGGGTTTGTGAAGTGGTTGTTTTGTTTCCCCAATGCACAAGACTGCACATAAGTCACTGTGTTGCACTACATATATCACATTGCTCTGTTTGTGTCAGGCTGTTTTGCTCTTTGAGTGAACAAGCTTCTGTCTTAATGTATTCCTGGGTTTAAAGTGTGTATGTATGTTGTGTTGGTTGTAAATCCCCAGTAAAAGGAAGAACAGAAACACAAGGAAGCCTTCAGAACTTATAATTACCCTAATTGGACCTTCAACAAATCTACAAAAAGATCCAGCAGGACTTCCTTTGTAACAGACAAAGAAGAAAACAACAAACGGAACATCATCATTTCATAAGTTGCAGGAATATTGCAAAAGCTTAGGAGGATTTTTAGCCACTACAACATACATGCACACTGTAAACCCAGGAAAACATTAAGACAGTAGCTGGTTCACCCCAAGGACAAAACATTTAGACACAAATAGAGCAATTGTGATATATGTGGTGCAGTGCAGTGAGATGTGCAATCTGTACATTGGGGAAACAAAACAACCACTTCGCAAGCCCATGGCACAACAAAGGAGAACAAATTTATCAGGACAAGATTCAGCAGTCCATCTGCATCTGAAAGGCAAAGGTCACTCTTGAAGATAACCAAGTTCCCATTCTGGACAGAGAGGAGCACTGGTTTGAAAGAGGAATCAATGTAGCCATCTATATGACTGTATCTTATGTTGTATCTTATGATTTATGGTGAACATATTTTATGATTATGGTCATGATTCATCATTTGTTGCTTGTATGTACACTGAGATCTTATGCATTGCAGTCAAATACCTTGTGTGCCCAATCAGACTTGGCCAATAAAGAATTCTATTCTGTAGCAAAATTGATATAGCTCTCTCTCAACAGAGAGAGAGGGATATGACATCACATATCCCCTGTTTACAAGCCATCCATTCAACAATCCTAAGAAGATTCCACATACATTTGCACTCTGATTCAGATGACTCTGAGCATATAGCCAACTGGGAAGATCGCAAATGGCAATCAGGTAATCCCGGGACATTGCAACTGTAGTAAGTGAATGTTGGTTGCCAAGTGCCCAAATTTTTGTCATGTGAATAAAGGATGCTGCAACAGTTGTAAGTATGAGGAGTGGCCACAAGCCACTTTCTTCAGTGCCACTGTAAGTTTGAACAGTTACTAAACTAATTGTAAGTTGAGGACTACCTGTATTCAAAAGGTTTCTGGGGAAGGTGAAAGAACCATAGTATTCTTCTTTTAATGACAAACAGCTAGTTCTATGCAGTTGTATATGACATTACTTTGAAATTCTTTCTAAATGTCAGATACTATGTTTACTTGTAAATGTGAGCAGCCTTGCAAATAACTCAAGTAATTAACTCATTTATTTTAGGAGTCGTACTTTCTTAGAAAAAGGGACTTCCATTATGTTTTACAATTTTGTAATTAATGCCTGCAATGAGATTGAGAGGATTTTGGCTCTAAAAATTACTCAAAGTGCATCAAACCCCCACTGTGTTCACTTTAATGTAGCAGCTGTTCTGCAGGTAAGTAAGAAGACACTGAGGTCATGGAATCTCTCTTTTTGCATTTTGTCACCAAAAGAGCAGAGTGGCATTTAATGCATGATAGCTAAAATTGATGAAAATTGCTCCAGCAGAATTTCTCAATGCTAAAGAAACCAACTGACTTTAAGTTGCCTTGATAGTTCTTATTCCTAATAGGACATGCAGTATTTTGGCAAGAAGATCATCTTTCCAGCAAATCCTCTGGTTCTAGTCTTTATGCTTGTAGAATTGTTCTGTACTAAGAGTAGAATGTTCTCCTTTCAGTATGGAGCAGGAATATCTTGCAGCTCAGAACGCTATTGTAGTCATCTGAAATTCTCTTTCTGATTTTGACAGACCTGTTTTCTTCAGAGCCTTTTGGATTGTGTCCCAATCCAAACCCAATCCAAGGTGTGGGATTTTTCCTCCGCTTCTCTGAAAGGCAACTGGATTTCCTTGGTGTTTTCTTTGAAAATGTTTTGTTTCTCATCCAAGAAGCTTCTTCAGATTTTCTTCAAAGAAAACGCCAAGAAAGTTTGGTTGCCTTTTGGAGAAGAAAAAACCCAACAACTTTGGAACAACCATGATTGAGAATCTCCATAGACCTATGATGGAGAACCTATGGCATGCATGCCACAGGTGACATGCAGAGCCCTCTCTGCAGGCAGGCCAGCCATCGCTACAGCCCAGCTCCACTGTGCATTTGTGCTCACCTCCCGCTAGCCAGCTGATCTTCGTGTCTCTGCTGAGCATTCGTGGGAGGCGGGATGCATACGCAAGGGGGCACTCACATTGCATTTTGGGGCCTCGCATAGCACCCCTGTTCCCTGTTTCGGTTTCCAGTTTGGTGCAGGAGGCCTTCCAGGCCCAAAACAGGGCACGGGGGGGGGGATGCCCACCCCGTTTTGGGCCTGGAAATCCTCCCGCACCAACCTGGATGCCAAAAGTGGGTGGAGGGTCAAGTGCTGGGGGTGGGGTAGCAGGAGGGTTGCACTCATTTTGGGTGGGGACGTGCGTAGACACTTTCAGCACACGATGACCAAAAGGTTAGCTATCACTGTCCTTTTGAACTGCACATCACTCTGGAAATGAAGGTGGTGGGGAAGCATCTTGCTACCAGGAGTGAATGTGGGGGTTGGCTCACATGGCAGCAGTTCTTATAATAAGGGCAACTTTTCCCGAGATTCTGCAGCTGCCTTCCACAACTGCTCTGCACCTGTAGAAAAAGGTAGGGTTATTGAAGAAAATTATAACCATGTGACCTTGTTTTCAAATGCTTGACAGAAAAAGGGAGAATTATGATGCAAAGACAAACCTAAACATTTAGCACAAATAAAATGTAGTTACACTATGCACATAAATATATAATTATACCTCATAAATACAGTACATTTACAAACATTTGTAAATAAAGGTACTCCTGCAAGTAGCAGCACCTCACTGATTTTTGCTGATTTCATAAAGTTCAGAAGGATACAACTGCATCAGGTAGAAACAAATCAGAACAAAATGACCAACCATTTTTCTGTCATTGACAAGAAAGGATGTTGATATTTCTGTGTCAGTCTTAAGCACTAATTGAGCTTGAGTGGAGAGGAACTTTGAATCTGTGATTACGTATTGCATATTCACATTCCAAGGTCAAGAAAATAATGCATTTAAGAAATTGCCTGGTTTCATTTCTGGAGGGAGCACTTACGTATTATAACATTAATGTGCCATTTTGGACATTTTCAAGGCTATCTGTACAATATACAAGATCCTTCTCTGCTTACTAACATACTGAAATAACAGCTGAATTTAAGTTGCACTTAAAACATTTATCTCTGGTCCAAATATTCCTCTCCTGGCTTCTGCATTGCCTCAGCATTTTCGGTGTGCGTGTAGATGCGTTGTGATTATTCCTGAAATATTTTCCTGCTTTATTCTTAACCTGGCATTGCCTGAGTCCTGTGTAAATGTGAAATTTGATTGAGTAACAATGAAAGTTCTCCTCTGTGTCCCAATGTGTGTGAGGAGTATTTGCGACTTTTGGAAGTATACACGTAATAGTAGGAGATTCACCAGCAATTGGAAAGATTTTGAAGAGGAAGTCGTGATCTTTTGCTAAATGAATATTTGCAGTTTCTGTTACCTGGCTTTATTTTCCTTTGTGTTGTCTCTAAATGTTTTTGTGTCCTCAGTGTGAGAATTCTTGGGGAAAATTTTTCCAATAGGACCCATTTTACTCTGACAGAATTTTCTTGCTTTAGATGATGGGAGCATTTTAAAGGGGTCCTTTGGCAGTATTTTATCCCTGGTAAATGTCTGGTGTTGCTGTTCTCTTTCGTTTACATTGGAATTTTGATTGTCTTTCCTTTTTGGTCCAGAATAAATGCCTTTTTCCTGTTTTATCATAGGCTATTGTTTCTGTCTGACTGTCGAGCTGAGTGAAATACGTTAATTGCATTGCTTGCTTAGGCTTAACTTCTTTTTGATAGATGCTTAGCTTAGCTCCTGATTCTAACTGACTACTTTTCTTCACCACTTACTGCTGTTCGTTATCTGTAGCCTAATACTCTACCTATATTATTCTACATCTGGCCTCAAAAAAATTTAATTGTGATTTAAACTTTGTCTGTAGTTTGGATAACTAAGATGGAAGGAACATTTGACAGTGCATTATAAGTTCAAATCATTGCAAACTGCCTGTGTGCAAAAGTATCAATGTTCTCCTATATACTACTTAATATAAGTAGGATTGTTATTCAGTAGGGCAACCACCAAGTGTCATGTTAGTTTACTTGTAGGAATGGTTCTATGATGGTGGATATTCTGTAATAATAGTAGAAAGTTTAGAGTTGCTATTAAATCACATAATTGTCACGGAAGCTAGTTTAAACACATTTTATCTTCTAAAGCCTTCACTGTTCAAAATCCTAACGCTTACATATATTGCATTAATTTGTCTTTGCTTGGCTTTGCATTACATATCATAACCTTCCTCTCTAAACCGTATTTTTCCTCCACACACAGCTGTATGGTGTTCCCCTTACGGCTTCTATAATCTGTTTTGTTGAAAACAAAATAGCGGGGAAGGGTTTTCAAGATTCACAGGCAGCAAAATGGCAATCATTTTAAAGCTCATCATAATCTTATTAATAAACCTATTATACTGTTTTTTCATAGGACTCTGGGAAATGTATATCGTAGTTGCCTTATTCATTCATTTTTATCTTCTCCTGGCTATTGTGATACTCTGAGCTTTATAGTTCAGGGATTTCAGCTTCACTCTCCATTGTTCTTGTCCAACAGTTTAAATCTCTACATCACACCGGATTTCAAATAATCTTGTCACTGAAATGTTTTCTCCGTATGCCTGCAGATATTCTCTGTGCTCTGCCATCTTCCCCCTTGCATTCTAAAGGCCCCAAACCAATAAAATCTAATGTCTTCATTCTCAACCTCAGATTATAATTACTTTATAGGCCAGGTATGCCTAAAATCTGAGTCATTCTCATGTTCCTTTTCTTTAGTGACCTCTGAGGTAGCACACAAAAATTTAGATTAAAAGAACTGGAGGAATGTGTATAAAGTAACAAATTATAATAATCTTGACGGTCTAATGGAACCAGGTTTTTAAATCATATTCCTGTATTCCCTTTGGCGGAGTACTGGAAGCTCTTTATATTGGACACTGTCTGTTGACTGCTGTGAAATAACTTAGAGCTTAAATAATTTATTGTATTATGCAGCCATCTTACATTATTATTGGATCATTTCTCCTTAGCCAACGACTCTTCTTCCTTGCTCAGAGTGACGTGACTAAGTCCTCTGTCGTCTGAAAATGCTGAGTCTAATCCTGGACCAAGAACATACTTCTTTATCTCTCTGAAGAACTGCCCTAGTGGGGTTTTTTTTTTTAATATGAAAAAACAGCTTTGTGTTGTGTGCTGGTGCTACTGAATGTGTCTAGCACAATCTTTTTCTACTAATTATTCCAACTAGTTTGCACTACTGGTATGATGAAATGAATGGAAGAGTGGAAGAATGGAATGGACTACAAACTATGTTGCAAGTGGCTAAACCAACATTGATCTCACAATGAGAACTATTCCTAAGCTGATCTCATCTCACTTGACACAAAACATTATATACAAAGTTTGCTTCTTGTTTGCTCTCTGTTTTTGCATCTGTATTTCTCATCTCATACAATAAAAACATTTGAATAATTTTTACTTTTATAGCCCCTTTATTGTGATGTCATAGATAAAAAATCAATTCCTTTGTACAAAAGACATTAATTATATTGGTGGAAATTCCCCCCCCCTCGCCAGACAATTTTTGTTAGTTAAAATAAATGGAGAAGACATCTGACACGAGTTTGCCATGAATCTTAAGGATGATCAGGTAATCTGTTCAAAATGCGATCAGATTTAGAACAACAAAAATAAAAATATCCTCGTCTGTTCTCTTCTGAGAAGAGAAAATCAATTCTATTCTCTAAAGCACCCAAGAAGTAATGGATGGAAACATATCAAGGAGAGATCCAACTTAAAACTACGGTGAAATTTCCTAACAAAACAATTAACCAGTGGAATAGCTTGCCTCCAGAAGCTATGTGTGCTCCATTTCATTAAAAAAAGATTCAGCAGACATTTGTCCAGAATGATATAGATTCTCCTAATCAAGCAGAGGATTCTCCTCTCTCAAGGAAGAGACCTCCAAGATCTCTTCCAACTCTGTTATTCTATATTCTGTTTCTTTCTGTAAAGTGCATATGTGCCCAACTGACAAGGGATGTTCTGCGAATATACTTCTATTCAATAAACTGAAGCCTGACTTGAGATACTATGAATTCTGCAAATTGAAGAACACTATGATAATGAACATTTTGTGTCTTTTATTTTAAAATCTTAAAAGTACATAAAACTCTTTTACTTTTAGAAGTTATGGAATATAGTCAAACCATGTTTTGGAGATTAAGTGAGCATTGCCCAATCGCCACAAACTAGCCACATATATACATCAATGGGAACCACAGCACATAAAAAACCTGTAACTTGTAAATCCAATAAGCACTTGACTTCCAGCAGTAACAGTAAAGCTCAACTTGGCTAAGACAGATCATCTTCTAATACTTTGCATCTGTATTTCTCATCTCATACAATAAAAACATTTGAAGTTAAATTGAAAACCACAGTAGTGGTGGGACTCAATGCATGGACCCCAGCAGGAAATGAATTACTTACATCAATGCAGAAAAAGTGATATATCTGCATAAATGTATCTACATCTCCTTCCCTCTTCATGTGTATGTATATGTCTGTGTGTGTGTGTGTATTTATTGTGTTTATATATGTACCACATGCACACATACCTACAAACCCTTCACATCCTGGCCATAAATGTTTTATCTTCTCCCCTTAGGACACCGCTACAGGGCATTGCATGCCAAAGCAACTAGATACAGAGGGAGGTCCCCCGCCCCACCCCATGCCATTCTACTAAAATACCTAATTCCCACAGCATTGTCTTACGGATGAAGATATTTACCTATGTAGTAGGGCTACTTTGCTATTCTCATCTTTCCTACTACCTTCTCCTAATGGTATCTTACGATTTTATCACTTGTTTGTATCTTATGATTGTATCTTTCGATTTATGATCTATGACAACATTTTGTTATTTGTATGTACACTGAAAGCTTACACACCGGAGACAATTTTTGTGTTTGTCCAATCACACTTAACCAATAAAGAATATTCCTATTTATCTCTTCCAACATTGCTGCTGCAGAGGTAGATAGATGCATCTATAAATAAAGGAGAATATTTGTAGCTTATGGTTGAAATGAGGGGTCCTTGAACAACCTCTCTGAACTTGGTTGTATTCTTGAAGACACAAAGTAGATAAATATCAGATGTTATCCAAGCTAGATAACACCATTTTGCTCTCAATTTATATTCTGGTAGTTTGTATTGTCAGTGTTGGGAATTGTCTTGGAGGTACTTTGGGGTGTTTATTGTTAACTTGTTTGGCAGTTCTTTGATTGAAGTTTTGTTTACTTCTTGAATGTTGGTCTGATGTTAATCTTGGAATTAATCTATGTTCGTTTGAGTGCTGAGGTGTTTCCCTTTTTGGTTTGTTGATTGTTTCTTTTGCACAGTATGTAGATATTGTTTATGTCTATGTGTCTCTGTTGGTTAATTTGTCGGAGTTCCAGACTTCTTGAAATTCCCTAGCGTTTTTGGACTTGGCTTGTTTTAGGACGGTCCCAGTTTCCCAGCTAAAACTATGATTATGTCTGTCTATATGTTGTGAAATCAAAAGATTTTTGTTCATGTCTTCTGACTGCTAGAAGCTAACAGTAAACAGCCCAACCAAAGAACCTCCAAGACCACTCCCACCAACTCTTTGATAGGACAAGCCACTAGAATATAAACTGAGAGCAAACCCTCCTCGTTACTAGCACTGATGGTGTTACCAAGTTGGGTAATGAAACACCTGCAAGAAAACAAGCAAGCTCAGAGAGTATCAGGGCCTCTGAAATTGTTTCTCTGTCAGTCTGTCTGCTTGCCTACCTGCCTATCTATATACTCTAATTTATCTTCTATCAATATAGCTCAAATCATGTCAGGTGAAGTAGGAAGATGCATCCTCAAATAGATTTCAATTGCCAGCTCAAGTCAGCCTGGCTAATAATCACTAGGGAACAAATTTATCTATTTTTTAGAATATAATCTTATTTAATATATATATATATATATATATATATATATATATATATATATATATATATATATATATATATATATATATATATATATATATATATATATATATATATATCAAGGAAAGAGCTAAATGTGCAAAAGTAAAGAAAGAAAATACATAGAAGTTCCTTCTGTTTTTCTTTACAGCAGTGATAAATACAATTATACATTTATTATTTGCTGTATGATTACAGCATAACTCAATTGTTCTATATTGTCTAATCTTTTTCTTATCCTGTCTAATTTTCAAAACCATAAACCATAAGTTCATTTTCTTTTGCATGCAAAGCATCTTTAAGAGGCTTCCAGACAGCAATAAACATAGATACTGTCTTTCCTCAAGTCAGAGAAGTCAATTTGACCATTTCCATAAGTTCCATCATCTTCATCAACCATTCCTCCACTGTGGGCAGTTCCAGATTTTTTTCATCATTGCCTCTACAATTATATTGCTGCAGTTGTCATGCAGAAAAGCAGTATTCCATCACTTCTTTCCAGCTGTTTATCAGTCCCCCACCCAAAAAGCCTATAGTTTTAACCGTGTATTAACGGTTTAAATCCTTTGAATTAGTGCATATATTTGAATCCAGAACTTTCTGGCTTTTTAAAAAGTCTACCGGGCATGTTAAAGCATCCCTTCTTCGTGTTTGCATTTCCAACACAAATTGGAGTCGTCTCAGTATCTTAGAGTGACAGATACACAGCTGCAAATAGCCTGCAATTCTGAAAGAGTGAGCAGGTCCTGTCTGCTCCATTTGAGTAACATTTTAGAATATAAGCAAATTTGCCTGTATTTACCAGTTACCCATTCCTACTTTAGAAAATATGGGGAGTATTTGGAGAAAGCCTGATGGAGGGAATATGGGAAAGGATGATAAAAGGGCATCCACTGCATTTCAGTAGCATGGGGATATTGTGGTGTAAAGTTAGCTTACTACTTATACAAGTAGCCCTCATTTTATAACCAGTCCACTTAGCAACCGTTTGAAGTTATTATGTATTTCCCTGGGGGTATTTATAACCCAGATTCAAATAGTTCCAGTAGTTCCACTACCCCCTTGCTTACCTGACCATACTTTGACTGTGAGCCATCCAGTCTGCACTTATGGCTGCTTGCAGCATCCAACAGTCACATTACAGCAGGGGTGTCAAACTTTACTTCATTGGGGTCCGCATCAGGGTTGTGCTTGATCTCAGGGGGCCAGGGTGGGCGTGGCCAGCTTGATGTCACTCGTGTCGGGGGCACTTGCAGTGGCCCGAGTGCTCTGCCAGCAAAAACAGGCTCCCGAGCTCTGTTTTCGGCTGCAATGGCATCCTGCAACAAAGCTTGGGAGGGCTGCACACATTTTCTCTGGCAGAGGCACTGTGGCTGAGTCCGCTGTTTCCAGGGTGTCCCTATAGGCCAGATCTAAGCATCCTGCAAACAGATCCAGCTCACAGCCGTTGAGTTTGATATCCCTGCATTACAGCATTTTAGGACCATTTTGCCAAAACCCAGCATTTTACTTTGTTTTCTTTTTCTAAAACTGGCCCATAGTGAACCATTTATTCATTTAATGACTGCATCTTTTGCTTAATGACCATCACAAAAAGACTAAAAAACCAGATCAGTCACCAACCCATCACAGCCTACAACCATAATGGGCAGGCTCCATTATAGTCGTAACATGAGGACTGCCTATGGTCAAACATCTCCTGTAATCTTTGCAAGGAATGTCTTTTGAATGCAAAGCCCCCAATGTTCATGTTTTCTCAATGGCTTGGCTTTTAAAATTATTTATTAGAAAATAGCTACTAGTATTTGCTCCATATTTTAGTGCATTTGTTATAATTAGAAATATTTATTAACTCTTTCAAATAACAATTATGTGCCTTTCACTTTACTTTCTACATAATATAGTATTTTTGCTTAACTGAAAAAAAAATAGATCTCGTATTGGAATTTCTGAAGTATTGCAAGTCACATATTTTATCTTGCTTCCTATAATTTCATGTGATGAAAATAAATTGATTGAGCAAGGGGCAGGAAGAATGTTTACATAATCATCATCAGTTTCAAGGAGCAGCTATATAAAATTTAACATTTTAAAAAATACAATTTTTTATGACTACAATGGTAGAGACCATACATGTTTCTGCAGTCATAGTGATCAGCAAATACACAGCAGTACATCTCTATTAACAAGCCATTTATTGGATAATACTAAAGACATTTACTATCTTCAGCTGATCGTAAAAAATGTAAGGAAAGTGTTGAAGTACGTCTTAATTATACCCTGATTATATATGGGAATGTATTGTGGAAATAACAGAAATGCATTTTGTACATTTTCCAGAGTGAGTTTGCAGGATGGTCCAGAGGTGGTATTATCACAGCCAATTGGCCTCTAGACTGGGTTGAAGCTGAAGCCACGCCTCTGGGCTCCTCTCCTCTGACTCCAGTTTAATCCAGTCTGGCCAAAGAGGGGTTGCAAATTCTTGATTCCTGATCTGATTCAACTTTTCTGGACCATCCTCGACTCAGCTTGTTTCTTTCTCACAAGGAGACTCTTCCTTCACTTCCCAGTAAGTCCCTGCTGATAGCTGTGGTTTTTTCCAGCTACTCGAGGGTTAAATCTCAAGGCTTGGAGGCTCCGGTGGCTGGGTGGCTGTCCCAGTGGCCATTTTGGCCGGCAACCACGTGGAGCCTTGAGAGGGCAGATTGGCACCGGTGGGGCCTAAAGGGCTCTGGTTTCCAGCCCGACAGCCCAGAGCCTAAAAGAGAGCATGCCTCGCTGCAGAAGCATTAAAAGAGGGCGCAGAAGAGTGCGTAGGCCACGCATAGGCTGCGGAAGCCCCAGGAGCGGCAGAGGCGGCTGGGAAACAGCGCCGCAGCAACAGACTCCCTGAGAAGCCGCAGCAAGCACGAAACGCACCCTGGCGGTGTTTTAAAATTTTGGGCGCGCGACAAAAGGAGTGAGGACCTTGCCATTCTAGCTGCAAAAGTGGGGGTGAGGAGCGAATCGCAGGAAGCACGCGGAGTGGTCGTAAGTAGTTCCGTGATGGCGGGTAGATCCCCTTCCCCCCATGTCTCCTGGGGAGGGGACTTTCACCAGGCAGTGTCCCACTGCCTCTTCCAGGAGGCTTAAAGCCTCGGCTGACACTCGCCTTTCCGTGCCAGCCAAAGAGACGAAGCTAGGAGGCACAGGGCCTTGGTGAGAACTTTCTCCAGGGCAGAGAGGTTGAGGGCTCTGCAGGGCAGGATCAGTCCCTCCCACTCCAGGTCCAGGTTACCCCTAGGGGACCCTTCCAGGCAGGATTCTCCAGATTCTCTACCAGATTCCTTGAGGGAGTGCAGTGAGGGGGAGGTTGCCCATTCCCCTCCCTTTTCCATGGAGGATTTTGACCAGGTAATTAACCAGCCTGGGTTTCTATCCCTAGAGACTTACCTGGGAGGTAGAGATCCATCCAGGCCAACCCTGGCACCTACCCCCAGCCATAGTCAGGTGCCTGGGGCATCCATCTGGGACTCCTTGATATGGAGGACCTGCCTGTGGGTCTTCAGAACCTCATTGAAAGAGCCATTGCATCTGGTGTCGCTGCAAGCATGCAGTGCCAGGGGCCTCGCTCTGCCTCTCAGGGCAAGGTCACGGTCCCCAGCTCTTCATCAGCCCAGCCATGGGGCCCTTCCCAGCCAGTCCACCTCCGTGGATCCCCATCTTTAGCAAATGAGGGTCTATCCTGGGGGACAAGGCGCAGCGTGACCCAGATATCTCTGAGAATGAGGAGGAACTGGAGCCTGAACCTCCAGCCTTCACAGGATTGTTCCCTCCTAACTTGTTCCGGTCCCTCCTATGCAAGGTGCGTGCCATTGCTCAGCTGGGGGGTGGGGGGGGCAAGGAAGGTGAGCCAGCAAGGAAGCCCCAGGGCACGGTCTATTCCGAGCCCAAAGTGGTTAAGGAGGAGATTCCTGCTCCCGACCTATTCCTGGAAGTCATTAAGAAACAGTGGGAGACCCCTGGGGCCTTCCCCACCCCAGGCAGCAATGACATATGGTTCTACAACATCAAACTAGATTTCTCCCAAGCATTGCAGATGCCCTCGGTGAATCCGCTGGTGGTGGCCTTGATTGCCTCAGCATCGCTGGTACCCAAGGATGTGGCAGAGGACAGAAAGGCGGAGATGATCCTCAGGAAGACCTTCCAATCTTTAGCTTGAGCCATTAAGGCGTCAGCCTCCACCTCGTTTTTCAACCGTACGGCCATCCTTTGGATGGAGCAGATTCAGGCATGCATTCCACCAGAGGACGTACACCTACACCAGGAACATCAACAAGTTAGTGGTGGTTGCTCAGTTCTCAGCTGACGCTACCTTAAACGCCATGAAGTTTGCTTCCAGGGCTATGGCATCATCCGTCGCATTGCCTCCCATGACTCCGTGGCTGGCAGGCGGACAACAAGGAGAAGTAGCAACTAGCGACAGCTGCCTACACCCGGGGGGGGGGGGGTCCCTCTTCGGGACTTCTGTTGTCCCCATCCTGGTGAAGGATAAGAAAAAGAAGGCGCTTCCAACATCAACCAAGAAGGTGGAGCAGAGGTCCATGCCCTATTATCGCAGGTCAGCATAGCGACCACAGGAACAGGACACCAACCAGAACAGGTACGCGGGGGCAGGGCAGATAGGCCATCCGACAGGGGATTCAATAGGGACAGACCCCGCTTCCAGCCTCAGGGCAAACAGCCCTTTCGAGGAGGGGGTGGTTGCCCCTTCCACTGGGGCAAGTAGGTTGCCCACGACCCCACCCATTGGCGGCCGCCTAGCTCTTTTGTAGACGCCTGGGCGGAGATATCCATGGATGCCTGGGTCCTCAGTATGGTGACCCATGGTCTCCGCCTGGAATTCCTTTCCCTTCCACCCAATTGTTTCCGGGTGTTCCCCCCATCCTCCCCGAGCATAGGCATTTTCTCCGTTTCTCCTTCTTAGGGCTTCACTACCAGTACAGGGCTCTACCGTTTGGATTGACTTTGGCCCCCAGGACCTTTACCAAGGTGTTAGCGAGCGGCCCCCCCCATCTGAGGGAGATTCCCATCAGGCTTTTCTGCTACCTGGAGACATCCTTGTCCAGGGGGTGTCTCCTGCTCAGGCTAGATCAGACCTCCAGCAGGTCATTGACACCCTCCAGGGCTTAGGGTTCTCAATTAATTTCGAGAAGAGTACTCTCTCCTCATCCACCCAAATCCTACTCCTGGGGGTGGTGATTGATTCCTGGTTGGGTCAAGTGTTTCTTTCCCCGGATCGCAGGTCCAGCTTGTTGAAGTTAATTAACCAGATCCGGAAAGATCGTTGTGTTCCTGTAGCCCTTCTTTCCAGCTTGCTGGGAAAGTTCATCTCATGCATCGAAGTGGTTCCGTGGGTACGACTACATGCCAGGACGCTCCAATGGAGGCTGCTGCCATATCAGAGGGCCAATTCCAGCAACTTGACGCTCAAGGTACCAGCGACGCTGCAGGTGCTGATGTCTCTCAAGTGGTTGCCGCTCAAGGGCTGCAAATTCAGGGAACAAGAGCGCCTCATACTGACAACGGATGCCAGCCTGTTCGGTTGGGGGGCAACCCTAGGCTTCCAGCTGGCACAAGGCCGGTGGTCAAAGAACGACCTTCAACACAACATATATTGGCTGGAGCTTTAGGCAGTCCACCTTGCCCTACGACGGCTCCAAACCTTAGTAAAAGGTCATCACATCCTCGTCTTAACAGACAACATTGCAGCAAAGGGGCACATCAATCAACCGGGGGGGGGGGTACATGATCCAGAGCATTGCACACTGAGGCGATATCACTGGGATACTGGGCGGAGAAACACCTGCACTCCATCCAAGCAGAACACATCACCGGTGTCGACAACCATCAGGCGGATTGGCTGAGCTGGGAGATGGTAGACAACGGAGAGTGGAGTCTGTCCAAGGAACTCTTCCAGAGTATCTGCCAGAGGTTCGGGAGACTGGTGGTGGACCTGTTTGCCACTCCATCCAATGCTCAGCTGCTGTGGTTCTTCTCTCGGTTCCCAGCTCGGGGAACGGAGGGGGTCAACGCCCTTCGCTCCAAGTGGCCGGTCAGGCTGCTGTACGCTTCCCCCCCCCCACCTCTCCTTCCCAGGGTCATCCAGAAGGTAGTCAGAGAGCAGGCCGAAGTAATCCTAGTGGCCCCCTACTGGCCCAGGAGGGCTTGGTTCGCGGACCTGCTGAGTCTGTCGGCAGGGAGACCATGGAGAATTCCCCGGGGGGAGGTGATATTGCTACAGGGTCCATCCAGATCCACAGTGGCTCCAACTGGCCATGTGGAAATTGAGCGGGAGTGCCTGAGAGGCGCCCTCCTGTCCCAAAAGGTGATCAGAACCATTGAGGCCTCCCGCAGACAGTCAACCAACAGGATTTACGATTCCACTTGGGAGACGTTTGTCTCCTGGTGCCAGGCCGCCCACGTGACCCCCTCCAGGGCCACGGTCCCTTAAGTCCTGGATTTCCTCCAGGAGGGTCTGGACAAGGGCCTGTCCCTAGTCACGGTTAGGAGACAGTTGGTGGCACTGGCCACGGTGCTACCTGGGGAGGGGCCTACTCCGCTACCTCATTTGCCCTTAGTTAAGAGGTTCCTCAAGGGGGCAGCCCACCTTCGTCCATTACCAGTTCACAGGTTTCCTATGTGGCACCTTCCCACGGTGCTACGAGCCCTTATGGCCAAGCCTTTTGAACCACTTTGGACCGTTATCCGGAAGCTCCTCACTTGTAAGGTTGTGTTCCTGGTGGCTATCACCTCGGCTAGGTGAGTCTCAGAGCTGGGGGCTCTCTCCTCCAGGGAGGATCTATGCACGTTTCACAATAACAGGGTAGTGCTACGCCTGGACCCGGCTTTCCTGCCAAAGGTAAACACGGTCTTCCACCGGGCGCAGGAGGTGGTTCTTCCGGACTTCAGCCCAGACCCGACTAGGGAGTGGGAGCACAGTTGGCACAGTTTAGATGTAAGAAGGGCCTTAAGGATTTACCTAAGGTGGAGGGCGGTTTCGTAGGTCTGAGGCTCTGTTTGTATCCTTCCAACCCTCGTCACTAGGGAAGAGGGTCTCCCCGTCCACCATTAGCCAGTGGATCTGTCTGGCCATTGCCCTCACCTATGAGGCGCAGAACTTGCCAGTTCCAGCCGGCATCACGGCCCACTCCACTAGGAGTACGGCCACCTCGGCGCCCTGGGCCTCCCAGGCCCCCATAAAAGACATCTGCAGGGCCGCGATGTGGGCATCCTCATTGCCCTTATTCCGGCACTACAGGCTGGATGCCTTCGCATCTTCTGACGCGGCGTTCGGCCGCAGGGTCCTGCAACATGTCCTGTCGGATCAGTGAGGGCCCACCCTTGGGACGAAACTTGGGTATGTCCCATCTCTGCACCATCCTGCAAACTCACTCTGAAAAATGACAGTTGGTCTTACCTGATGGGCCAGTTCCCACCCTAGGTTAGATAGACAGTATTGGTGGGTAGAGGTGTCTCCTTTGTGACTTGTTTTCAGGCTCTCGGGAGCGCATACTGCATTGAAACTGGAGTCAGAAGAGAGGAGCCCAGAGGCATGGCTTCAGCTTCAACCCAGTCTCAAAGCCAATTGGCTATGATAATACCATCTCTGGCCCATCCTGCAAACACCTCTTAAAATAACAGTTCAGGTAAGGCCAACTGTCATTAGTAAAACTTCCTTTCTGTATCTTTATTCAAATGCTGAAAATCATATGAGTTTAATATGCATGGTTCTCCTACACAAAACAAGCTCTCCTGTTTTCC
The DNA here is from genome assembly GCF_009769535.1 of Thamnophis elegans. Lineage (NCBI taxonomy): Eukaryota > Metazoa > Chordata > Lepidosauria > Squamata > Natricidae > Thamnophis > Thamnophis elegans. Next base: position 11,226,635 of record NC_045558.1, read on the forward strand.
AGCAACATGTTTAAGGCAAAAACTAATTTGTGCCCCCTCAGAAAGTGTGGACAGAAGAAAAGGAAATTGGAATATTCTTTCATTCTACACTAATATATGAAACCATAATTTTGAGTGTCATAAATATGGCACTATATTTCCGAAGGATGTCAGTGGGGAAAGGTTTGTATAAGTCTGAATCTGTACTTTGAATGCTAACCCAAATGAATTCATTTCTTCTCACCTTTACTTTAAAAGCAATTAGAAGAATATCCCTTTATTTAAGTCTCAGGTCGCAAAAGTGTTTGAACGGGAAGACTTCTTCAATTTACTTGTCATGAAATTGATTTTGGTGAGTTCATTAATACAAGTTTTCAGATGTCTATGGAGATTCTTAGTCATCCAGGTTAGGTTGTTCCCCAAATACTTTCCCCAAAAGCAACTGGACTTACTTGGTGTTTTTTCCCCCCTTTGAAAACGTTTCTCATTCAAGAAACTTCTTCACTTCTAACTAACTGAATTCCCCCCCTGTCAGTTAAAACTGAAGAAGCTTCTTGGATGAGAAGTAAAACATTTTCAAAGGAAAAAAAAGAGCAAAGAAAGTCCAGTTACCCTTTAGAAAAAAAACACCTTTTGGACATGTGTTCAAATGTGACCAAATAGTTGCTAGCTTTGCAGTGACCTTACACCCTTTGGTTTTAAACTTACTTACTTTTTTGAATGTTGACTTCATGTTACTATTTGAAATTTGAAATTTAATAAAATTTGTATGCCGCCCAATCCCGTAGGACTCTGGGCAGCTTACAGAAACGAGATAAAAAAATTAAAAAATAAAAAATAAAAATACAGTTATTAAAATTACATGCCATCCATTCTGTCTAGGTGGGGCTGGACATTGATCAACAGCCCCAGGTCTGCTGGAACAGCCATGTTTTGGTGGCTTTTTGGAAGGCCGAGAGAGTGGAAAGGGTCCGGATCTCGACGGGTATATCGTTCCACAGGGCCGGCGCAGCTACAGAGAAGGCCCTCCCCCGAGGGGCCGCCAGCCGGCATTGTCCGGCCGACGGCACCCGGAGGAGGCCCAAGCAACACTTGCACAGTAGTTTCTTTCTCATCTGGCTTTCATTTTAAAAAAGCAGTGATTGTTGAGGAAAGCAAGCCATTTATTAAAACTTGTAAAGTGACTTAATGGGAATATGGTTGTGGTACAGCTTGTTGTGGCCCCCAGTATAGAAACTAAAATGTAACTTTCCTTTTTTAGACTGTAACTCATTTCGCTAGGATAGGAGTGCAGAGTTGTGTTTGCAATATTTCTCAAATCAGGCCTAGCTTATTTTCTTTAAATGCTTTAGCCAGCATGTACATCCCTCTCACTGTTAGGGTGATTATTTGAATTCGCTTTAGCAAAGATTACGTGGATAAACACAGCATTGTCACAGCTAATAGAAACCTGTGCAGTGAGGTCTGAGGTTGCAAGATCGGTAACAGTGTCAATGACAGTGAAGTATGGCCTTATCAAAAGGAGAATTCATAAGAGGCTGCCCTGGGACACTCCACCACTGTCCTTCTGTGTATCCTGACAATGTTATCTGTCCTCTCAGTGCTGAGTATCAAATGTCTATCACAAGTATAGAAATTAATTTAATGTCACCTGAAGACATGCAATTAATCTTTTAGAGGTTTTCATAATACCTTTACAGAAAGAGTTGCCAGTTTGGCGGATTTGGATTTTGGGGTTTAGTTGAAGATAAGGAAAATTAATTTTTCATCAGGGTTAATACAAGCTAGCAGGGGTACAAAGGCTGAGAGAGATGGTTAGGGAATTTGTCAAGTGTTGTCACTTGGAATAATGGTGCTTAACGTCTGATAGGTGTAATCAAGAGTTGAGATTTCTATAGAAAGGGATTAATCAATTTGCTCACTACAGAATGCACACGAGTGATACCGTTTATTTGTGCGGTTTTAAGAATTAGAATAAGATTTGATCTGTCAAATTGCAAGAAGCTCTGACAGTATCAATGGGGCAGTATTTTATCAGGACATCCTCAAAGCGTTTGTTATAAATAAAATTGTCCAGCTAATATTGATAGCCAACTGACTTCATCTTCATTGTGAAACTGTCAAGGTATTTGTGAGAAAAGTACAGCTTACAAAATTCTGGTGCTCCTTCGTTGCTCTTATTTATTAACGTCCTTCCTAATACAGCATGATCAGAGCTTACCTTTCTAAAAATAAATAATGGAATTGGAAGCTTCTGAATCTTATTTAATTTCTTGCCTTTTCAACTAAAATTAATAAAAATGGTTAAAAACAACCTTAGTTTTTAGACCATATAATGAGATGTTAGCCTATAGAAAAGTTGTATTGTACCTTTGAAAAAGGTTTATGTCCACTTGAATATGATATATGAATATAATAACCATACTGAAGGGAAAATATGCCATATCTTGAATTTTCATTTTTTTAACACTCTAGATTTGCAGAATCTTTTATTTGCAGATCAACAGTTCAAGACATGCTATGATAAGGGATCTCCTGCTGAGCTTTACTTCTGATAGATCAGTTTGCCTAATCCTACTCTTGGCTTGTCATTCAAAAATAATACAAATATGAGTTTCTGAGGGAGATTTAATGTTTTCAGTTCAAAGTAGGAAAGTGTGTTTATTTACCAGTAGGGACATATTACATTTCTCTGCTGCTGTATACATGCAGTTTGAAAGTTTTGCAGATTTATAACCATTGTAGAAATATTTCACTGTGGATACTTCAACTTCAATTAAGATATTTTAAGATATAGAATAAAATATTAGAAAAGGAAACTCTCCTGGAATATACTTGGTTCTTATCTTCAGTTTATCATGTCTGTTTAAAACACATAGGTCTTTACAGAGTTTACAGCCTTTCTAGAATTGTGTTGGTTTTAATTTATCCTCAGAGTTTGGGATGGAATATTTCATTCAAGAATAACAAGGTGCCATTTCCACAAATGTTTATTTTTAAGGACTACATCACATAATCATAGGTTGACTTGATTTTCTTTGAACAATCATAATTAGAAAAGGACTGCCAAGTACAAAAAGACAGTAACCTGGTTGGATCAGACCAAAATCACAACTCTTCTTAATCTAGCATCCTTACATTTCCCCTTAGGGATGTGCAAAACATTCTGTTATTTTGGGTGGTCAATATCCATACTGGAATTATTAAGACATTATTAAACTTATTATTATTAAACTTATCTTGGCACAGATCTTGAAGGCATGTGCACTGACAAAATGCTCCAGGTTAAGAGGCAGTGGCTAAAACAGGGAGGAATAAAAAACTAAGTAAGATTCTGGGAAGATCAGGGAAAGGTCATAAGGTCCAGATAGAAATTAAGATGGGAAGGGAGTGTGGTCCAATCTGAACCTGAGTTGAGAAGAGGAGTAAAAAGGCTGCCTATTCTTGAATAGATAATGAGGTGGAAGCAATGAAAATGAGGCCTCTAAAACTTTGCAGTATTTATCTAGCATGAATCTGGTGAGATTCTTGTCAACAGATGAATAGCAATAAACATTGTGTTCAGCTGATTTCTTGCCCCTGACAGAAAATTACCATAGGATATGGACATGTATGTATTTATTTATTTATTTATTTATTTATTTATTTATTTATTTATTTATTTATTTATTTATTTATATTTATGTTAAAGCACCTGGTATGCCCAAATATGGGAGGGAGCATACTGCTTCCCTTTTGCCTTTCAGCGCTACCCTAGGAGCCTTCCAGGCAGAAAACCATTGTTGTATTGCATTTGTGCTGATAAATAAAGGGAGACTAGTATAGATCTATTTCAAGCTATTGAGCTCTCATCAGCTGGCCATACCCTTACTGGGATTCGAACCTGGGCTGTTTTTACATTTCTGTTGCAGTAGTGGGTAAAGGAAAGGATGCGGGAAATACTGATGAGCTGGCTGGTACACAGACCATGCAGAGATGGGGTGGAGAGCTGTCAACCTTCCTCTAGTTTGCCTGTTATCTAGGGGTGGGCTTCAAAAGTTTCAGCAACGGGTTCTTTTCCCGGTTCCTGGGTGGGCATGGCCATGGTAGACATAGTCTAGTCGGGCTCCTGCACCATGGGGTGGGGGAGGCGTTTTCGCCTTCCCCAGGCTCCGGAGGCTTTCCTCAAGCCTCTGGGAGAGCGAAAACTGCCTCCCGTTTCCGGCTTCCGGAACTTCAAGGAGGCCCATTTATCCCCTTACTGAGCCTCTGCACGGGGCCTGCACTTACCTTGCATCCAAAACGGGCCACATGGAGACTCGTGGGAGGGGAAGAGTGGGATGAGTAGGGCCAGCCAGGGGTGGGATTTGGAGGTTCTCTGAACCAACCATAATGTTAGCTAAGGGTTTTCCCGAAATTGGCCGAACCCATAGCAGCCCACTTTTGGAGCCATCTGAGAGGAATAGGGAAACAGGAAAGAGAAATTTGCTATTTGGGTTTAGTTTGGACAGGTTTTGATTTCCTGAAAAGGTGCGCATGAGCCAGAATGTGTTTGATTCATACTTGAATCAAAACATGTTTTCTATTTTGTGTACAATATATCTCCAAATGTTGTTAGTCACCAATATGACTTGCCTTCATGCCATAAGCGGTGCCTGAAGGCAACAGGTTCCCCAGCATTTTGTTATATAATTACATTGACTGAAAATTCTGAGAGTTAAGAGCCCCAGAACTAGAAGGATTCCACATTGGGCAAAATTGTACAAGCATTTGATTCACATATACATCTATTGGAGGGAAGAAACCTCTGTAATTTCTAACTCTAAGGAATAAATCACGCAGGTGCTACTAAATGCCTTCTCTTCTTAACCCTCTCTCAATTTTAGGAAGCCATGTACATTCTCTTTTGAATGAAGCATTATCTTAATACTTCTTAATCTGTTATCCAAGCTCCATTCCATAGTATAGTTGCCAAAAGCACATAGCAGATTTTTCTTTTTGTTTATGTTTTAAGCAAAATGTTTTACATTTCTTACAGGGTGGTGAGAATGTTGGCTTTTCTCATTTGGAAGAATCGGCTAACCGGCTTCCGCAGCTCTCGGAGCAGAGACATCCGCCGATGCGGAAGGTCACACTGACAAAGGGGACAGTGCAGCAACCACATCAGCCTCATCAGCACCTTCTGTCACAGATCCATTCTACGTTTCCTCAAGGACTAAAAAATATCCCAGGGATACATCAAGTGAAAAAGGTATTGATTCTGGTTTGTCCTGATATCTTCATTAGTTGCCTGAAGAAATAACTTTTCAGGGTTATTGAGACGCTGAATTTGTTAACTACATTAGCTGTTGAGGTAGCAGAAAGATAATTTCTCTCGGTGGTATAGATTTGTGATTGTTGTTTTGACTTCTGGTAAAAGCTATGGATGATGAAAACATTCCCATGTGAGTTTTGGTCCTCAGGTAATATTCTGGTATCTGATAGTTCCCAGATAAGATGGATTCCAATATTTAACATGGGAAGCACCAAACAGAATTGATGGGAAATATATTTTAACACTGCAGATAACTGTATTGGGAGCCCTTGAGCTCAAATCCTTTTCTAAGATCTTTGCTACTGTGTAATTTTGTATAATAAAAAACTGTTTAGAAGCCTGTTTTTTCTAACCCAAGTATGTTTATTGCTTCAATATACAGCAGTGTGCAAAAGTATTAGGCATTTGTACAAAAATGCCATAAATTAAGAATGCTTCCAGAAATAGAAGTGTTAATAATTTGTATTTTATCAATTAACAAAATGGAAAGTAAATGAACAGAAGAGAAATGCAAATCAAATTAATATTCGTTGTCATCACTTTTTACCTTCAAAGCAGAATCAATTCCACAAAATCAAGGATTTTGTAGAACTAGTGCCAGATGTATTATACCAATTATGCCAAGCAGGTACCAATGAACGTCAATTTCCTAACTGGGTTGAAACTCAGTCATTAACTGAAATAGTAGGAAGCTTAAATCTGGGTAAGGAACAGCCAAACTTTCCTACTAAAATGAGGTTGTGGAAGACAGTTGCATGTCTCAAGTCAAGCATCTGAGCACAGGAACAAAAGGCATCAGCAAAGTCTCTCCTAGGTAAAGCAGTGGTCCTCAAACTTTTTAAACAGCGGGCCAATTCATGTTCCCTCAGACTTTTGGGGGGCTGGACCGGGCGTGGCCAGGTGATCATGTGACTGGATGGGTGTGGCTAGGTGGTCATGCGACTGGGTAGCCATGGCCAATTTAGCAGTCCATTAAACAATACACACAAATTAAAGTTTAATTTGTTATGCTCCTGGGGTGGAAAGCAAGTTAGTGAAAGGATGTGACTGCCTTGGGGTGTGTGTGTGTGTGTGAGGAACCTCTGTTTGTGTGTCTCTCTCCCTCTCTCCCTCCCTTCCTCTCTCTCTCTCTCTCTCTGGAGGCTGGGGAGGCCAAAACCAGACCTGGTTTTGGACTTGGTTTTGGCCTCCTCGACCTGTAGAACCACTCTGCTGCCCCAAAACAGGAACATTTTTGCACTCCTGAGGCCTGCGCTCATCCCATTTTTGGCCTCCACGAAAACTCTGCCACCCAAAAATGGACATATTTTTGGCCTACTGAGGCCTCCATGTGTCTCCTTTTTGGCCTCCTCGGCCTCCAGAAGGTGGGTGGGGGCTAGTGGGTAGGTGGGGCAATATGGGCGGGGGAGCCTCGTGATCCTGCACGGGCCAAGATTAATGGCTTTGGTGGGTCATATCCAGCCCACAAGCCATAGTTTGAGGACTCCTCCTTTCAAACCAGACAACTCAGCATCATCGAATCTGTTTAGGATTACATGAAGAGACAAAAGGCAGCCTACATCCACAGAAGATCTGAGGGTTAGTTCTCCAAGATGTTTGGAACGTCCTTGAAGGAATCTTGCCGAGTTCTTTCAAAAACTCTGCACAAGTGTACCTGGAAGAATTGATACTGTTTGATAGGGGTAGTCATACCAAATATTGATTTGATTTGGATTTCTCTTCTGTTCATTTACTTCCCTTTTCGCTAATGGATAAAAAAGTAAATTATTAACACTTCTGTTTCTGAAAGCATTCTTAATTTATAGCATTTTTGCACAACTGCAGGATACTTTTACACAGAACTGTATGTCAGAGTTTCGGGGAACTTATGGAGTGGTTGTAAAGAGGGAAGAGTTCATTTGAGTTGAGTACACTGCTGGAAATAAAGAGTTCATGAAGGACTTGGATGTTGCTTTGGCAAGCCTCGGTGTTTTAGGACTGTCTTCTCCTAGGGATGGAACTTCTTGTTACATTGGAGCTTCGATATGATTTCCAATTGATGCACGGTGAAAGCTCTCATGTCTGTCATTGATTGTAACCTTCAGTTAGATGAAACAGTTTATCAGAGACCAACAATTTTTAAAATGGCATACCTCAAAAGGACTAACTTACAGAAAGCATCCACAGTTTAGGGCCCAAGATTCCCGTGGGACTCAAATTCGGGCAAAGTTGTGGCTGCTTCAGTGCTGCCACAATCACATGAGCCTCATTTTCAGAGTTCCCCTTCCAGCTTCCTGCAAGAAAACTCAATGGCGGGAAGCTGGACATCTCCCACTAAGGGGTGGCTTTTTGTTTTTTCTTTGGTTCATTCTGTTTCTCTCTTTACATAGGGAAGTTTTCTATTCAGAAGGTGGGTAATGACTGAGGGGAGACAGAGGGAATTTAACTCTGTTTAATTAACAACAGCTAACAGGCAACGACAGAAGTAAGCACCGGCAGCAATAATATTCAGTCAGGCTGCTATTTATACCTAGCAGCTGTCAGCAGCTTAGCTAATGATGCGGGGTTGTTTTTCCCGCCGGCTGAGCTGTCAACGGCTCAGCCAATGGGCAGAGAGTCTGCATGTGTGCCCATGAGGCAATGCTTCCTCAGGGATGTAACAGAGTATCTCTGAAAGGATGATACCAATGGATCATAGGTTTCCTGGTCCATGATTTCAATGAAAGTGAGCTGAGAGAACTATGACTGTCTGGCCATCAGCTCTGTTTACAGATGGAACTTCAGTCATTTGCCCTCCAGACCTTCTAAGAGAATAGATAACTTTCGTGTTAAATCTGTCGGATGACGAAAGCAGAAGCAGGAAATCAAATTCTTTTTCTCTCACCAGGGAATTCTGCATGGGAGAGGCAGGGGGATCGTGAGCCAGATGGGCCGAGGCCGCTTAATGTCAAGTAAGCCAAATCTGCGGGTGGTGGAATGCAAACCTCAGCCCAGTGTGGTGTCAGTGGAAGGGCTTTCTTCATCCACCACGGACATTCAGCTGAAGAACCTGCTCATGTCAGTAGGACCCATCCAGGTAGATCATCTCCCGCCTTCGTTATTTTTGCCAGAAATCTTCAATCTTTGCAAAGCTCTAGATCAGTGTTTCTCAACCTTGGCAGTATTAAGATGTTTGTGTCATGTTGCGGTGTTCATCAAGAACACAGAGAAGCAGGGTGTTGCAAATGCTTTACCTGTATTGTTGCAAAATACTAGCCAACACTAGATGACGAACAGCACAAATAAGCAAGGTCAGCTCTAACCTGATTAACCACACCATTGTAATATATACTCTTGACCCCACCCTAATTACCCATACACCACAACTCCTCCCTGTTCCCTAGTGATGACGCCACCTATCAATCATCCCCCCCCCCCGAGAATGTCCATGCAAAGAACACCCCCACTCCCACCCAAGATGCTAGATGGGTGATGTCATTCAAATGGAGCTAACCAGCTAGGGAACAGTAGAGTCCATCCAGGTGATCTGCAGCTAGCCGAAGCCCCATCTGCTACAGGCTGATGATGTCACCACCAGAGCTGGCTGGACAAGAGGAATAAGGAGCATGCAGGACAAATCTGGGAGAGCTGGGATCGCAGGGAAACAGATTGTCAGGGTGTTGGGGTAGACATGCTGGACCCATCCGCGCGAATGGCAGCCCAAGGGCTGACAGTTTGGACTTTAATTCCCAGAATCCCGCAGCCAACATAGCTGACTGGGGGGATTCTTAAGAGTTGAAGTCCAGCCATCTTAAAATCGCCATGGTTGAGAAACACTGCTCTATACATTTGAAAGAAGTGGCACAATTGGAGGTGCTTGGCTGTTAACTACGTACATTTAAATATATGTAACCGCTATTATCTGAAATAGGGTAAAAAACAAACAAACCCTTTGAATCAGTAAAAGGTATTCCACCTGCAACCCACTGAATGTGTTTGCAAGCTTGATCTGGTCACAGATTGAACCCATTTTCTGAGTTACACATTAAATATAAATAAACCAAATGGACTGGATTTGCATAGCAGCAATAAGCCCCAAGAGAAATTAGCTAAAAACTAGACCGTGCTTAAACAGGTTGTGCAACTGCAGCCACCAAATCTTTAATTTGGTTAAAAAAATTGGCAGGGTGAAGTGCTGTTTTGCATTTTGTACCTAAATGTACTTCTCTTGGTTTTTATAGCGCTCTTTTGGAAAAATTCCATTCAATGCTAACAGGGAAACCTAATAGCAATAGCACTTAGACTTACCACTTCACAGTGTTTTTACAGCCCTCTAGGCTGTTTACAGAGTCAGCCTATTGCCCTCAACAATCTGGGTGCTCATTTTACCCACCTTGGAAAGTTGGAAGGCTGAGTCAACCTTGAGCTGGTCAGGATCAAACTGCCAATCCGCTGGTGGTTGGCATCCGGCAGTCAGCAGAAGTAACCTGAAGTAATGCACTCTTAACCACTGCGCCACCCCAGGGCTCATGATGAGAATAACCTCTTAAGCAAATATTTTGATAGATGTCCATTTAAGACTGAGCTCCTACAGGCCTGTTTCTCATGGAATTGCCTCCACATGCTCTCACATCCAGATAGATCAAAAGTGATGCCCATGGTTAGGTTCTTCATCATCATGTAGAAAAAAAAATTAAATATTAGAGGATCCTGTTTTCATTTGATTGTAGCATGTCTCCTAAATTATGAAGTAGCTGCAAAAAGGAGGACAGGGACTTATTCTGCAACCAAGTAATGTAGGGGGCTCTTATTAAAGTGATATTTATCACCTGTGAAGGAAGAAGGTAAGTGTAGAGCCTGCTGTATAGGGTGAAAATTGAAATCCCCTTTGCTGAACAATATCTATCTCTGTCTGTCTGTCCGTCTGTCAGTCCGTCCATCCATCCATCCATCCATCTACTTACCTATCCATGATATATCTCTCTCCATCTACTTATCCATCCATCATCTGTCTATCATGTATCCATCAATCCATCCATCCACCTATCTTATCTTATCTATCCATCCAGCCATTCCCCTCCCTCCCCTACCTGAATTTTAATTAAAACCTCCAAATTGAATTTGAATACTAACTAACCCTAACCTTAACCTAGGACTAAACAGGGCCTAATTTTTTCAGATCATCTAAATTTGGCTAGGTGCTGACACATAATGGCTCAGGAATTACAGAACTATAGTTTAAAATGGTAGCAATTGAGTTAGGATTAAGCATGTATAATTTAAATAAATTGGCACAGAGACCCATCTGTCTGTTGCTCTTGATGCAAATATTTGAGATTAGCAGTATCGGCGTTCTCTGAGCCAGCTGGGAAAAAATGTTCCTTGCCAAGTCCATCTGTCTCTAGGTGAAAATGTCAACCAAAGTACATTTCCAGTTTCAAGGGGACACTAGTACAGAATATCCATGAATGTTCTTTTCACTAATAACTTGCCATCTGTCTTCAAATTGATTTTGATGTTATTTCTTAAATATTCATTTGCTATGCTTTTTGGTTCTTCTGTTGGGCCCATATGGAAATATTATTTAACTAGATATTTTCTGCAAGAATGAAGAAAGAAAAGAACTCTTGCTATTACTATTGTTTCTGGATCTTAGGACATTACATGGTCATAGTTGGTTGGGAGTTTCCCATTTGCAGGATCTCAAGGCACAATAATCATCATGTGTACAGGTTGTCTTAATTCAGTGAGGAAACTGTACAATAAGAAAAACACATACAGATGAGTGGGCAAGAGTTGGAAACAATTAAAGCACAATCACTTTCTTAAAGAGCAGCAAAAGATAAAAGAAAACTGCTGTCATCACTTGAGAGCAAACCGGGGCATTTTACAGTCCGGAGGCCACATCTGGCCCTTTGACTATCCCTGTCCAGCTCACGGCATTAGCGGTGCTTCAATGGGGTGGGAGTGGGGGAGGGCCTCCACAACAGTCCCAGTTTTTCATGTTGTTCTTTGGAAAAAGTAATTTCCCACCTCTGCTCCAGAGAGAGATCAGAGATGACCATGCACCCTTGTTGTCATCCTTTTTGTGAAGAGCGTGGTTGCCTGCATTGGAGGATCTTCTATCTCTGTGGAGCCTATAAAACTAGGGTCTTAAAGGCTGTTGGTGGACAGAAGAGGCTCTCCATTGCAAACCCTCTTTTTATAGATGTGGAAGGGATAAAAAAAAGCTGGATTTTAGCAGGTGGTTAAATTTATCCACTAAAATTCTGAGCAAGCAGGTAGTCCTTCACTGAACAACCACAATTGGGACCAGAATTTCTGTTACTAAGCAGGATGGCTGTTAAATAAGACATCCATGATTCTACAGCCTGTTTTATCACGGTTGTTAAGCGCATCACTACAATTATTAAATTAATCACATGGTGTTAAGTAAATCTAGCTTTCCCCATTGACTTTGCTTGTCAGAAACTGGTTGGGAGGCCACAAACTGCAATCAAAATATCTGGAGATTCTTTAACTGGTCTAATACATGCTGGTTACCCGTGCCCAAGTTTTGATCATGTGACCATGAGGATTCTGCTATAGTCAGAAGTGCAAGGACCGATCATAATACACTTTGTTCCATGCTGTTGTAACTTCAAATAGTTACTAAATGAATTGCTCAAAGACTACTATTACTTAACTAAGAGGACGGATTTTTGAATTGAGGGACCTATTGCAGAATAAGCATGCATGTCTTTGAGTTTGAAGCCTGACACAAATGCTTTTATTAATCTACTAGCTGATAATCCAGCATTGCTCGGGTATTTATTTATTGGGAGAAAATATCAGGACCAAACGTGATTTCTAATGTTGGATTGTCCGCCTTACCAGAGGGAGCCCCCTCCTGGAGTACTGTGAAGCCATTACCATGGCAACTCCACTGCACTGTACAGTAGAAGTCAGCAGTACGGCATAACAGGCTATATCTTAACAGAAGACATCCACCAAGGGGTGTTAGGGTTTCTTACCCCCACAGTATTTTTCTCCAGAAAGTAAGTTATCTGTGTACCATGTTTGGTTGAAATTGCTCGAGGCGTTCCAGAGTTATGCTGGAACATACACACACACAGCCATTTATATGTATTCCCCCCAATTGTTACTCAAAATTCTGGAAATAAGCTGGGATAAATGGAGAGCTATCCCAGCATAAAAATGGCATACTTTTCTTGCCACATTTGTTAAGTAAATCATTGCAGTTGTTAAGTTAGTAACAGGGTTAAATAAATCTGGATTCTCCATTGACTTTGCTTAGCAGAAGGTCACAAAAGGTGATCCCATGACTTAGAGGCACAGCAATGGGAACCAGTTGTCAAGCATCCGAATGTAAATCACATGACCATGGGGATGCTGTATTGGCCGTAAGTCACTTTTTTCAATGCTGTTGTAACTTTAAACGGTCACTAATTGAACTGTTGTAAGTCAAGAACTACCATACCTTTACTTCTGAGCGCTTCCGGTTCTGGCCCTACTAACCTTTGGCTTCCCTTTCATTGCTACCGTTGTTGCCTTTGGCCTCCACAGATCATCTCTGGTGGCTTAATGGTGATCCTTAATGAGTCCTCTCCCCATCTCTAATAGTACTGTTAAGTTCACTGCCCCATGAAGACAGCTTGAGCATCTTCTACCAATAGTCGTATAGAAAGAAGCCTATTCTATTCGAACAATTTTCAAACAGCTCTGGCAAAATCAGTTCTTGCAGCCGTTCCTTTTTTTTTTTGTAAGATACAGTATTGAATCATTGGAGAGCTCATTATAGTTAAAGAGAATAATTGCACATAATATTTTTGCACTCCTAGAATATATTAAAGGGGAAGTGTTAGAACAATTCAATTTAATCAGCAAAGGATGTGATCTGTATGGTAGTAGCAACATGACATAAGATAATCTTTTAACATATATTTATAACATCGAAGCCTGTGATGGTGAACCTACAGCACGCGTGTCAGAGGTGGCACCCAGAGCCCTTTCTGATAGCACGCGCTTCATCGCAGCTGTGCTTCTGGTTTCCAGCATGCGCATCCCTGCCGACCAGCTGATCTTCATGCATGCCAGAGTCCCGGAAACCCAAAGACTAGCTGTCCGGTGCGCATGGGTGTGCCAGCCACCTAGTTTTCGGGTTCCTGGGGCTCTGGCGCAAGCACATGTACACACACACTGATTCCGGTTTGGGTACTCGGTGCCGAAAAGGTTCGTCATCACTGATCTAGGCTGTTGTAGTACTTTTTGGGGAAAGTAGCACCTTGCTTGGCCTTGTACTCTTAAACTGCACCTTCCAGTTTCTTCACATTTGTGTATCTGTGCCCTTATAAAAATCCAGTAATGTTTTCAGTATGGACTTTAAGATAATACACCCTATAATGCTAAAAAGAGGAGGGGGGAGATGCTGTCCTCCCCCCCCCCCAATCACCATGTGTCTTCTGCTTGACATTCGCAGAGTTATGGCACAACCTAGTGCTCACTAAGAGTAACTGCAACATTTTTCAGTGAACTCATTTTATTTAGAAAATGACTATACAGGTGTATTACAAGCTTGAAATCCAGATTTAAAATGAAATACACCCTGATTTGACATGTCGTTCAACTAATTTGAGGATTATATTAAAGATAAAGTTTATTTTTTATTATGGACTGAATGAGTTTAGACTGTAATTTTTGTAAAGTCATGGAAAAATCTTATTTGTGAATCTGTTTCCTAACTGGTTTTGAAAACTGGGGAATTCTGGGAGGTGAAGTCCATACAAGTTGCCAAGATTGAGAAACACTGCTCTAGCCTGTATCATATGTACTTGTATGTAGGAGCTATTCCCTAAATCCATTATGTATACTTTGCAGGGAAATTATCATGATGTTAATGTTGCAGCAGCTCCTCATCTCTGCTGCTCTCTTTCCCTTTGCTGCCTCTCTCTCTCTCTCCCTCTCCCTGCATAGTCATCCCTTGTTTCCAATATACAAATAAGTAGCTATTTATCTATAGGTGGTTGTGATGGATAGTATACAGTATGAAATCTGATCAGTTTATTTACAGGATACCACTTAAGCTGATTTTATCTTTTGCAGTGATGTGGTTGATGCTGCTTTGATGATTATTTTGGTGACTCTGGTAAAGTGTGTATTCTCAATGCACTTAAAACAAATTGTATGCACAAGTTGCTAGTAGCCCACCTCATTTTTCACTGTCAATGGCATAGAGGTCTCCGTGGATATTATGCTTTTCTGCTGGGAACCAAGTAGCTGCTATTTTGGTCTATTTTAGTTTAATGCCACCCATCTCACTATTCAAAATGGTGGGCAGCTTGCAATACAATAAAAACACAAATATGAAAATATTAACATTAACATGGATAAAACTATGCATCAAGTCCACAGGATTGGTTGCTCTGCCTTTAATGCAGTGTTGGTCATATTAGAGTAAGCAAACTTTCCCCAGTAGGTGTTCAAAAGGGCTGTAGCTGTGATAAAATGAACATATTTTCTGGAGGAATTTTGCAGGATTAGCCAGGATTTGGTATTGTGATGTCTAATTGGTCTCGAGACAGAGTTAATTTGAAGCCACGCCTCTGTGCTCCTTGCTTCTGGATCCCAGTTTCAACTCTGTCTGGCCGAAGAAAGAAAGGTTGTTTTGGATTCCTGATTCTTCCAAAAACAATCCAGTGCCATCCTGCAAATTCCTTCTCTCTGCCTTCTTCCCCTTGCCTCCCCTGTGGCTTGCTCCCAGCCGCCGGTAAGGGATTTAAAAGTTGCTTCTTGGGTCTTTAGAGGCAGGATGTCATTATGGTGGCCATTTGGGGGCCTCAATTCCAGCAGGCCGCATGGGCTGGGACAGAGGCTTTATGAAGCCTCATTTTCATCCCTGCCTTCCTGGGTGGCCATCCTTTCTACAGCGGTGGCAGCGACAAGGCCCTGCAGGCCTACATTGAAGCCAGTAGGCCCAGAGCCATGCAGTTTGCAAAAGGGGCAGGAAAGGTCTACAGAGGCTGATTTCGTCGCATGGAGGCCGTGAGTGATTGGGGGAAGCTTTTTTTGGTCGCTGCTATTTCTGGTGAGCTGAGTCTGATGGACTCCTGACCTGGTGCCATGGCAGATACAGAGGAGAGGCCGGATTCCCCCCCATTGTCCCCTGGGGAGGGGACCTCCAGTGGGGCACGAGTGAGGCCCACAGCCTCCGTGAGACTGTGAAAAACTGCAGCAGCTGGAAAATCCTCCAAGGCCTTGCAGAAGGATGAAGAAAGGAGGCACAGGGCCCCGGAAAAGCAGGTGTCCAGGGCTGAACAGAGGGGTAAGACTAGTTCTCCCTTGAGGTCTAGATCGCCCATTAGATCTAGGTCTAGGTCTCCTCACAGGGGGATTCCCCAGTGTATCTCAGGGACATTTCACCTTCCCCCTCACTCTCCATGGTGGAACAGGGCCCCTATCTAAGGGATCCTTTTCAGTGCAAGGGGGTCAGGGGGGATAGTCCCATCAGGCCATCATTGGCTCCACAGTCTGAAGGCTCTGCACAAGAGAAGGAGAAGGATTCCTTCATTAGAGACATGGAGCAGCTTCCAGCAAGCATTCAGAGGTTTATCTCCTCTGCAATTTCACATGGAATTTCTGCTGGGTTCCAGAAGGGGTCTGTGCGACCCGCAATGGTGGTAAAGGTCCCTGGGGGGGATGTGCCACTGCTCAGGCCAGGCCGAGGCCTTCCCCCTTGAAGGCCTGTTTCTCCTTCTCTGGCTAGGGAGGGTTCCATAGCCGGGATTAGGTTCAGAGAGAGGTAGATATGTCTGATGATGAGGATCCCTCAAAACCTGAGGCATCAGCATTCTCTGGTCTGTTTCCTATGGATTTGTTCAAGTCACTGTTGCGCAAGGCCAGGGCCACAGCGCAACTGGGTGAGACGGAGAGCGCCAAGGGGGGTGGTCCAGAGAAAAAGCCAGAGGATCTAGTTCACTTAGCCTCCTCCAGTGAAGGAAGACATCCCTGCCTCTAAGTTGTTCCTAGAGGTAGTTAAAAAGCAGTGGGAAAAGCCAGGAACATTCCCCAACCCCAGCAGCAGTGATAGGAGGTTCTTTAACATGGAACCTAGTTTCTCTGAGGCATTGCAGGTTCCCACAGTGGACCTTCCAGTGGTGGCATTGGCGTCCACATCAACAGTGGTGTCCGGTGATGTGGCTAATTACTTGAAGCCGAGAACAAGAAGGCGGAGCTGACACTTCGTAAAACATTCCAGTCTTCCATGTGGGCCATCAAGGCAATTGCCTCTGCGTCGTTCTTCATCCGCACGGCTATCCTTTGGCTACAACAAATGCAGGAAAGGATTCCGCCTGAGGAGGTGCATACTCATCAAGATCTCAACAAGCTGGTTGCTGTTGCTTAATTCTCTGCGACGCCACTCTGCATGCCATGAAGTACGGCTCAGGGGCAATGGCGACCTCGGTGACCTCCCAACGTCTCCTGTGGCTGTCCCTACTGCCGGGGCAGATAGGTCAATAGCAACCCCACCCATAGGTGGCAGACTGCTTCTGTTTGCCAACACCTGGGCTAAGATTACCACTGACACCTGGGTTCTGAATACCATCAGATTTGGCGTGCACCTAGAGTTTCTCTCCATTCTGCCGAACCACTTTCGGACGTTTTCGGTCACCAAGAATAAAGATAAACGCTCTCATGAGCCAGGTGATCTGACACTTCCTAGAGATTAGGGCGGTGGAACCGGTTCCACCGGACCAAGTGAGGTCAGGTTTCTATTCCAACCTCTTTGTCGTTCCGAAGAGTTTGGAGAGATGGAAGGTGATTCTGGATCTTAAACTGCTAAATTTTCACTTAGTCTATAGAAGATTCAAGATGGCATCACTTAAATCCATCTTGGCGGGGGTCAGGCACAATGACTTCATTGCCTCCATCGACCTGACATAGGCTTACCTCCATATCCCCATCTTCCCTGGCCATCGTAAGTATCTCAGGTTCTTCTATTTAGGTAGCCACTACCTGTATAGCCACTACCGTTTGGCTTGGCATCGGTGCCTCGGATCTTCACTAAGATCCTAGCCGCAGCGGCGGCTTACCTCCGTGAGCGCTCTGTCAGGGGCCGATGGCATCTTAGTCCAAGCAGCATCATTTGAGCAGGCTAGGGAGGATCTTTCATTGGTGATATCCACACTACAGCAGTTAGATTTTTTGGTTAACCTAGATAAGAGTTCCCTCATTCCCGCCACCAGGATTCCTCACCTGGGGACCATCATAGACTCTAAGCTGGGGAAGGTGTTCCTGTCCCATGACCGTAAAGTTAGTTTGTTAGCCTTAGTTAGATAAGTTAGAAGTCAACGTTTTGTTCCTGTAGTAGTGCTCTCCAGCTTGCTAGGGAAATTCATTTCTTACATAGACATGGTGCCTTGGGCTCGTCTATATGCAAGACTGCTCCAGTGGCGTCTCCTGCCACATCAGAGGTCAAACTCCAGCAATTCCGAGGAAAAAGTTCCAGTGACACCACGGGTGCAGCTGTCATTGAGGTGGTGGCTCTCCCCAGTGCTACACGAGGGCTGCGAGTTCAGGGAGCTGGAGTGCCTCATCCTGACAACAGAAACCAGCTTGTTCGGGTGGGAAGCTCTCTTGGAGTCCCGGATGGCACAGGGGCATTTGACCTGGTTGGATCTCCAACACAATATAAATTGGCTGGAAGTGCAGGTGATTCACTTGGCATTGTTTTGAGGTGTTTTGCAGTGATCTTGACTCGTTGAAACTGGGAACCAGAATCGAGATATCTTGTGCTGACTGACAACTGGGCGGCAAAGGCCCACGTCAACCAACGGGGTGGCACACACTCCAGGGCTCTTCGGTCCGAGGCAGTGGCACTCAGTGCCTGGGCGGCGAGTCATCTTCGATCGCTCAGGGCAGAGCACATCACAGGAGTTAAAAACCATAAACCCGACTGGCTCAGTCGGGCCATGGTCGACCACGGGGAGTGGAGCCTTTCTCTGAAACTGTTCCAGGCTATCTGCTCCAGGTTCGGCCATCTGGAGGTGGATCTGTTTGCCACACCGCAGAATGCTCAGGTGGATCGGTTCTTCTCTCAGTTCTCGGCTCGGGGGATGGAGAGAGTCGACACGCTTTGGATTCCGTGGCCAGAGGGCATGGTCTACGCCTTCCCTCCCTTTCCCCTTCTCCCTGGGGTAGTTCGGAAAGTGATATCAGAGAAGGCGGAGCTCACCTTAGTGGCGCCCTACTGGTCGTGCCGGGCGTGGTTCGCGGACCTAATGTGCCCATCAGTGTCACACCTGTGGAGGATCCCGGGGAGGGATGTGGACCTCAGACAGGGGAACCTGGTGCATCCCGAGCCACAGTGGCTGCAGCTAGTCGTGTGGAGATTGAGCGGGAGCGCCTAAGGGCAGTCCAGCTTTCACAGAGGGTGATCTCCACAGTTGAGGCTTCACGCAAGGGTTCCACCACTAGGATTTATGATTCCACCTGGCGGGTCTTTGCAGAGTGGTGCCGGGTCTCGGGAGTGAATCCTCGCGAGGCTTCGGTACCGCACGTCTTGGAATTCCTCCAAGTTGGATTGGATAGGGGGCTCTCACATGGCACTCTCAGGAGACAGGTGGCGGCCCTCTCCACAATTATTCGGGGAGAGGGGCTCCTTCCACTTTCCCAGGCCCCATTAATTAAGAGGTTTTTGAAGGGTGCAGGGAATCTCCGTCCCCCAGTAATCCACAGGTTTCCGACATGGAGCCTCACTATGGTTCTCCAAGCATTGACAGAAGCACCATTCAAACCTCTGAGGACGGTTGACCTGAAGTTCATAACCCTTAAGATAGTGTACCTTGTGGCAGTCACCTCAGCCCGTCGCATCTCCGAACTGGGAGCGTTGTCCTCCAGGTCGGATCTTTGTACATTCCACAATAATTGGGTCGTCCTGATTTTTGTTCCCAAGGTTAACTCCCTTTTCTACAGATCACATGAGGTGGTATTACTGGATTTTTGTCCAGACCCCACTCATGATAGGGAGTGCCTTTGGCACTGGCTGGATGTCAGGCGTGCCTTACGCATTTACTTGAGGCGCACGGAGGGTCTCAGGAAGTCTGAGGCGCTCTTTGTTTCCTTTTATCCATCTTCCCTGGGGAAGAGGGTGTCCTCCTTGGCTATAGGGAGATGGATTAACTGGCCATCACATTAGCCTATGAGGTTCAGCACCTTCCGGTGCCCCAGGATATCACAGCACACTCCACCAGGAGTGCGGCTACCTCGGCGGCCTGGGCCACACAGGTGCCTATCGTGGAGATTTGCAGGACGGCTACATGGGCATCCCCATCTCCCTTTATCAGGCACTACAGGTTAGACGCGTTTGCATCGGCTGATGTGGCATTTGATCGTAGGGTGTTACAACAGGTGGTAGCACATGAGGGGCCCAGGACCAATAGTGCCCCCCCTGAGGGACGCTAACTTGGATATGTCCCAATCCTGGCTAATCCTACAAAATTCCTCCGGAAAATGACAGTTGGTCCTACCTGAACTGTTGTTTTAGGAGGTTTTGCAGGATTAGCCAGGTTCCTGCCCTAGCATTGGTCCAGGGGTTGGGCGAGTTCAGGGGGTAGGGTGTGTTCCTTTATGACTTGTTTTGAGGTGTTTTGCAGTGGTCTTGACTCGTTGAAACTGGGAACCAGAAACAAGGAGTACAGAGGTGTGGCTTCAAATTAACTCTGTCTCGAGGCCAATTGGACATCACAATACCCAATCTTGGCTAATCCTGCAAAACCTCCTAAAACAACAGTTCAGGTAGGACCAACTGTCATTCGAAGGGAAGACTAAAATATATTGCCATCCTTGCAGAAATTATTGAATTAGGTTTGCAAAATCCACCATTAAGCCAATAACTTGATAACATTTTCCACTGAGATTACATTTTTCACAGAGAAGGTCACAGTTGAATCATTTGCATTTTCAGGTAGGTCTAGAAATTCTGGGGACCACTGCCTACAGTTAGAGGGCCCAGTAGTCCAACTTGGTATGAGGCAGATTTGGACTTTGAAATTTTTAGAGATTTAGAGATTTTCCTTTATTTGTATGCCGCCCTTTTCCCTGGGGGGACTCAGGGCGGCTCACAATTCAAAAGGGGGGGGGGAGACAAACAGTAGACAATACAACATGTTAAAAAAAAAAGAGCACAACAGTCACACAGTTCGGGTGGGGCTACAATCTTAACCCCAGGCCAACCGGGACAGCCAGATCTTTAAAGCGGCGCGGAAGGACTGGAGGGTGGTGAGGGTCCGAATCTCCACGGGGAGTTCGTTCCAAAGGGTCGGAGCAGCCACCGAGAAGGCTCTCCTCCGGGTAGTTGCCAGTCTGCACTGGCTGGAAGATGGAATTCGGAGGAGGCCTAATCGATGCGATTGTATCGGTCTGGTGGAGGTAATTGGCAGTAGGCGGTCTCTCAAGTACCCAGGCCCACTACCATGAAGGGCTTTATAGGTGATAAGTAGCACCTTGAAGCGCACCCGGAGATCAACAGGTAGCCAGTGCAGCTCGCGGAGGATAGATGTTACGTGGGTGAAGCGAGGTGCACCCACAATCGCTCGCGCGGCCGCATTCTGGACTAGCTGAAGTCGCCAAATGCCCTTCAAGGGCAGCCCCATGTAGAGCACATTGCAGTACTCCAGCCTAGAGGTCACAAGGGCACGAGTGACTGTTGTGAGGGCCTCCCGGTTCAGGTAGGGACGCAACTGGCGTACCAGGCGAACCTGGGCAAATGCCCCCCTGGTCACAGCTGACAAATGATGTTCGAAGGTCATCTGTGGGTCCAGGAGGACTCCCAAGTTGCGAACCCTGTCTGAGGGGCGTATAATTTGACCCCCCAGCCTGAGAGATGGAGCACTTGGCCAATTCGCGGGAGGGAAACACAACAGCCACTCGGTCTTTTCTGGGTTGAGCACAAGCTTGTTGACCCCCATCCAGTCTTTAACAGCTTCCAGACCCCGGCTCATCACATCCATCGCTTCGTTGAGTTGGCACGGGGCGGACAGATACAACTGAGTATCGTCCGCAAATTGATGGTATTTTATCCCGTGCCGTCGAATGATCTCACCCAGCGGTTTCATGTAGATGTTGAAAAGAAGGGGGGACAGGACCGAACCCTGCGGCACCCCATACGTTAGGGGCCTAGGGGTCGATCTCTGCTCCCCAACTAACACCAACATAATGCCATTATGAATAGATGAATTTATATGTATATAAGCATATATACAGTATGTATGTGTGTATATGTATACCATCTTTCCCTGAAAATAAGACCAGGTCTTATATTAATTTTTGCTCCAAAAGATGCATTAGGGCCTATTTTCTGGTTAGATCTTATTTTGAAGGAAATATGGTACTAATTGCGCCCATCTGACCGATCTGAACTGGGGCTTATTTTGGGGGTAGGGCTTTTATTACGAGCATCCTGAAAAATCATGCTAGGGTTTATTCTCTTATTTTTGGTGGCTCTGTGTGTGTGTTTGTGTGTGTTTGTGTGTGTGTGTGTGTGTGTTTTCTCAAAATGTTCTGGCTGTGAAATTTTGGGGCTTGAAGTCAGACATCTGATTTTTTTTTTGTCCTATGGAGATTCTCAGTCATCCAGCTGGTAGTTGTCCAAAGGTGTTTTTTCAAGAGGCAACTGGACTTTCTGGTTTTTCTTTGAAGACGTTTCACTTCTCATCCAAGAAGCTTCTTCAGCCCTAATGAGAAGCAAAATGTCTTCAAGAAAAACCAAAAAGTCTGGTTGCCTCTTCAGAAAGCACCTTTGAGACAGATACCTAAATGTTACTGAGGTTGAGAAACACTGTTCTAAGAGTTAGTATATTTCTTTTCTTTATACAAGATAGAAGATTGGCTTTAGGATTTTGACTGGGATTTGTGGAATCACTCTCCCTGCTGCCTCTACAGCAGGCGACAGTCAAGTTGGTCTCTGAATATTGATTGTGTCCGTAAGATTCCCTTGACTGATTGGGATATATGTCTGAGAATGAGGTTTGCCTACAGGTGGTCCTCTATTAATTACTGTAATTGAGCCAGGAATTACAGTCATACATTATTTCAGTTGTATGTTGAGGCATCCATATGACCAGAAGTAAATTTCCAGATTTTTTTGTGGTGATTGCTAAGCAAGTGCTAAATGAATGATGCTTGCGGTTAAGCAAACCCATTAATTTAAAAGTGTTATCTGGGACACCTCAATGGATTGTAAAGAAGGTCTGCTGACATGCAATCATGTGATTGCACAGGTGGACGAATGCACCCATTTATGATGGCGGGGTGTGTGTGCTTTATAGGCTATATAGCATCCATTCCATGGCCACGAACTTTGAACACTGGTAAAAGGACTGATTGTAAAGCAAGGTAATCTATAAATTTATAACTGAAGAGACCCTTCAATAAAAAGCAACTAAATCTATACTAAGAAAATGGAAACTGACTTTTAATCCAGAATACCTCTTACAAATTGTGTATTTATTTATTTATTTGTTAAATCTATTTGTCATTTATTTTGCCATAGAGCTCCTGTAGGAGACTTACAACAATTGTTGAAATAGTAGCTACACATAGGGAATACTTTACCTGAAATCTAGGAAGTTTCCGGAAAGGAAACACAAAGACCACAACAACTCCACACCAGCAATCAACGCCCAGATTTAATGCAGAGATTAAAAACAAAGGTTAATGTTAGATCAGTCAAGTAGTAAACAACACCCCAATCAAGGAACTACCAACTCAGATGGACAACCCACAGTAAACAATAAACTAATCAAGGAATTACCAAGACCACTCCCACCAACACTGACAAGGCATGCCACTTGTATATAGACAGAGAGCAAATCCCACTCCCTACCCACAATGAAGATGTTACCTAGTTGGGTAATGAAATATCTGCAATAAAACAACCAAGCTCAGAGAGCACCCAAGACCCCACAGTTCAACCCTGAGCTACAAATATTATCTTATATTGGTATCTAGGAAGTGTTAGTAAAAGTAAATTTTCCTTTGATTCAAATGCTGTTTAGTGTTTTCTTAAACTTATCTGTGTACATTTCTTAATGGCAGTGTGATTTTCCGCGGCCACTTTCTATTTACTACTGTATATTACCTCTGTCTCTAGTCTACAGCTCGATTTCTGATCCAAGTACTCACCTTTGTAGCTTTTTGAGATCAGCCAATGTTGAAAAACAAATTAATGTAATTCAGATATGCAGATACACGTAATATAGTGTAATTCAGATGCACATGTAATTCAGAAATGCAGATTTAACTCCATTTTATGTTTTCCTAGCACCTGTATTTGGAATCCCCAAAGCAGAACCTGGTAAAGTAAGTTAATAAATAGTAGTAACCTCACTGTAATAGTATAAATATTTTCACTGCATATGATTATCACATCGAAGTCCTATATTCTGAAAATATTTATTTGAATGTCGAGTATTGGTTAAAAAAACACACCCTGTTTACAGGTAGTCCTTGACTTTCAACCAGTTGCTTAATGACCATTCAAAGTTATGATGGATCCCCCCCCCTCCCCAAAAGGTCTTTATGACCTGTTTTCAGTGGTCCCATTTGGTTGCTTGGCAACTATTCCGCATTTACAGCCCTCTGCGATCTGATGATCGTGATATTTGACATTTTTGCTGAAAATCAGCATTTACTTTCAGTTTTCAGCAAAAATGCCCCATAGCGAACAATATTTAAAGATTCCTGGAAAAGAAATAATAAAAATCAGATCAGACATGTAGGTGGCCTGCTTTATGACCATCATGACTTTTGACTGTAATCAGTAAGTTCAATTACAGTCGTAAGTCAACAACTACCTGTATTCTAAAACTTCCTTAATGGTTGTTAATCCTTTTAGAAAACTCCATCCTTAGTCTGGCATGGTGAAATGCCTTGGACTACCTCTCCCATCATATCTTGCCACCATGTTGAATAGAAATTGCAGTCCAAAATCTCCTGTTTGAGCAGGAGGAGACTTCCAAGGTCCCTTCCAATCCTATTATTCTATGTTGTAAACCAGACCTGTCAAACTGGCGACCAATGGGGAGGATACGTCACGCCACCCCGGCTCCACAAAGGCAAAAAAAAAGTCCCGATATGTCACGATCTGGCCCATGACACGATCAAGTTTCACACCCGTTTTCTAAAGCATCTGGAGGGCAGGAAGTTGGGGGAGGAAGTTCTGAAACTTGACAAATTATTAACTTCTGTGGACACCCTAGTACAGGACTGTCAAACTCAAAGCCTGCGGGCCATATCTGGTCCAGGATGTGGTTAAATCTGGCCCTTGGGGCTGCCTTGGAAACAGCAAAGGGCCGGCGCCTTAGCCCCATCCCAGGACAGCTGGTCACTGATTTACAGCTTGGCCATCCGTGGGGCCACACTGGAGCCAGCGAGTGACTGCCCCGCTTCCTGGGTGCATGCTGAACACAGCGGATAGTCCAGCCCCGCCCAGGCCACCACAAGCACCCCCGACGTGAGCGACATGGAGCTGGCCACGCTCACCCAGACCATGCCCACCCAGTCGACTGCGACCACCCAGCCATGCCCACCCACCTCCCCAAGGTCAACCACAACCCTAATGCGGCCCTCAATGAAATTGAGTTTGACAACCCTGCCATAGAACGAGGACCACAAGTTGGAACAGGCATTGGCCAAAAATTAAAATTGTGACGGCTTTCTTTAATTGTTTACAATTATTTACTAAGAAAGGCTGTGATTTTAGCTGTGTGTCCTCAATGAATTTTATAGACTGCTATCCTAAGAACTGATATAGTAGCTAAATACAGCTTCTTCTTCTCTTCCCTCCTTAATTGGCTGTTGCAGGAAGCTGGAAGCTAAAGCATTGGGAGCATATTCTGCAATAGTTGAGAGAGAAGCCCCTAACTTGATTGTGAGAATCAATTATTAGCAAGAGGGCTGAAGAAGGTTCAGGAGAGGGGAGACTGCCAGTTGACAGAGGAGAAAGTACTGCATTGCCGCTGCTGGGGACATTCCCCTTCCATGGTCATTTGTCCTTCCGTTGACTTAACTGGACATTTAAGGATATTATTCCTCTCAGGCAATAGAGGACCCCTTTATTCAGGGGAAAAGTTTTGGTTTTTGTGTTTCTAAAAAGATATTGTAACTTAGTTTAACGTTGTAAGTTGATTTTGTAACAAAATCAGTCCAAATTTAATGGCCAAGGAACAACCTAGCAGATTTAAGAATATGCATGGTAAATATGGAGCAGCAAATGTTCCCTAATTTCTCCAAACATTACTTTACCTTCATTAACAGTTGGAAATCCAAAATAGGACTCTTTATACAGTTGGTGTTGAATGCTATGTCTGCCCAGTTTTCAGTTCTGAAAGGTTAAACAATGGCAACTGTAAAATTACAAGAAATTGAAGTTATTTAGTTTTTCAATTTAAAATAAAATTTAAGAAAATTATGTTCTCTATTATAACAATATCAAGTTGCAGAAGTTTTCATTAAAAACAAACTGCTAAACCAATTCCATTGACTTCTGTTAATTTTTTTGTAAAGATTAGATAATCCATAGGCCTGAGCTGATAAATTAATGTGTGAGTTATTAAAAATCAGAAATACAGTCGAGTTAATTGGATTGTGTGTCATCATAAAATAGCAGCTTTCTGAAACTTCAAATATATTCATCTGAAATCTCAGTAGATTAGCACTATTACTTAAGATGTTTAAATGAAATGCACTTTCATTCATACTCATCTACATTTAATTTGTATATATGTACTTTAAATTGGCTTCTGAGTCAAATTAAAAGTTGTTTCTTGTTTTTTCTATAATTCTGGTTTACATGGATATACTTGAACAACGATTCTTGAGGTAGAAAATCGATGTTGATGCCTGAGTTCATAAGCTAATTATCTATGGTGTACAAAATGTTAAGATAGAAATAGAACTTATTGTTGGTGAAAAATATAGCATGCAAACTTAACTTTGGGAACCAATCGTCATGGCACCAATAATGGAAACTATTATATCTCTTGGCTGCTTGACAAAGTAAAGTTAAATTCTCAACCAACACCAGAAAAATCTGTTAGAGCTATTTGTAAAGAACTCGAGGGATGATACTCTGATTTGTTCAGAAGTGTTGAATATTATTTGGTCACTCTGGGATACGAACTGCTCCAAAATAGGCATCCCTGTCATAATGATGGGCAAGATACCCTTTTATCATGAGCTCATAGCTTTATCAGATGCAGCCTTTTAGACATAATGTAGCCCAACATGGTTTCATTCTATGAATAAATCTTTTTGATTCCATAGTATTGTCACAATTAAAGTTGCACATTGCAATATAAGAAAGTTGTCAAAATACACATTATGTACCACAGAGGCATTTGGACAAAACATTCAACTGTAATTTCATTTGGGCTCATGTACTCCCCTCTCTGCTTCTTGGTTTGTCATTGAAGAGATGATTGGAAGCGTTTTTATTTTTTTGTAACTAGCCAGAGTTTTTTGTTATAATCTTACAGTTCGTATCTGGTTTCTCTGGGTAAAGCCAACTTTAAATTGTAATCTACAATTCTGAACTTTTGAGATAAAAGTTACATTTAGAATTAATTAAAAATCTTAGTTATTCAAAAACAATGATGGCTTTAAACCACTTTTGATCTTTATGTGACTATCAAGGAAAGCAGCCAAGCTCATGTACAGACTAGTCATTATGATTAGCAGGGTATCTGAAAAAGAAATTATTTTTTCTGTTGACATACAACTTTAGAATATCTTTTAAAGGCAGCAGCTTTCACTGTACAAATTAGCTGTTTTGAACTTTTGAAACCACAGATCTAAACAAATGCAAGAAATTCAATTCCTGTGGATTCACTGTTTGTCTTCCATTATTTGATAGTACATTCTGATACAATTCCATTACATTCCCCATGATACGAAAACTGGACTGATATTTCACAAATCTTCCAATTCACCCACAAAGGTATTACATACCATCTTGTGCCTTATTGATAGAAACCTGCCATTACTGGATGAGTAAAATGTTTGCAACTAGTATTAGGATGGAAGAATGTACAGTATGTTTATTCTGAATGGTATTATGTTTGATCCCACTGTTAAAAGGTTAATGAAAGTTGGAAGTTTCATTAGGCTCGCATTCCTATTCTTGAGAGTTTTGCACAGTGATTCATAGCTTTGTTTAAAAAGGTTTTGTACAGAATTGTTTTCTACTCCTGTAAATCCCAAGGGAACCTTAAGATATTCTTTATATATGGAAAAAATTGTGTAATGTTTTTTATCCTGTTATTTTCTGAGCAAAAATTTACTTCTTCAGTAAGCAAATACTGTAATAAAATCATTCTTTTTTGGCAACTTTTCATCTATGTTGATCTTCATTTAAAGGTGGCTATCTAAACAAGCATATTAAGGTTTTCTTCATGTAACTGATTGCAGTGCTATTTTGGTTGTTATCTAATATTGGTAGTCCTTGACTTACAACCATAATTGGGACCAGAATTTCTGTTGCCAAGCAAATTGGTTGTCAAGTGAGCTGTGCCTGGTTTTACAACCTTTTTTCTCATGGTTGTTAAGAAAATCACTGCAGTTAAGTGAATCATACTATCATTAAACAAATCTAGCTTTGCCTATTGATTTTCCTTGTCAGAAGTCATTTGGGAAATGTTGCAAATACATGCCGGTTGCCTCATAATCATGGGGATATAGTGATGGTCGTAAAGACTGTTCAGAAGTTATTTTTTTCAATATCTTTATTTTGAATGATACTGAGTGAATGGTTAAAAGGATGCGGTGGCTCAGTGGCTAAGATGCTGAGTTTGTCGATCAGAAAGGTCAGCAGTTCTACGGTTTGAATCCCTAGCACTATATAATGGAGTGAGCTCCCATTACTTGTCTCAGCTTCTGCCAACCTAGCAGTTCGAAAGCATCTAAAAAATGGCAAATAGAAAAATAAGGACTACTTTGATGGGAAGGTAACAACTCTCTGTGAGCCTTTGGCATTTAGTCTTACCTGCCACATGACCACAGAGATGTCTTCGGACAGCACTGCCTCTTCAGCTTTGAAACGGAGATGAGCACCGCCCCCTAGAGCCGGAAATGACTAACACATATGTGCAGGGGAACCTTTACCTTTACCTTAAATGAATGGATGTAAGTGGAGGGCTATCTCTGTGGTCTGAGTTTTCTTGAGTAAAGAAATAATAGAGCTAACAATTTGGGGTTCATTTTATACAACCATCCCTGACATGATGAGTTGTGAATCCAGCTTCTGAAATTCCAATTGCATGGCTGAATATCACAGTTAGAAACCTTAAGACTTGCAATTCCAATGATGCTGAAGGAATGGGGACTACTGATTTAGCAGATCAATGTCTTAAAAGAGATGCTAACTTTCCTATCAATGCTTACCATTTTTTTTAAATGGTATTGGACCGGATCATATTTATAAAAATCTCAAAGGAAGTATTAATTAATTAGCAAGTTAGTCAGCAGTAACAGAAATCTTGTTGATTTTGGTGGCTTTATCCTGTTGGCTTCATTGAAACATAACAAAATCCCTACCCAACCCTTTGTATTCCTAGGAATGTTGATTAGGAAACGAGGATATTGAATAATAGATTCAACATCTCATAAACATACATACTAAATGCTAATATAAACAGTGGCTGATTTTTTAATTAAGATTATTTATTTGAACTAGAGATTATATGAAGTACCAATAAAGGAGAATATATATATATATATATATATATATATATATATATATATATATATATATATATATATATATATATATATATATATATATATATATATATATATATATATATATATATATATATATAATTTATTTATATAATTATTTATTATTTATATATATATTATTTATCAGCACAAATACAACAAAATGTAACAAAAAGGCAACAGTAAAAATATTGGGTTTCTGCCTGGATGGTCTCTTGTGACGAGCCGAAGGACAGAATGGAAGTAGTGATCTTCCTCCCATATTTGGGCATACCGGGGGTTGTAAAAAAATAAATAAATAAATCTATATATATAAATATATATATATATATAGAAAGTTATCAGATGAGAACAGGTACACTATACCATGCATACCAGCAGAATTTAGGCAATAGTATTTTTTTCTTTATTGAACAAAGGGATCAATGACGGAATATTGACTTAGAGTATTAATAATCAAGTTAATTATAGGATTCTCTATTTCATTTTGGCTCCTTTTTCCTACCCACTCATTCTTTACCTGAAGGAGATGAATAGTTATATTCTTCATATGCTTAAAATTTATTTAAATCATCCATTCACAGATTGTATTAAACCTGAAATCTTGCTTTTCACTAAATCCATTTAACTGAAATATTTAAGTTCAATATAAATACAATAATACAATATAAATACAAAGATACAATTTTTTTATATCCATGAAGAAAACAATCCATTTGGGGGATTGTAAAACTATCCTAATTCGTGCATCCATCTATCATAAAACACATAAATCCTTAAAATGAAATCCAAATAGCATTACTTTCAAGTTACCTTAACAAATGACTCTAGAACAGGGGTTTCAAACTTGCAGCGTCACAGTTTGCTTGCGGGTGCACAGTTCAATGTAAACTGTTCTCCACGCATGCGAAGCAGACCAATTTACAGTGAACTGAGCCCATGCAGTTACTACAAAACAACATGGCGGCAACACCAGCCATTTCCTGCATGAAAAACAGAGAAGAGGAGTAAATATTGTTCAAATCATTAATTCAACTTTCGTTTTTCATTTGAAAAGAATTTGAGAATGATTTGCAGGCATTTCAAGCTGCTTCTGTTAGCCCTACTTTGAATCCATATAAAAATGTCTGCTTGCTTTATTTATTTATTTATTTATTTATTTATTTATTTATTTATTTATTTATTTATTTCAAAGAAAATTCTGTCCTATGGCAGAATTGTGTGTGTGGGTGTGTATGGGAGAGAAAAGGAGAGGGAGAGGGAGGGAGAAGGGGAGATAGAGAGAGGGAGGGAGGGAGAGAGAGAGAGAGAGAGAGAGAGAGAGAGAGAAGTCAAAATAGTCAAGATGCAACATTCAAAGCAACTATGCAATCAAAATTTGATCACTTTGTACCTGTTGCTTTGTCTTTTGACAACACATTCAAAAGAGATGGGGGCTTCAGCCACGTGACATAGTCCACTACTTGACCGTTTTCATTCCTTCCTATGGATGCTCTGATAACACACCAAACTAACAACTCTTGGTACTGTACAAAGCACTATCCACCATATACCCATCTGGTTCAGTTAGAAGCTGGGAGAAAAACACTGGAAACAACATGGAGGCTAATTGAAAAGTAAGGTTTATTGATGAAGCAGAATCACCAGGGCTTGTGGAGTTGAGAGTGGGTGGGTTTTTATACCTTCTTTGGGCTTTTTATTTGAGCTTCCTGTTCCAGTGCAAGAACATGTCCTTTAATATTCTATTGGCTGTTAGATTCCTATGGGATTATGTAGGAGTCATAGTTGACTCCAAAGGCCAAAGAGGAAATTGAAATCCTAGGTGCTTGTCTGAGCTAATCTGGTCAACCTCTGGCTTATTGTTTATCTGAGCTCCCAGGTTTATGTGACTTTGAAGTTTGAACTGCTCTAGGGGTGGTGCAGTGGTGGGTTATAGGTGGTACGCTCCGGTATGGGCATACCGGAGCCTGCCAAAGCATGTGATACTATTCTGGCATGGTGCTCCGGAGGGCCCACTTGTCTGGCCACGCTCCTTTGTCCTTTGGCGCTTATGCGCATGGCACGTACGACACCTGCGCAATGCTCCGCCAAGCAGCTGGATTTAGATTTTAGATTTAGATTTATTAACATTTGTATGCCGCCCACTCGCTTGGGACTAGAGCGTCACAGAGGCTTGCGGAAGCGTCGCAGGCAAGTATGAAGCATGTGCACGATGCGCACGTCCATGTGGGTGACACCAGGCCCGTTCCAACCGTACCGGTTGGAATGGGATCCGGAACCCATCACTGGGGTGGTGCAATGAAAGGGCTTGTGTTCTGAAATTATCTTAATGGTAATTCCTATTGTGGCTAATGGCTTTTGTCCTGTGTTGGATCTTGGATGGGGGGCTGCTTTCAAATCCTACCATTCTGCCAAGGAGTTTCAAAATATCCTGCCTTGAATAAATTACCAAATCTGCATTTCTAAAAGCTGGTCTCCTCAGTTTCTGCTTGGGGCAGGGAGACCGGGGCTGCTTCCTTTAAGGCTTGGTCCTTCCCTCCCACTTGCTTTGTTTCCCTTTTAACTTGTATAAGGAGGTTAATGGAAATATAGAAAGGTAAAGTGTCAGAAATCAAGATGATATTTCCAACAGATTAACACCCTCCTAGCCCTCTTCAGGAGCTCTCTTAACAAGAATACAGCCTCAGAATGAATTTTAATTATTTTTTAAAAGATCATCTTATAGTTGCTATAATGATGTAGCAGAGAAAGATGCTTCCACTTTAGCTCATTTTTTGCAACAGCTATTAAGAGAAAATTTATCTAAACTCTGATGTTCTTTTCCTTTTTTTTTTGTCTTCAATAGAGTTTACAGATGCTGCCTCAACAACGAAAGGCCATTGCAAAATTTAAAGAGCCCGCTGATGCTTTAAAATTTCAGCAGAAGTTTCACAGGTGAGTAGCATCCATAGGTTTTAATCTTATATACATTATTTTGCATTTCTCAGTGTAAGATGAATTGTATTACAATCTCATTATCCCCAACCAACCTGATAAAAAAGGCAGTTGTTGCTTAACACAGCAATAGGGAAAAAATAAATTTAATGTTAATATATACTAAAGTACAGTATTAAAAATTGTTTTTTTCAACCAATATATAAAGACCTATAAGATTGGTGACGTGTTTAATTTAGACCTGATTCATCATAATGATGATCATACTGAAAGTTAGCCTTGGGTCTCTGTGTTCAATTCTTTGTTTCTTTATGTCTCACTACACATTTTTTAACAGTGACATCTGTCTTTAAGCCACAGTTTTCCATGGCATCATTTTATATACAGTGTACAAATCAGGATTTCAGATAATGTTTTGTGTTAGGGAGTCTCCAAACTTGGCAGCATTAAAGCTTATGTTCAGTTCTCAGAATTCCTTAGCCAACTATGCTCAGTCAGCATAGCTATCTGGCTGAGAAATTCTAGGAGCTGGAGTCCATGAATTTTAAATTACCAAGTTTGGAGACCCGTGTTTTGTGTCATGATTTGTAAGCAGAATATAAAGTGGATTCAAATTCTGAAAACTATAGTTTAACAAGCCAATGTCTTCGTGAAAAGGTTTGGTGCTTGACAAAACTAGGTCCAGAATATCTGAAGAACTGTCTTGCCCCAATGGGTTGTGTTCTGGCATAAGAGGCCAACTGCAGATTCTGACAGCCAAGGAATCTTGGCTGATGGGCTCTAGGAAAATAGGCTTTTCCGTTGTGGCCCCCACACTTTGGAAAATCCTGTCACCAGAGGTAAGATCCACCCACCCTCTTTTTTGGTCTTCCAAAGGGGCCTTAATATCTGATTCTGGTGGTAGGTGTGGAGAAACTATAGGGTGGAGTTGTGCAGCTGTAGAAGAAGACACCAATTCTGTCCTGTGTGAGCCTTTGGGGTTTTTACTCTATTTACTCTTGATGCTCTGAGCTTGCTTGTTTTTTTCTAGACATTTCATTACCCAAACTAGGTAACATCATCAGCGCTAGCAAGGAGTGCTGTTTGCTGTCAGTTTATACCCTAGTGACTTGCTTGCTTATGAGAGTGGGGGATGGTCTTAGGATCCTTTGTTTGGGCTCTTTGGCAATTCATTGATTGGGGTATTGTTTACTTGACTGTGGTCTGAAGTTAACCTTTGAGTTACTGAATTTTTCAGAGTATAAGATGCACCAGAGTGTAAGATGCACCAAGATTTTGAAGAGGCAAATTAAAAAGGGGGGGTGGGGGTTGCACTTTAAAGACCTGTATTAAATGCTGTATTCAGTGTATAAGACGCACCCAGATTTTCACCCTTCTTTTTGGAGGGAAAAAGGTGCATCTTATACTCTGAAAAATATGGTAATCTATGCTGATCTGAGTGCTGATTACTACTGGAGAGGTTCTGGTGCCTTTTTGTTCTCTTTTGGGCTGGTTGGTTGTCTCAACCAGCAACATCTCTTTTGCATAGTCTGTAGATGTTGTTAAGGTCTATGTGTCTGTTGATAGTTGATTTGTCAGAGTGACATGCTTCTAGAAATTCCCTGGCATTTTTGGATTTGGCCTGGTCTAGGATTGTTACATTTTCCCAATTGAAACTATGGTTAAGTCTGTCTATATGTTGTGAAATAAAAGAATTTCTGTCATGTCTTCTGACTTCCAGTTGGTCTTCATGGATGTGTTCAGCCAGTCTTCTGCCTGTTTGTCCTACATAGTAAGTGATTGTTGCAGTTCTTACATTGTATGTTGTAGATGACTTCTGTTTTTCTTCTGGGGTTGCTGAGTCTTTTGGTTGGCTTAGGATGTTATGAAGGGCTTTAGTTGGCTTGTATGCTGTGCTGATTCCATGTGGTTGTAGTAGTCTGTTAGTGGTTCTAAGATATTCTTGATGTATGGCAGTGTAACTCTTTTTAGGGTGTGTGTAGGTTGTGCTGTATTGGTTTGAATGATCAGGGACTTTCTGATAAAGTTGTGTGGGTATCCATTGGTTGAAATGTGTTGAATAGTAATGAAAATCTGCAAGAAAACAAGCAATCTCAGAGAGCATTAAAGACCCCCACATTTCAACTCTGAGCTACAAATATTCTCCTTTATTGGTATTTAATTTTTGTAATTTTAACTATTCCTACATTTATAGTTGCTGTTATATTTCTATTTTTATTGCATTGTAAATCTGTCCAGAGCTGACATCGGCAGCATACCAATCAATCAATCAATCAATCAATCTGACAATGAAACAACCCAATGTTTTTATAGTTTGAGGAATATTGGCTTAGAAAACTTGGAGGGGTGGAGAGGAGAAAGGAGAGGAATAGGAAAGGCAGAAGAAGGGGGGAAGAAAGAGGAGGAAGAGAAAGAAGAGAAGGGAAAGAAGGTGGGAAGAAAGAAGGAGAGAAGAAAGAGAAGAAACTGGGGGAGGAAGGAGGGAGGGAAGAAGAGAGGGTAGTAAAGAGGGAAAGAGGGAGGGAAAGAGAGAAGGAGAGTTGAAAGGAAGGAGGGAAGGAGGGAGGAAAGGAGGGAGATTAAGAGAAAAGGAAGGAGGAGGGAAAGAGGCAGGGAAGGAGGGAAGGTATGTGTGAAGGAGGGGGGGAGCGAGGGAGGGAAAGGAGGGGGAAGGAAAGGAGAAAAGGAGAAAAGAAAGGAGGGAAGGCAGGGGAGAAGGAAGTAAGGGGGGAGGGAAGAAAAGAGGGAGGGAAAGATACCTAACCTTTGATGTTTATAATGATTTGATAGTATGGGAATATCTCGAAATGTAGTTGTATTGTTTGTTACAAGTTATGGATGTTGTATTTTCTTTTTACCAATAAAATCTTAAAAAAAAAAAAAAAAAAAAAAGAAAACTTGGCTATCTCTGAACTATGCCTAAAATGGGAAGAAAGTCTGTAACTAAATAAGTTCCTTCATCCATTCAAAAAAAATACATCTGCCTTAAGTCATTATGAATTCATCTTTTTCCAGGCACATGATAGATCTTTCCCATATCAACGTGGCGCTGATAGTGGAGTGACCCACTGGGCCTAAGTTGTCTTAAAATACAGCAGGTTACGGAGGAAGTCAGAAGGGTAGAATCTCCCTGTAATTTCCGGTGCCAGCTTTGCAGACTCCTTCTGAAAATTCAAAATTACTCTGTGACAGCTGCTGACCACAACAACAACAACAACAACAACAACATCAGCCACCTTGCTACAAATGGAAGGATGACAAGAGTGAAAACTATCTGTATGGAACCTACAGAACTACAGATCTCCCGTGTGAATAGTATA
The DNA here is from genome assembly GCF_009769535.1 of Thamnophis elegans. Classification (NCBI taxonomy): domain Eukaryota; kingdom Metazoa; phylum Chordata; class Lepidosauria; order Squamata; family Natricidae; genus Thamnophis; species Thamnophis elegans. Next base: position 11,261,891 of record NC_045558.1, read on the forward strand.
CATGGATATTTTAGGCTATATGCTATGTGATCACAATGTCTTGGATCAAAAGAACTTTGACTCTTGAAAATAACTTTTATAATATTTTTTCTTAGAAAAGAATATTTGATAATGGTTGCCCTTATCTTCAGTGTGGGATGTTGAAATCAGAATGCACCCATAATCTACTGTTTGTAGCTAAGCATACAGATGCCTATAGTACACAATAAACACTGAGCCATATAATTTAATGGATTTTCTTTCTTTCTTTTTTTTTGCCCAGAGGCTTTGAAGCTCATTCTTGAAAGATCTTATTCCTAGTAAAGTGAATATAATTGTTGCACATAAAGTATACCTCTCAGTATTCCTAATATTTCTTACTAACCCTATTTTGGACAAATTGTCTGACCAGATGATGTCATTACCTAGGAAGGATGGTCGTGTTGAGGTTCCAAAGTCTTAGAACAACCTGTCTTTCAGCCTTCTCTTCTGCTTTCTTACAGGACCTGTATGGCCAGGAAATAACTGGGGGTTGCTAGTATGAGGAAGTTACATATTCAGGAAGAGGGGATCCATTTTGCTTAGGCTTTTGGGGAAGTAAGTTACTGGTGTTGAGCTTCATATTTTAATTATTTTTTCTTTCTGTTTAATAATTGGCAGTAATACTTGATAACAGTAGAGTCTTCCAAATCATACTCTAGTACTATTCCCACACCACCTGGTGAATTATGAAGACATTCCCTCTCGTGAGATTTTATTTTACACTAAATAAACTCTTTCCTTCAAAAAAAAGATGTGAGAAGAGAGAATTCCTTTTACTACTCTTAGAAATCTATTCAATGTTTATACATTTCAGGCCAATAAACATAGAGCAAGTAAAGATTATAAGTTCCTTTGAGGGTATAGAAAAATAGTTAAGGGATGTTCTTTCAGGACTGCAGGTTACGCAAGTAGTGATGTTCCTTTTCTAATTATTCAGAATCATATTCTGTAAAAACTAGAAGGCTTTTAAAACTGTGTTCCTGCTTAAGAACAGGAGGGAATCAGCAATAAAGATATGAAAATATATCATGTCTTTTAAAGACAAAGCTGTTTTTCCCCCCTAGAGGTAATAATTACAGCTATAGCATTTTGGTATAGTGTAGGGTGTGAAGATAATGTTAGGGCTTTTAATGATAGTTAGTGAAAACCATCTTCATCTTTGCGAAGTAAAGCTTGAATTTGACTATACCAGAGAGGCCTTTATTATTTACAGCTCTTAATTTGAGTTTGTTAAAAAAAACCTGGGATTTTAGTTGAAGGTGCATTTTAGGCTAGCTTTTCAGTGCTTAGAATTGTGTTAAAAACAGAACAGACCCTCAGAGTCGAGAGAGAACGTATTATATCTTTGTCCATCCCGGGATATGATATAGTCTTTCCACAAAGTTAAGATTGCTATTTAGGAATTAACATTTAAAGTTACTGGGGTTTTTTTTTTAGAAAGTCTTCACCACATAGCTCAGGTACAACTTAAATGCAACAATGCCTGCCAGAGAGGGGAGTTTTATAGTGCCCAACCTCTACATCACATTTGAGGTCCGAGGAAACTTTTATTTCTTATGTCAACAGATCTTTGATTAGGCTGGATAACCTTCTAAATAGTTTAAGGTATTTTGAGGACAGTGTTAATTAATGCTTTTAAGGCTTATAGCTTGGGGAAATCTTCTGTGGTATAGCATTTAAAATAATGGGGTGGACTTTAGTATGCTTTGTCTGAGGCCCATCCCATACACATGATAGGAAGGGTCTAATGTGTGTATAACACGCTCACCATCTTAATAGAAGGGATTTTCTGAGATAGGGAAAAGAGGAAGAAGTGAATATTTTTTTCTCTTTCTTCGTAATAAGCAGAAGAAAACTTGCCCTATCATTGATGGGCATCAAATCTCTCACTTGAATTGTCTATAGATACTACAATACCTCAACTGATTAATATCAACTGACATGATCACAGTAACATTGGTCCCTAATTTTGAGATGCCTTCCACAAAAGCTAATCACCGTAAAAATACGAGAGCCTGTTCTTTCCACAATGCTTCCTAAACTATCTCCACATCTTTGGTAGAAGATCTGTTGCAACCATTATCTTGTTCTTTCCTTATCATGTGTTATTTTAAAAATGCAAAAATGCAATCATTGCATTTAATATATTGTGTAAATACAAGACTTTAAAACAAATTTAAATGAAGCTGTTCACATATTACTAATTTAGTTACACAAAAGCTTGTTTGGTGGGATGGGGAGGAGGGCAGTTGTGCTGTTTTATCAGAGTTGAATGAAAATGGTTCCATGTTGCTGTTATTATTGCTATTATTATTGGTGTAACACTTCTGTTTTTATAAAGATGCCAGTTAAGTCAATACATGTATCTTGACCTGTGTATTATTTGTTCTGAAACTTCGAAAGCATACATTTGGTACAGATGTTTAGCCAGTGACCACTGTATGTGGAAACTTTTTTCTCTTATAGAGATAATTTTCATTTAATTTGGCAACATTTTCCAAGTTAGTTTAGTTTTTCTACTCATATCAATGATAAGTGCAGTCAAGTTAAGTGTGATGCTGAATATTTAATAATTTTGTAGTTCAAAGCTAAATGGCCACTATCATATTCATTAATTCATGCACTTTTAACATTCATTTTGGACAAGGTTGGATAATTTCAAAAGAAATTAAAGATAATCCTGTAATGATGTTTTTGTCCAGGCTAAAAATGAGGGTGATTTTCTCTTGGTTTAGTGCTCATGGGAAGATTACAGAATATCATCTCTATATAACTATTTGTGTTTTACACTTCTTCAGATTTTTAAAAGTTGTTCTGAAATGTTGGTCATAAGGGAGGGATGTTCAGCAGAAGTCAAATTTATAATTATTAAAAATACATTTACAGGGCTAACACCCTAAAACATGCAGGGAGAGCCAGACTGTATAGAGATGAATGCATCAACTATTTGTAGATTGTATCAAACTAGGTTGTTTGAACAATTGAACCACTGTTGACCAAGTATTGTCCTTGAGATAGCAGCATCTAAGTGCTGGTACAAATTATGTGGCAAGAATATAGTCCATTGTTGAAGAGACCTAGTATGAGTTACATAACAACAAAACCTTCTACAACAATTTATTTATTTATTTGTTTGTTTATTTATTTATTTATTTCATGCTTCATATTTCTAGATCACCCATCTCCCTTAAAGAGTGAGGTTAAAGTGAGCTGATCAGCTTTGTAGGAAAATGCCAGCATAACATGACATTTCTCCTTCATTCTTCTCTGGTTTCTTGTTTTTCCCCAAGTGGCCCAAATGGTGAAACTAAGGGATTGCTGTATTTCTTGTCAGCAACTGACTTTAAATGGTATAAATGAATATTTCATCACCAAGAGGGCTCAAAGAACCAAAACATAGCAATCACAGAAGAATTGAAAACATAATGTTACCTTGGACACTTTTCAGAATAATAAGTGATGCTGGAAACTTTTCATAGTTGATCCAAAGGAATTTTGGCAGCTATTAAACCCTTTAGAAACATTTACTTGAACCAGGAAGTCAAGTTAATTACACTATCTCAGAGATACACTTTAGATGTTAGTTTACTTATTCTATTTATCTGATATACCCAGTTTCAGTTTTCATGATTTTATTCATGAAATATATTTTATTTGCTGGCACTTTTTAGATCTTTTTATGGGCACTCCTTAGTACTAGGAAAACAAATAAGGCAGGCTTCCTATCCACAACTTTCTAGTGTAGGTTCTTAATATCTTTTCATTAACTACTGGTAGGTTGGCAGTATAACATACATATGAATGGGCTTCTTCCTTTCTCTCCCCATTTCCACCCCCTTTGAATGCCTTTCTCACTGTCTTCTGAGCTTTATTTTGCAGCAGCCATATTGGACAAAAAGAAGGGTTGGAGAATTCTTTTAATGGCATCCAAAGTAGCGCAGTTGGCTTTTAAAGCCATAACATATTTCCGAATAGCATGGTTGAGGTGTATCTGAATTAAGGTCACCACGAAATAGCAAAAGACCCATACTGTTTACCAAAGTATTGCATTTGTGAAGTATTGCAAACTATTTTAAATCCTAAGGATTTGTGTGTAAGGTTTATTGTAACCTATTATTTATTTATTTATTCATTTATTTATTCATTTATTTATTTATATATATTTAATAACTTATTTCTGGTATGGGCCTTGGGCCCTAATGTATGGAACATTGATTCATATTGGATCTCATGTATGCCAGCGTTTGGTATAAATCTGGTTGGGAAGGATCATTTTTAATTGTGACATTCAAAGGATATATTATCATCTTTGGTAGTGCTGCTTCTTTTTCTGTTATGTGAGATGTTTGGTTCAGAATGTTAAAAAAAAAAAAAGAGAGATAAAACTCAGTGTTTCTCTTTGCCGTTGGTTTAAAAACATTTAAAGAAGAGAATGGGAGAAAGTTCTTAATGAAAAATCTTTAATGCACTCTGGTAAGCAGGATCCCCAAAGCCAGTGATTTTAACTAGATCATCCAGCTGAAATAGTTTTTCCTTAGTTTAGTAATGCAGAAAATGTGCTGATTTATTGAAATTATTGTTGAGAGTAAAATTGTACAGTTAATCTGTTTGACTTACATGCATAATGCTGGTCTGTTCTGTGAAGCATGTTTTGTTTCCTTTCCCATTTTATGTAGCTAAAAATGAAGATTTATTTTTATGTAATGTTTTTCTTTCAGGTATAGGGGAAATAATTCATTCCTGACTCCTCCAGAGCTTAACTTTGAAATCAATTTTTTTTTAAACAGGTGGAACTACTGCATCAGACCCATTCCTTTATAGGAGACCTTCAAGTTGTTTGTTTGTTTGTTTGTTTGTTTGTTTATACTGAATCTATCTAGCTCAGCAGTTGCCTTAGTTTTACATCATGCTTATGGCATTTTTCCAATCATGATTTTTCATTCATTGGGCCTTTGCACCTTCCTTCCTTCCTTCCTTCCTTCCTTCCTTCCTTCCTTCCTCTTTCTCTCTCTTTCTCTTTCTGTCTTCCTTCCTCCCTCCCTCCCTTCCCCTCCCCCACTCCCGCCTTTCTCTCTTTAAAAATATCTTTTCTCTCTTTAAATATATTCAGACTAAAGCTGAATTGAGTGTTCAATCTTTATTAAGGGAATTACTTAGGAACTTGGGTCCAAATTTTTTGTATGTGACTAGCGTGGCATAAAGCAGGAACATATCCCATTTCAAGGGCATTTCTAGGCTTTGCATACTTAGTTGAGGGATTGGACCTATTTGGAGAGCACAGTTTCAGAATTGTCAGAAGGAAAATGTGCACATTGAGCTTTTGCAAACCCTTCTCCTAAAAAATACAAAAAAGAGGGATATTTATCTTAACATTTTTAGATGCTAAAATGAGGTCTATATGACTTAATGAGTGGTAAGTGTATCCCTTCTTTCCCTTATATAACTGTTTTAATTGTCACTGGTGATCTGAAGTGCCATATTGCAGGCCAGCCGTTGAGTTTAGTTCCAGAACAGAGTTTCTTAACCTTAGCAACTTTAAGATGGGTGAACTTCAATTCCCAGAATAATGGGAGTTGAAGTCCATACATCTTAGTTTTATTTGACAAATTCTAAAGTGTCTTGTGCCTCATGTTAAAATAGTCCATTGATTTATTTCCCCTTCGCTTCCTGGTTCTTAAGCCCCATTAGTGTTTCACTTTGTGGCATTTTTGCACTCAAGTAAACTATGGCTCAGTAGCTAAGATTCTGAGCTTGTCTATCAGAAAGGTTGGCAGTTTGGAGGTTTGAATCCCTAGTGCCATGTAATGGAGCTCCGGTTACTTGTCCCAGCTTCTGCCAACCTAGCAGTTCGAAAGCATGTACCTAAAAATGCAAGTAGAAAAATAGGAACCACCTTTGGTGGGAAGATAACAGCATTCCGTGCACCTTCAGACAACTATGGAGACGTCTTCGGACAGTGGTGGCTCTTCAGCTTTGAAACGGAGATGAGCACCACCCCCTAGAGTCAGGAATGACTGGCACATATGTGTGAGGGGAACCTTTACCTTAAATTATTTTCTTACACCATTGTATTGTATCAGATCCGCATTCTTGAATTCTGTTTTTTCAGCAAATCATAAAGTTACAATTAGAAAGATTAGTGGTTTATATCTAGCATCCAATCCAGAAATGTTAGGATTATAACATTTCAGAACTGTAGTCCAGACATACCTCAGAGACCTCAGGTTGAGAAAGGCGATTCTCAGAGATCCATCTTTTTACAACAAACCCATCAAATTGTGTGACTGCTACCTTTAATATCAGTGACCAGCAAGTTGGGTGATTACAGAATAATAAAATAATAAAAGAGTTAGAAGGAGCCTTAGAAGTCTTCTAGTCCAACCACCTCCTCAAGCAGGACACCCTATGCCGTTCCAGACATATGGCTGCCCAATCTTTTCTTAAAAATCTCCAGTGTTGGAACAATTTTCTCCTTTTGAGTCTCTCCTTAACGATTCGCTTCTTGTTAATCTTTCCTTTAGAAATCCATTAGCTAGTTTCATTAATGGATCACTATAAACCAATATAGGCATTTGCAAATTTCATCACATTTAGACTATTCCAGAGAATTCCAGAATATTCCTTTTCCCTCCAGATCATTCCACACATCTGGATCATAACGTTTCTGTTTCTTTTGGAACATAGTGGTTGGAACCCCTTGAACAACTTCTGGTGAAGTAGATATATATCTGAAAACCACTGAACTGCTCCCAGGATTGTTATGGTTTAGGGGGAAACAACATTTTGGATTCTCTGGAATGACCTATTCCAGATAATGATTTTTACATATATTAAACAGAAGATGTTTCTGCTTTCTTGATGTATGGACTTGTAGCTTCTTAACCTACACTAATATATTTTTTCCATTACAGGCTTTCTTCTTTTTTAGGAAAGATTTATATTTTGGACAACTGGATAATCTATTTAATAAGAGTTTATTTATGTTATTTTTCCTTCTCTCTAAAGGGAGGTGGTACCCAGGAGCTGTTCCAACAGAACCCCTTGTTACTAATCTTTTTTTCTTTTTCCAGGCTCTTCTAGTTTTCTCTGAGTAGTAGTGATAGCTTGGTGATAGTTGTCGTGTAGTAATAGTGTCAGACTTGTGAAGCCTTGCTTACTGTTACTGAGTGTGATCCTTCCTAACCTGTAATGTTGTGAAATACTGGATACGCCTATATAGAACCAGAAATGCTGTTCCAATGTATTCTGCTTTAATCTGGACTGATATGTTTTCTGGGACAAATGCAGTAAGATCTGTCGTGCTACTGACTCATTGGTGGGGTGGGGGGGTAGGGGTGTGTGATTATGGCCTCATGTTTTGACAGCATTCGCTAGCCAAATCACTTTACAACTCATGTTGTGAGATGTAATCGTTGTGCATTTTATATGCCATTTCTTTTCTTGCTTTCTTGAACCATTGTCTACAGAGTTTGTTGTTACACTGTGGAAACTGCTTTACAAATCTGTGATTCATGACTTTCATGCTTATAAACTGATTCAATTAACTGTGATTTTCAACCTACACACTGTAATTGAAATGTGTAAATAAAAAGGATTTCTTTTTAATCTCTTGTGTTGTGGAATTTTATTGAAAACTTTCTCAAATGTGCTTTGTACTGATGTAAATATAAGTATTCCAAAGCTGTTCCAGTATATTCCTAAAGCACTGAGCACTAAGTTATAAACTGCTATATCCTAAAAGCTATGAGAATACACTTTAATCAAATTAATTTTATCGGAACTAAGATATTTTTTCCTTAGCTTCCTATCTGCTTTATTTAGAAAAATCATACTCTCAACTGAAGTACTCCAAGATAAATTATAGGTAGTCCTCAATTTACAATTATTAATTTAGTGACCAAAGTGACAACAAAACTGAAAAAGTGATTTATGGCTAATTTTCACATGATGGTTGCAGCATCCTTGTGGTCATGTGATCCAAATTTTAATGCTAGGAACTGGCATATACTTATGACGGTTGGAATGTCCCAAGGTCAGGTGATCATATTTTTTTATCTTTTTGACAAGCAAAGTCAATGGGGAGTCCAGATTCACTTAACAACTGTGTTAGTAGCTCAACAACTGCATTGACTCACTTAACAACCGTGTAAAATGGGGCAAAACTCAGCCAACTGTCTTGCTTAGCAGTGGAAATTTGGAGCTCAATTGTGGTCATAGATTAAAATATACTATGAATTGGATTTAAGAAAACTTGAATAGGGCCAAAATAGAAAATAGAAAATAACAGAATAACTCAGCAGTCTAAAAACTCATACAGAAAACAGCATCATTCATAACAAGCTAACTTAAACCCATCCACCAATAATATACAATACAGCTATTGAAGTCTGTCGTGTATAATGGATGGATGGGCTAACTGTTAGAAAGCGAGTAGAAAAGAACAGGAAAGATGATTAGGGGACCAGAGGTCAAAATATGAAGAATGGTTGCAGGAATTGGATATGTCTAATGAAAAGGACTAGTGGTGACATGATATCAGCCTTCCAATATCTAGGGGGCTGCCACAAAGAAGAAGTGGCCAACCTATTCTTCAAGGTACCAGAAAGCAAGATTCCAATATATGGAAATTACTCAAGAAGAGAACCAACCTAGAACTAAGGAGGACTAAACTGATAGTACAGCCAGTGGAACAACGTGTCTCCTGAAGTTGTGGTGCTCCATCACTAGATATTTTTAAAGAAGAAATTGGACCAACCACTCATCTGAAATGGTGTAGGTTTTCCTACACCAGGTCAAGGTAATGTGACACTAGCTTAATGGCTGTGCTGTTTAGCAACAGTTGCCAGTTCCAAATGTCATCCCTAAGCAAGGACTACTTGTGCTTCCATTGCATGAGTCCTAGTTAGGGATGGTCAGGCATGATGGGATTTGCTATCACTTGTAGGGCTGCTGGTTGCCTGTCTCTGTCCTAGATCTCTCTCATTAGTGTGAAATAGGAAAGGTCAGAACACATGGGAAAGGAGGTGATTGAAAGCTCTGGTATCTAGGGGAGAGGGGAGAAGAATATCTAGATTGAACGTCCAAGAAGCAAGCGTAGGCAGAGATAAAGATCTAAGAGAGGAATTTGTAGGGCAAGTTAAAAAAGGCATAGCAATTAAAGTATTGAAATGGGGAAGAGACGATGGATAGATGATGATGATTATTATTTTAAATCATTTTGATTTGCTTTTTCTCCCTCTCTTTCTCTTAAAGCATAGCAATTAAAAGTATTGAAGCGGGCAAGAGACCATGGATGGATGATTTCTTTTATGTTATTCTGATTTGCTTCTCCCTTTCTCTTTTCCTTTTTCTTTTTTAAGGTAGGTGACATGATTAGAAGTTAGAAAGAAAAGAAAGGAAAAGATTTTTTTAATAAAGGGTGATATGATTAAAAGCAAGAATAGGTGATAGAAATAAGAGAAGGGAGGATATCAGTGGATACATTTTTATATAATAAAATGAAAGCAATACAAGAAAACATGGAAATGATAGATTGCAATCTAAAACATGCATATTATTTACTAGAAATAAGTTGATTGAATGTAATAATTATGATTAACTTTGTTAGTTTTATTTGTATTAGAATGACACCCAGATGTCACACTGTTCACACATTGATTTGATACATTTATGTAAAAAAAACTTGATAAAAGAAAGAGAAAGCTCTGCTATCTAGGCCTACAAGTGTCCTGTCTTCAAATTGTCATTTTATTCCACCTCTCAGGCTGGGGGGTGAAATTATATGCCCCTCAGAGAGGGTCCGCAATTTGGGAGTCCTTCTGGATCCACAGCTGACTTTAGAACACCATTTGTCGGCTGTCACCAGGGGGACCTTTGCCCAGGTTCGCCTGGTGCACCAATTGCGACCCTACCTGGATCAGGAGACCCTTCAGACAGTCACTCACGCCCTTGTGACTTCAAGACAGGATTACTGTAACGCGCTCTACATGGGGCTGCCCTTGAAGAGTGTTCAAAAACTTCAGTTAGTCCAGAACGCAGCTGCGCGAGCGATTGTGGGTGCACCCAGGTACACCCACGTCACACCTATCCTCCGCGAGCTGCACTGGCTACCCATTAGTCTCCGGACCCGCTTCAAGGTGCTGGTCGTCACCTATAAAGCCCTACATGGCATTGGACCTGGGTACCTGAGAGACCGCCTCCTGCCGATTACCTCCCATAGACCGATTAGATCTCACAGGTTAGGTCTCCTCCGGATTCCATCTGCCAGCCAATGTCGGATGGCGACTCCCCGGGGGAGAGCCTTCTCTGTTGCAGCTCCAGCCCTTTGGAACGACCTCCCCGTGGAGATCCAGACCCTTACTACCCTCCCGGCCTTCCGCAAAGCCACCAAGTTCTGGCTGCTCCAGCAGGCCGGGGGGCTTTCGAAATATCCAGCCCCACGGTAACTGTGAATGTTGTGTATTTTAAAGTGTTGTTTTGTTTATTTATCCCCTTCCCTTGTTTATTGTAAGCCGCCCGGAGTCCTTCCCTTGTTTATTGTAAGCCGCCCGGAGTCAACTCAATCTGCAAAAACTCTGGATTATAGACTCATTGGCCTGGAAGGGACTTTGGACTCCTCTAATTCAACTTCACGTACAAGATAGGAGAAGTTATTATATCCTGGACAAATGACTTTTTTGGGGGGGGTGCAGTAAATTACATAATACAATTGTAACCTCAGCTTTTTACTTGTATAGAAATAGTAAATGCTATCCATTTTTATAACAGCAATCTACTTAATCATCAAAACCCAAAAACTGAAGTTTCATTTTTATCTCTTTCAAGCAGACTACCCAGAAATAAAGCTAGCTACATTCTTTTCCCTAATGAGCATAGTTATCGTATTTTTCCGACAATAAGATGCACCGGGTTATAAGACGCACCAAGATTTTGAAGAGGTAAGTAAGAAAAAATGTTTTTATCCTCCCCGGCCCCCAGGAGCACTTTGCAGACTTCTGCAGGGCTGGGGGAAGGCAAAAATGCCTCCATTTTTGCAAAAATGGGATGCAGGGGCAGGGCTTCGGGAGGCCAAAAGTGACTATTCAGTGTATAAGACTCATCAACATTTCCACGCTCTTAGCCCTTGTGGGTCCTCTGCCAAATTTTCCATCCCTTTCCTTCAAACCTCTTTAACATTTGTTTTTGGTGCCCTTCGTTTCCTAATTTATCTCTCCCATCTTTCCCCTCCCTCTGTCTCTCTCTCTCTCTCTCTCTCTCTCGGCTTCCTGCCCCCTTCCTCCTGCATTGATGATTTTCCTTCTTTCCAACTGATGATGCAAATGGACCTGAGCAGCAGAAAATTAGCACATCGAAAAGGCCATCGTGTTTGTAAATGAGGCTTCGGGATGACAGATAGCCAGCTGCTCTGAGGTGCCCTGATTGAACCTAATTGCCAAGTAATAATTGCCTCCTCTGGAAAAGAGGAACCGGACTGAATGCAGCTGATGAAGGCCGCCTGAGATGGAGAGGCTTGGAGTGGTTCGCAGTATGGATTGTGTTTGCAGCTCTTCTGGCTTAAGCTGGTGCCTGGTTTTAGTTCATTGTGATTAGAAAGCTGATGGTGTAACGAACTCTTATCAAGTGTTATGAGCAGGGGTGGGCTGCTACGGGTTTGCCCGGGTTGGGAGAACCCATAGCTAATGATAAGGCAGTTCAGAGGACCTCCAAATCCCACCCCTGGCTTGTCCCGCTCATCCTACCCTGCCCCTCCCCGGCCCATCCCAGGAGTCTCCATCTGGCCCATTTTGGATGCGAGGCAAGTGCAAGGCCCGCATGGAGGCTCGGGGAGGGGGGGAAACGCACCTCCAAAAAAGCCAACATAGTTCTAGGCTGCATAAACAGAGGGATAGAATCCAGATCACGAGAAGTGTTAATACCACTTTATAAGGCCTTGGTAAGGCCACACTTGGAATCCTGCATTCAGTTTTGGTCACCACAATGTAGAAAAGATATGGAGACTCTAGAAAGAGTGTAGAGAAGAGCAACAAAGATGATTAGGGGACTGGAGACTAAAACATATGAAGAACGGTTGCATGAACTGGGTATGTCTAGTTTAATAGAAAGAAAGACTAGGGGAGACATGATAGCAGTGTTCCAATATCTCAGGGATTGCCACAAAGAAGAGGGAGTCAAGTTATTCTCCAAGGCACCTGAGGGTAGAACAAGAAGCACTGGGTGGAAACTAATCAAGGAGAGAAGCAATTTAGAACTGAGGAGAAATTTCCTGACAGTTAGAACAATGAATCAGTGGAACAACTTGCCTCCAGAAGTTGTGAATGCCCCAACACTAAGAAGACGTTGGATAGCCATTTGTCTGAAATAGTATAGGGTTTCCTGCTAGGCAGGGAGTTGGACTAGAAGACCTCCAAGGTGGCGCAGTGGTTAAATGCAGCACTGCAGGCTACTGCTAGATCAGCAGGTCAGCGGTTCAAATCTCACCGGCTCAGGGTTGACTCAGCCTTCCATCCTTCCGAGGTGGGTAAAATGAGGACCCAGATTGTTGGGGGCAATATGCTGACTCTCTGTAAACCGCTTAGAGAGGCCTGAAAGGCCTATGAAGCGGTATATAAGTCTACTGCTATTGCTATTGCTATTGCTATTGCTCCAAGGTCCCTTCCAACTCTGCTATTGTATTTGTATTAAGATGTTGAAGAGTACTGGGCCTAAAACAAAGCCTTGGAGTACTCCACTGCATACCCCCCTCCATCTATGGAGATTCTCAGCTGTCTAGGTCATGGTTGTCCCAAAAGTGCTTTATTCAAGCGGCAGCTGGACTTTCTGTTTTTTCATTGAAGAGATTTCACTTCTCAGCCAGAAGAAAGTCCAGTTGCCTCTTGATAAAAGCATCTTTGGGATTTCTGACAGATAGAAAGCATCATGTGAAGCTAAATAAAATCACACTGAATACCCATTCATTTAGCACACATGCACCCCAGAACTGTGTATTCTCTCCATTATTCTTTTCTCTCTATACCACAGGTGTCAAACTTGCAATGTCACATCACGTGACATATTGCAACTCCCCTCCCCCCTTTGTTAAACTGGGTGTGGATGTAACCAGTGCGTGACTTTTGACACACTATATCTGTGATGGCAAACCTGTGGCACGCATGCCACAGGTGGCACGAGGAGCCATTTGCTGGGGCACGCGAGGCATTGCCCTGTTAGTGCCATAGCGCTGGCCAGTTGACTTCGGCCTTCATTTTCGGACCATTTTTCACTCTCTGGAGGCTTCCCTGAAATCAAAAAACAACCCAAGCACAAAATGGAAGTTCAGGAATGGAAAATGGCCGAAAATGAAGGCCAAAGTCTCCGGAGGGCTTTCAGGGAGCGGGGGAGGCTGTTTTCGCTCCTCCCCAGGTTCCTAGAAAGCCTCTAGGCCCTGGGGAGGACAAAAAAGGGTCCATCACGTGCCACAAGTGGGGGGGGGAGGCCAGGGGGGGTCATGCATATAGAATTATGGGCATGGTCATGCCCATGAATGACCCCCCCCCCGCGCTCTCCCTGCTTTTGACACGCAATGGGAAAAGGGTTAGCAATCACTGCTCTATACCAATGACTGCATTTTGAAGAATTCTTGGTTATAGTACTAAAGTTTGCAGATGATACAACAGTCTTATTATTCAAAATGGTGATGAGTCTGCTCCTCCCCCTCCCTCCCCACCCTCTCTCTATCTCTCTCTTCCTCCCCCCTCCTCCTAAAATGGCTTCTAAAAAGCTGGAATTGTCTGTAAGGTAGAACTTTTAAGTGGTCTGGAAAATTATTACGTATGTAATAATTTCATAGTAATTTTCATAGTAATTCATAGCCACCAAAGCTATCTGGTGATTCACAGGTTTTTTTTGTGATCCCTGATAGGATCAAACACCCAGTTTATATGCCATCTCAACAGTATATATGTAGGTTCTCAAATCATCTAGGTCATGGATGTCCCAAAGGTGCTTTTGGAATTTTTCTGGCTGAAGAATTGAAACCAGAACTTCTTGGATGAGAAGCTACACATTTTCAAGGGGGAAAACCCCCAAGAAACTCCAGTTGCCTTTTTAAAAGCATCTTTGGGACATCTCAACAGGAGCTTCTGCGAGACGCAGAGGCAATAAAAGATTTGAAAAGTAATGTCTCTTTCTGGCTTCAAACGGGTTATCTTTTGTTTCAGATCTTGCTCTGATTTTGAGGCAAAGTGTTATTCTGAAGGAATTCGCCTGGATGATTGAATCAAACATTCACTTCCAATCCAGATTTCTTGCTTAAGCCACCATTAAGACAGCTGCCCCTATCCTCTTAATATGATTTATTGTGATCTGTAATCAGCTACAAGGACTGGGCTTCCTATGCCCACCATGCACAGGTTAATCTGGATACGTTCAACTCTGCATTGCATTAGATCCTAGTCAGGGGTGGGTTTCAATTTTTTTTTACTACCAGTTCAGTGGGTGTGGCCAGAGGGGGGCCTGTGACTGAGTGGGTGTGGCCAACTTGACATCACTCATGCACACTCAGTCACATGACCCCCTCACCAAGCCATGCCCTCCGAAATGGTGGCAACGGAATGGAGCTAAGGCAGCGCGTGCAAACTATCCAGTAAGAAAAAAAGGTTTTTGCCTTCCTCCGCCCCCAGAAGCACTCTGCAGGCTTCAGCAGGGCTGGGGGAAGGCAAAAATGCCCCTGTTTATGTGAAAAACAGCCCATGTTTTGCAAAAACGGTGGCATTTTTCCCTTCCCCCAGCCCTGCTGAAGCCTGCAGAGTGCTTCTCTGGGCTGAGGAAGGCAAAAAAAAACCTCCATTTTTGTGAAAAACAGCCCATCTCTGAGATTGGCACGCACATACCAATAAAAAGAAGGGGGGGAGGATTACATTTTTTCAATGAAGATTGTTCTGCGCATGTGCTTCTTTGGAACACTTTATTTATTTAGTTAGTTTATTTAGTTTGTCACTCATGGACAAGATAACATGAATAAGAATAAACATGAATAACGACACAGGAAATGGGTACAAATAAATGGGGATGGTAGGCATGCTGGTGCACTTATGAATGCCCGCTTTACGGGCCTCTTAGGAATGGAGTGAGGTCAACAGTAGATAGTTTAAGGTTAAAGTTATAAGGGTTAGAGGAAGTAACAACAGAGCCAGGTAGAGCACTCCAGGCATTGAGCACTCTGTTGCTGAAGTCTTATTCTCTGCAATCGAGTTTGGTGCGGTTCACCTTGAGTTTGTATCTATTGTATGGGCCACTGATGGTACAAGAGAATATTTTGGTGGTCCGCATATTGCACTAAATATATTGCACTAAATACTATTTATCATTTTTAAAAAATCATATTAGTGGTCCACGGGATTTAAAATTGTAAATGTAGTGGTCCCTGAGGTCCGAAAGGTTGGTGATCCCTGCTGTGGAACATCTGCCAGATAAAGGTGGCTGATGTTTTCTAACCAGGAAATAGGAAATTAATGCCGAAGAACAGTCATTCTTGCCAATACAAAGGTGGAGAATTACCGATAGTTTGGAGTGTAACCTCAATTTATCCACCTATTGACTTAGCATCAAGGCTGGTTTAAGAGTCTAACCACAGACCCGCTATGGTGTCCCTCAAGGAAAGAAAAACTCTCGTGCCATGAGACGGAAATGGGGATGATGATCTCTGGCACACCTTCAAACCAAACTTTGAAACTTTAGTTATTCATCATGCCAAAGAAAACAGTTTTTTTTAACAATGCAGATGAAAGTTAAACACGGCAGAAAAAAGTAATTACAGAATAAATTGACTGAAATTGAGTCTGAAATGAAAGAATGAAAGGCATGAGAAAACTCTGGGGTGGGTCCCCATTTATCTGGTGTCCCAAACTTAATTATGCTTAGTGGTTAATTCTGCAATACCTGCTACAGGTAGTCCTCAACTTACAACCAAATGGCCATCATAGCATCCCCACTGTCATGTCATCAAAATTCAGGTGCAATCCACTTAAGAACCGCTTTGCTTAGCCTTGGAATTTCTGGTCTCAATTCTGGTCATACGTTGAGGACTGCCTGTATTAATATTTGTCTATATCAAATCTTAAACTGGGGGTATTACCTTCAAGGGGATGATTTGGGCATATCCTGAGGATGATTAAACAAATGGCTTATTGGTGACTCAAAGATCCAGTTTGGGAGCTACCACAGCTGTGATGCATGTAAAACAACATTGTGTGTAGGGAGGCAGTGGTGAGATTCAATTTTTTTACTGCTGGTTCTGTGGTCGTGGCTTGGTGGGCATGGTATAGCTTGGTAGGCGTGGCAGGAGAAGGATACTGCAAAATCCCCATTTCCTCCCCACTAAAGGGGAAAGTTTCTGCAAAATCTCCATTTCCTCCCAATCAACTGGGACTCAGGAAGCAGAGAATAAACTGGGGTGGGGCCAGTCAGAGATGATATTTACTGGTTCGCTGAACTACTCAAAATTTCCGCTACCGGTTCTCAAAACTGGTCAGAACCTGCTGAATACCACCTCGGGGGGGGGGGGGGGGAAGAATGTCTGTGTGTAAGGGGGGTATTAGCCTAAAACTCCATCTCTTATTTTTCCCCTCAAATCATTTCCCTATGAGGTGGGTTGGGTTGTCTAACAGTATAACACAATTGGATGGGATCTTGGAGGTCTTCTAGTCCATCCCCTTGCTCACACATGAGACTCTATACCAGTGAAGGCTAACCTTCTAAGTCGCCATGTGCCAACCTACGTGCTGGAAATGGCACACAAAACCATCCCGCTTGGAACACACGGCCTTGCTGGCCTTCGCGCACGTGGGAGTGTCAAAATTTGGAAGAGCCGCGTTCCATCATGCATGTGTGTACCGGCACATGAAGTTCCAGTTTCCGGTGCATGCGCATGCTCAACAACAGTTGGCTGTTGTGCATACATGTGCTGGAAACCTGGAAGTTTGGGTCCCAGTGCCCGCATGCACGACAAAATGCTGCTTTTCTGGGTTTTGGCACTCCTGTGCACGACAAGGCCGGCTGAGCAGCACACACAGGGACATAGGGACATGGCAGAGGAGCCAACAAGGCTGTGCACAGCATGCATTTCATAGGTTCGCCACCACGACTCTATACCATCTCTGACAAATGGCTGTCCAGTTTCTTCTTGAAAACCTCCAGGGTTGGAGCACCCACAACTTACCTGCAAGCTGTATCCACTAATTCATTGTTCTGTCAGGAAATTTCTCCTTATTTCTAGTTACCTGAGGACTAGAAATCACATTTTTCTCCTTTGTAGCCCAGCACCTTCCCCACTACCCCAATTAGCTCTCTTTGTGCATATTTGTTTTTGTAAGGATGAATGTTACTGAGCTTTCAACAACCCGCTTTGAGGCCTGTTGATGGAGTAGGTTTTTGGACTTCTGTAAAATTCACTGTCCCACAGACTAGAGATCTATTGTTGGACGTGGGTGTATATTGGTGTGGAGAGAAGGGGACAATCAGCAGCAGAGATGCTGAAAATACATGAAAAGATGCTGAAAGTGGTGAAATTCATTTTTTGATTTTTGCAAAATCTCCATTCCCACCCCACTCCAGGTGAAGGATACTGCAAAATCTCCATTCCCTCCCCACTCCAGGGGAAGGATACTGCAAATTCTCCATTCCCACCCTACTCCAGGGGAAGGATACTGCAAAATCTCCATTCCCACCCCAGTCCAGGGGAAGGATACTGCAAAATCTCCATTCCCTCCTCACTCCAAGGGAAGGATACTGCAAAATCTCCATTCCCACCCCACTTCAGGGGAAGGATACGGCAAAATCTCCATTCCCTCCCCACTCCAAGGGAAGGATACTGCAAAATCTCCATTCCCACCCCACTCCAGGGGAAGGATACTGCAAAATCTCCATTCCCACCCTACTCCAGGGGAAGGATACTGCAAATCTCCATTCCCACCCTACTCCAGGAGAAGGATACTGCAAAATCTCCATTCCCTCCCCACTCCAGGAGAAGGATACTGCAAAATCTCCATTCCCACCCCACTCCAGGGGAAGGATACTGCAAATCTCCATTCCCACCCCACTCCAGGGGAAGGATACTGCAAAATCTCCATTCCCACCCCACTCCAGGGGAAAGATACTGCAAAATCTCCATTCCCAACTCACTCCAGGGGAAGGATACTGCAAAATCTCCATTCCCACCCCACTCTCGAGCCAGCCAGAGGTGGTATTTGCCAGTTCTTCAAACTGCTCAAAATTTCTGATACAGCTTCTCCAGAACCTGTGAGAACCTGCTGAATTTCACCCCTGGCTGAAATGCATTTCAACACCAAGCCACCCCATTTTTACTGTTCACAGTGTGGCTGATCAGCGATTTGCTGACTGAAGCAGATTTGTGCAGACATGCTCTGAAGCCACTAGAGGTCTCCTCTGTTCCACTGATAAAGGCCATTCTTGTTCTTGTTTGCTTTTAGAAAGGCCAAGGAAGACCTCCTGTGTCCCACAACATCAAAATCCCCTCCCCTTTTCTTTTTACCATCTGCCCCCTGAGGAGAAATGCAGGCAACTCAAGTTTTCACCTGATGTGGTTGGTCTTTAGAAAAAGAATGGTGGCTGTTGATTTTGGCAGTTGTACAGGAAGGAGCTACAGAAGGACACTCAATTGCTTAGATCTCAAGTGCACCTGCCCCAGAAATCTCTCCTTTGCATTCAGATTTCTGGGCATTAGGCTCTTTGTTTTTTAAAGTCAACTTAGGGATACACTGGGGGGCGGGATTCTAAAATGCATGGCAAAGGACGACTCTGAAACAAATTTTTAACACCATCCACCTTGTGAAAAGGGGATAGAAGTTATTTCTCTCTCTCTCTTACACACATACACCAAACCAAGTATTGGGAAATTAGGTTCAGCCACTAAATATAAAGATGCATTACAAGTGCACATTGTTAGCAACCCAGAATTGAAATGGGAAGCCTTATAGGAGAGAGAGAGAGAGAGAGGGAGGGAGGGAGGGAGAGAGAGGGAGGGAGGGAGAGAGAGAGAGAGATAGGATAGGTGGGTGGATGGATGGATGGATGGATGGATGGATGGATGGATAGATAGATAGATAGATAGATAGATAGATAGATAGATAGATACATACATACATACATACATACATACATACATACATACATACATACATACATACATACATAGATTTGTGGATGATGGATGGATGGATGGATGGATGGATGGATAGATAGATAGATAGATAGATAGATACATACATACATACATACATACATACATACATACATACATACATAGATTTGTGGATGATGGATGGATGGATGGATGGATGGATGGATGGATGGATAGATAGATAGATAGATAGATAGATAGATAGATAGATAGATAGATAGATAGATAGATAGATAGATACATACATACATACATACATACATACATACATACATACATACATACATAGATTTGTGGATGATGGATGGATGGATGGATGGATGGATGGATGGATGGATGGATGGATGGATGGATGGATAGATAGATAGATAGATAGATAGATAGATAGATAGATAGATAGATAGATAGATAGATAGATAGACATGTATTTTTTATACCACTATACATTATGGAATTCTCTGGCATTAGACAGGATGATGGCTTACAAAGTGGGACAACTGACCATAGTCATCTAATCGTGGTTAACCGGGTGTGATCATCTCTTCCTGGACATCTTGGTGTGGCCAACGTGCCTCAGGACAATCCCACATGGGATAATCAACAGGATAAATGTTATCCATCAGTTTTTCTTCTACATTATGTCCATTGACAAAAATCGAAATAACGTAGGAGGTCCATTGGTGGATAACATACATTTCATTGAGTTATCCTATTGCAGTGAGTTGCACCGCTGTTAGCTGACTGTGGCAAAATCGGCTTTGGCAAGGTGGCCATGGCTAGTTGGTCTAGATGGTCTAAGCGCCACTATGATGCTTATTAAAAGAGGGCTGGTCACATTCAGAGAATGCTACTCAGTGGTTACTCATTATGAGGACTATCTTATATATCAAAAGCATCAACAATAAAAGAAGCCTATGCCCTATTTGTGAAATGCATGGGTCTTCATAGCAACTCCTCTTCGATTCTTATGCCATTTGTCCTCCACATCCACAATAGTTCCTTAAGTGTCATCAAGAATCCCTTTCATCATTTCCTGATTTTACTGCTTCTTTCTCTGAGGTTTCTGTTTCACCCTGCCTGACACTAGAGCTAGCTGCCAGCTGGAGAATTTCTTCAAGAGCCAAGAGCTCCTGCTCAGTGTCCCACTTAGCCAGCCTGCCTCTATTTATGAATCTGGCATGGCGGCTCAGTGACTTGAAGATGCTGGATTTGGCCCCAAAAGATCAACTCTCCACTACTCCACTGCTCCAGCAGTTCAAGCCTTAGCACTACATGACAGTGAGTTCACTCACCTCAACTTCTGCCAACTTAGCGCTCCAAAAGCATGCATTTTCTTCTTTTTATGACCCCGTGAGTGTGATTTGTTTATTTGGGTGGAGACAGGGAAACTGGGTATAGCTGAGCATTTACTGGCTGGATGTCCTTCCAGACACCAATGTGGAGTTCACAGCAGATATTTTCTCTTTGTGCCCTGATGAAGAAACATCTGCCTAGGATTGAATCTCGGCCTTCTGAATTTCACCCATTAGACCACCATGCCGCTCTCCAAAAGCATGCAGCTGCAAGTAGATAAATAGGTCCCACTCCAGTACGAACCTAACATCACTTTGTGCAATAGCAAGAAACCAGATGGCATCAGAGTTGCCCAAATGCAAGGTGAAATCAATGGAGAAAAGCCCTAGCTGACACCGACACTCCTATAAAACATTGCTAGCCACTCTGTGTGTGTGGAACTAATTTGCCCCCAGTGGTGCACCCTGGATAGCCTGCAATACAATACAATACAATAGCAGAGTTGGAAGGGACCTTGGAGGTCTTCTAGTCCAACCCCCTGCCTAGGTAGGAAACCCTATACCATTTCAGACAAATGGCTATCCAACATCTTCTTAAAGACTTCCAATGTTGAGGCATTCACAACTTCTGGAGGCAACTTCTGTTCCACTGATTCATTGTTCTAACTGTCAGGAAATTTCTCCTCAGTTCTAAGTTGCTTCTCTCCTTGATTAGTTTCCACCCACTGCTTCTTGTTCTACCCTCAGGTGCCTTGGAGAATAACTTGACTCCCTCTTCTTTGTGGCAACCCCTAAGATATTGGAAGACTGCTATCATGTCTCCCCTAGTCCTTCTTTTCATTAAACTAGACATACCCAGTTCCTGCAACCGTTC
Organism: Thamnophis elegans; assembly: GCF_009769535.1. NCBI lineage: Eukaryota > Metazoa > Chordata > Lepidosauria > Squamata > Natricidae > Thamnophis > Thamnophis elegans. The sequence continues at coordinate 11,283,252 of NC_045558.1, forward strand.
TTCATATGTTTTAGTCTCCAGTCCCCTGATCATCTTTGTTGCTCTTCTCTGCACTCTTTCTAGAGTCTCCACATCTTTTTACATTGTGGTGACCAAAACTGAATGCAATATTCCAAGTGTGCCCTTACCAAGACATTATAAAGTGGTATTAACACTTCACATGATCTTGATTCTATCCCTCTGTTTATGCAGCCTAGAACTGTGTTGGCTTTTTTGGCAGCTGCTGCTCATGGCTGGCTCCTATTCAAATGGTTGTCCACTAGGACTCCAAGATCCCTTTCACAGTTACTATTGTTGAGCAAGGTACCACCTATACTATACTTGTGCATTTCATTTTTCTTGCTTAAATGTAGAACCTTACTCTTTTCACCATTGAATTTCATTTTATTAGATAGTGCCCAATGTTCAAGTTTGTCAAGATCCTTCTGTATCTTAAGCCTGTCTTCTGGAGTGTTGGCTATTCCTGCCAGCTTGGTGTCATCTGCAAATTTGGTGTGTTCGCCATTTATTTCCTCATCCAAATCATTGATGAAGATGTTGAAGAGTACTGAGCCTAAAACGGGGTACTCCACTCCATACTTCCCTCCATGTAGATGCAGTTCCATTGAGAACCACATGTTGAGTTACGGCCAGTTATGGATCCATCTGGTGGTGATGCTGTCTAGCCCACATTTTTCTACTTTATCTAGTAGTAGGTTATGGTCTACTTTATCAAACGCCTTACAAAAGTCCAAGTAAATTATATCAACGGCATTCCTCTGGTTCACTAATTTTGTCACTTTGTCAAAGAATGCAATAAGATTAGTCTGGCATGATCTGTTTTTGGCAAACCCACGTTGGCTTTTGGCTATTACTTTGTTTACTTCTAGGTATTCACTAATTCATTGCTTGATTTAAGCAAACATCTAGAAGTAAACAAAGTAATAGTAATGCGAGTGTGAATTAAATAAACTAGTGATCTTAGGCAGCTATACCATTCTGTAATAACAAAATGGTTTAGTTGCCTAAATGATTTAGCTGGCTCTTGATGTACAAATGCCATATGCTGAATGAATGAATGAATGAATGAATGAATGAATGAATGAATGAATGAATGAGGCCTTCATTCAGACACCGCCAAATGGCCTCAGTGAAGGAGATGAGTGTTGCACATGCCATCCATCTCTGAAATGCAGAGTTGTGATCCCAATGGTTGGTGACATTCACTGCAAGAAACTCATGAATGCCATTAATTTCCACTGATGAATTAGAAACTAGATGGCCTTAAAATGGATCCATGGATCTAAGGGAAAAAAAGTACAATGGGGAACTCTTGTGTGGAACAATCTCTAGTTTGCCCAGTGACCACTGCAACTTTTCTCACTTGGATCCCCTCCATACAGCTGAGGCTTCAAATTCCTTGCCAACTTTGGGTGAGGCTACCCTACAGCATAACCCACACCCACCTTATCAACAAAATGTCATTTGAAATATCCAGCTTTACTCTTAGAAGTTTGGAAAAATGGCACCTGGGCGGATTTTACCACTAGCATGACTGATAATGAGAGAACTTTATGATGTCTATGTGGACAGTAGAGAAGGTGTTATCAATCACTCAAGGGTTCCTATAGGTCACAGCAACCACACCCCTGAATGTACATAGTGTAAAGAGAGTTTATAACTGCAGATGTATTAACAACATTCCGGACCCAGAGGTTTTAAAACCTTAATGATATTGACTTAGTACTGGGAGAACAAGGAAGAGCTTTAATAGGCTCAAAGACCATCGCTTTGAACGTAGAAAAGTCCCCCGAGAGATCCCCCCTTGAAGATAGATTGTGAGCCCTAAAATTCTTGACACATTCTGGAAGAAGAAGCAGAGAGATATGGAATTTTCCTTCCTCCCTTCCCTCCTTCCTATCTCCCTACCTCCCTTCCTTCTTTTGCCCTATCCTTTCTTCCTTTCTATCTACCTACCTTCCTTCACCCTGTTCTTCCTTCCTTTACCTAACCTTCCTTCCTTCACTCTGTCCTTCTTCCTTTCCCTCCTTTATTTGCCCTGTCCTTCCTTCCTTCCTACCTTCCTTCCTTCCTTCCTTCCTACCTACCTACCTACCTACCTACCCACCTACCAACCATCCTTCATCCTATCCTTCCTTCCTTTGCCCTATCCTTCATTCCTTCCATCCTTCATACCTACCTATCTACCTTCCATCACACTGTCCTTCCTCCTTTTGCCCTGTCCTTCCTTCCTTCACCCTACCCTTCCTTCCTTCCCTCTGTCCTTCCATTCTTCCTGCTTTCCTTCGCCCTATTCTTCCTTCCTTCCTACCTTCTTTCTTTCCTTTGCCCTATCTCTCCTTCCTTCCTTTGCTCTGTCCTTTATTACTTTCTACCTTCCTTCCTATCTACCTACCCTCCTTCCTTTGCACGGTCATTCCTTCCTTCTTTCCTTCCTTCCATCGCCCTATTCTTTCTTTGCCCTCTCCTTTATTCCTTTATAGCTTCCTTCCTTCCCACCTCCCTCCTTCCTTTGCACTGTCCTTCCTTCCTTCCTTCCTTCCATCCATCCTTCCTTCACCCTATTCTCCCTTCCTTCCTTTGCCCTGTATTTCCTTCCTTCCTTCCTATCTACCTTCCTTCCTGTCCTTCATATCCTCCTTCACCCTATCCTCCCTTCCTTCACCCTATCCTCCCTTCCTTTGCCCTGCCCTTCCTTCCTTCGCTCCTTCCTTCGTACCCACCTACCTTCCTTCAGCCTATCCTTCCTTCCTTTGCCCTGTCCTCCCTTCCTCCGTCCCTCTTCCTACATTCCTTCACCCTGTCCTTCCTTCCTTTCCATGTGCTTCTTTGCCCTATCTATCATTCCTTCCTTCCTTTGTACCTACCTATTCACCTTCCTTCACTCTGCCCTTCCTTCCTTCGCCCTAACCTTCCTTCCTTCTCTCTGTCCTTCCTTCCTTCCTTCCTTCCTTCCTTGCTAGCTAGCTAGTTACCTACCTATCTACCTACCTTCCTTCATCCTATCCTTCCTTCCTTTGCCCTGCCCTTCCTTCCTTCACTCCCTCCTTCCTTCGTACCTATCTACCTTCCTTCAGCCTATCCTTCCTTCCTTTGCCCTGTCCTCCCTTCCTCCCTCCCTCTTCCTACATTCCTTCACCCTGTCTTTCCTTCCTTTCCATGTGCTTCTTTGCCCTATCTATTGTTCCTTCCTTCTTTCGTACCTACCTATTCACCTTCCTTCACTCTGCACTTCCTTCCTTCGCCCTAACCTTCCTTCCTTCTCTCTGTCCTTCCTTCCTTCCTTCTTTCCTTCACCCCATCTTTCCTTCCTTTGCCCTGTCCTTCATTCCTTTCTACCTTCCTTCCTACCTACCTACCCTCTCTCCTTTGCCCTGTCCTTCCTTCCTTCTTCCTTCCTTCCTTCCTCTCTGTCCTTCAATCCTTCCTTCCTTCTTTCCTTCACCCTATCCTTCCTTCCTTTGCCCTGTCCTTCCTACCTTCTTTCTTTCTTCCCTTCCTACCTATTCACCTACCTACCTATTCACCTTCCTTCACTCTGCCCTTCCTTCCTTCGCCCTAACCTTCCTTCCTTCTCTCTGTCCTTCCATCCTTCCTTCTCTCTGTCCTTCCATCCTTCCTTCCTTCTTTCCTTCACCCTGTCCTTCCTTCCTTTCTATGTGCTTCTTTGCCCTATCTATCATTCCTTTCTTCCTTGGTAGCTACCTATTCACCTTCCTTCACTCTGCCCTTCCTTCCTTCGCCCTAACCTTCCTTCTCTCTGTCCTTCCATCCTTCCTTCTTTCCTTCACCCTATCCTTCCTTCCTTTGCCCTGTCCTTCATTCCTTTCTACCTTCCTTCCTACCTACCTACCCTCTCTCCTTTGCACTGCCCTTCCTTCCTTCCCCCTATCCTTCCTTCCTCCCTTCCTTCGTACATACCCATTCACCTTCCTTCACTCTGCCCTTCCTTCCTTCGCCCTAACCTTCCTTCCTTCTCTCTGTCCTTCAATCCTTCCTTCCTTCTTCCCTTCATCCTATCCTTCCTTCCTTTGCCCTGTCCTTCCTACCTTCTTTCTTTCTTTCTTTCTTTCCTTCCTTCATATCTTCCTTCGCCCTATCCTCCCTTCCTTTGCCCTGTACTTCCTTCCTTCCTTCCTTCCTTCCTAGCTAGCTAGCTAGCTAGCTAGCTACCTATCTACCTACCTTCCTTCATCCTATCCTTCCTTCCTTTGCCCCATCCTTCATTCCTTTCTACCTTCCTTTCTACCCACCTACCCTCTCTCCTTTGCACTGTTCTTCCTTCCTTCCTTCCTTCTCTCTGTCCTTCAATCCTTCCTTCCTTCCTTCCTTCTTTCCTTTGCCCTATGCTTCCTTCCTTTGCCCTGTCCTTTCTTCGCTCTATCCTTCCTTCCTTCCTTCCTTCCTTCCTTCCTTCCTTCCTTCCTACCTACCTTCACCCTGTCCTTCCTTCCGTCGCCCTGCCCTCCCTCCCTCCCTCCCTCCCTTCCTTCCTTTACCTGTTGTTCTTTGCCCTATCCTTCCTTCCTTTGCACTGTCCTTCCTACCTTCTTTGTTTCTTGCCTTCCTTCCTTCATATCTTCCTTCGCCCTATCCTCCCTTCCTTTGCCCTGTCCTTCCTTCCTTCCTTCCTTCCTTGCTAGCTAGCTAGCTAGCTAGCTACCTACCTACCTACCTACCTACCTACCTTCCTTCATCCTATCCTTCCTTCCTTTGCCCTGCCCTTCTTTCCTTCGCTCCCTCCTTCCTTCGTACCTACCTACCTTCCTTCAGCCTATCCTTCCTTCCTTTGCCCTGTCCTCCCTTCCTCCCTCCCTCTTCCTACATTCCTTCACACTGTCCTTCCTTCCTTTCCATGTGCTTCTTTGCCCTATCTATCATTCCTTCCTTCCTTCGTACCTACCTACTCACCTTCCTTCACTCTGCCCTTCCTTCCTTCGCCCTAACCTTCCTTCCTTCTCTCTGTCCTTTCTTCCTTCCTTCCTACTTTCCTTCACCCTATCCTTCCTTCCTTTGCCCTGTCCTTCATTCCTTTCTACCTTCCTTCCTACCTACCTACCCTCTCTCCTTTGCACTGTCCTTCCTTCCTTCCTTCCTTCCTTCCCCCTATCCTTCCTTCCTCTCTGTCCTTCCATCCTACCTTCCTTCTTTCCTTCACACTATCCTTTCTTCCTTTGCCCCATCCTTCATTCCTTTCTACATTCCTTTCTTCTTACCTACCCTCTCTCCTTTGCACTGTCCTTTCTTCCTCCCTTCTTTCTTTCCTTCCTTCCCTCCTTCCTTCACCCTATCCTTCCTTCCTTCCTTTGCCCTGTATTTCCTTCCTTCCTTTCTATCTAACTTCCTTCCTGTCCTTCCTTCCTTTGCCCTGTATTTCCTTCCTTCCTTCATACCTATCTACCTACCTACCTTTTTTCCCTCCCCTGTCCTTCCTTCGCCTTATCTGTCCTTCCTTTGCCCTATCTGTCCTTCTGTTGGCCTGTCCTTCCTTCCTTCCTTCCTTCCTTCCTTCCTTCATACCTACCTTCCTTCACCCTATCCTTCCTTCCTTCGCCCTGTCCTTCCTTCCTTTCCCTGCCCTTCCTTCACCCTATCATTCCTTCTTCCTTCCATCCTCCCTCCCTCCCTTCACCCTGTCCTTTCTTCCTTTGCCCTGTCCTTCCTTCCTTCCCTCCTTCCTTCCTACCTTCCTTCCTTCACCCTATCCTTCTTTCACCCTATCCTTCCTTCCTTCCTTCCTTCCTTCCTACCTACCTACCTACCTATCTACCTACCTCCCTTCACCCTGTCCTTCCTTCCTTTGCTCTGTCCTTCCTTCCTTCCTCCCTCCCTCCCTCCCTCCCTTCCTTCCTTCCTTCCTTCCTCCCCCTTCCTTCCTTCCATCCTACTTACCTGCCTATCTCTCTCCCTTCACCTTGTCCTTCCTTCCTTTGCCCATTCCTTCCTTCCTACGTCCCTACCTCCCTGTCCTTCTTTCCTTTGCCTTGTCCTTCCTTCGCCCTATCCTTCCTTCCTTTCTTCTTTCCTTCCTTCCTTCCTACCTACCTACCTATCTTCACCCTGTCCTTCCTTCCTTGCTTCCTTCCTCTTCCCAGTCCTTCCTTCCTTCTTTCCTCCTTCCTTGTTTTCTTTTATTTTCCTTTCTTTTCTTTTTTAAATTCTTAGATGGACTTCCTCTTCAGGTTGAATCATAAAATGTCCCACCTGTGCTTGGCATGACTGAGCACCAGTGGCACATTGCTTTATTTATATATTTTCATATTTATATTTGAGTTTTGGGGTCCCAGGCCAGGTGGCAAAGCCAGGTCTTCTAGCCTTTATGGAAAGTCAGCAGGGAGGATGCAGATCTCACCTCGGGGGGACATAGTGTTCCAAAGGGCAGGAGCCACAATTTTACTGGGTCCTTTTACTGGATCCTATCAATTAAAATTTCTTCTCAGATGGGCTCTGCTCCCCATCACAGGTGCCCATCTGCACCTGTGATGCCCTTTCTGCCATCACAGGCCAATCCTATCCCATTTTGACATCTTAAAACTATGATGTGCTTGGTTTGTTTGCTTTAGCTTTAGCATTAGGAAGTCATTGATCGATTCACCTGTAATTTACTATCAACACTGTTTCAAGTAGGTGTCTACTGTTGCAATGTTTTCCCAACCAATCAACATACTTCATTGATGTCACAGAATCAATTAGAAAAGAGCTGTAATGCATGTTAGATGATAGAGCGAAATTCCAATAGATAAATCACTGTTCTTTTTTTTTTTTTTTTTCAAAATTGTGTCTGACAAATGGGACTTCTTCTGATCTTTTTTAGATTTAGATGGATTATAAGACGGAATTCTTTTGGAGCGTTTATAAATATCCTCAATCATAGTTCATTTTAGCAAGATTAAAGAAGTAAATCTAAGTCCTTGCAAGTTATCTGAATCTATAATGTGGTTCATTAGGTTGCTTAGATAACAGAGTAAGAGAGTTGGAAGGAACCATGCAAGTCTTCTAGTCCAACCCCCTACTCCAGCAGGAAAACCTATATCAATTCAGATGAATGGTTGTTCAATCTGTTCTTAAAAACTCCATTGTTGGGGCATTCACAACTTCTAGAGCCAAGCTGTTCCCCTGATTAATTGTTCTGTCTTGAAATTTCTCCTTTGTTCTAGCTTGGTTCTCTCCTTGATTAGTCTCTACCCATTGCTTCGTGTCCTGCCTTCTGGTGTTTGGGATAATTGGTTGACCTCTTCTTTGCAGATTAAAATTTGTAAAAAACTGCCCTAAAACTTGGCCTCTGAGCACTGTGGAATACACCCGCAGCAACCTGTTTTAGGAGTCTTTGAAGAATAACAAACTGTCAGCCATTGAGGTTATTTTACTGTTGCTACCATAGAAGACCTTGCATTTTATATACACATTAAAAGGAGTGTGTTGAACATAAAATAATTGAGTTGGAAGGGATCTTGGAGGTCTTCTACTCCAAGGCCCTGCTCAAGCAGGAGACTCTATACCAGTGATGGCTAATCTTTTTGTCATTGCATGCCAAAAGCACATGCGTGTGCAACAGCACACATGTGCACCAGCACCTATAATGCAATGTGTGCACGATCCCTCCCTGTGCATGCATACATGACCCCATCGCGCTCCCCTTGCATGCGTCTGCTCCCACGCCCCACACTACATTTTAGGCGTAGTACGCTTCCCTGCAGCCTCCTGGGAACAAAACTGGACCGTGAGGGGCCTACACTACACCTACATGGCCCCCACACATGGACACATGCCCCCCCCTAAGCATGCAGACCTCCCGCATGCACCCCGCCCGTTGTGCATGTGCAACAAACACCCAAAATCAGCTTGCTGGTGGGAGGTACATGCCCATGCGCGGTGGAGCTGAGCGGGGGCGACAGCTCGCATGCCCGCAAAAAGCGCTCTGCATGTCACATTTTCACCATCATAGCTGAATATCATTCTGGGCAAATGACTGTCCAATTTCTTCTTGAAAACATCCTGTGATGGAGCACCCACAGCTTATGGAGGTAAGCTGTTCCATTGGTGGTTCTTAGAATCAGGAATTTTTTTCCCCTTAGTTCTAGGTTTAATGTCACTTTAATGGTCTTTCGCCTAACACTTTTTCTCCTACCCTTCAGATGCTTTGGAGAATAGGTTAACCCCTTCTTCTCTGCGGCAGACCCTCAAGTACTGGAAGGCCTTTATTGCATCACTCCTAATCCTTCCCTTTGTTAGACTAGATATGCCAAATTCACCCAATTGTTTATCATATGGTTTCGCCTCCAGACCCCTTATCACCTTTGTTACTCTTCCCTGCCCTCTTTCTATGGTCGTAACATCTTTTTTGTGACCTTGGTAGTCATAAATGGACACACATGTAGTTCCATTAAGTTCCATTAACTACACACATGTGGTTCCATGTCGCTGGATATGATTGGTCAGTCAGTACAAATCAGTGGTGGGATTCAAATAATTTAACAACCGGTTCTCTGCCTTAATGACCAGCTGAATAGGCGTGGTTTGGTGGTCATGTGACTGGGTGGGTGTGGCCAACTCAACGTCACTCTCGTCGATGGACGCTTCGCCTTAACTGTTACAATGTAATAAGGGTTTATGGGAGAAGCAGTTTCTGTAAGCAGGGCAATAAAGATGAGGCTAGAAACAACACCAGAATGTTTCCTTCCTGCCTTCCTTACAGGATTAGCCCGGCAAAGTGGGGAAAAACAAAAGGAGAACCACCGGTTCTCCCAACTGCTTAGAAAGTTAACAACCGGTTATCCCGAATAGGGGCGAACTGGCTGAATCCCACCACTGGTACAAATCCATCTGACGGTGCTACTGTCCATCCTGCGTTGTTTTATCTTAACAGTGTGAAAAAGCAAAAACAAAAAAAAAGTAAAAGAAGAAGTACAACTCCAATGGTTGTAGATGCATCTTGGCTGTTTTTGAAAGCCCCTTGTTTGCTCACGCAGCCCTGCCCAAAGTAGAAAAACACATTAGGGAAATATGTAAAAAGAGGCTTAGATTTTGATTTCCTAGAATCCAAATAGATTTATGTCACCAAATGTAGGGAAAAATATTTCACTGGTTAAGAGATGATCCCATATATCGGTTGTCCTTGACTTGTGGCTACAATTGCAACCAGAATTTCAGTTGCTAAGCGAGGCAGTTATTAAGAAAGTGACATCCAGTTTTGCAAACTTTTTTGGCGGGGAGGGTGGGCACAGTTAAACAAGTCACTGCAGTTGTAAGTTGAATCTAGCTGTCCCCATTGTTTGATGGAAGTGAACTTGGGTGGTTGTAAGTGATCACATGACCATGGGATGATGCAACTGGCAAGTTAAATACTTGCCAGTTGCCGAACATCCGAATTTTGATCACTGAGGCTGTGGGAATGCTGCAAGAGCTGTAAAGGGCAAGAACCAGTTGTTACGTCGCTTTTGCCAGTGCTATTGTAACTTCTAACTGTCGCTAAACAAATGTCTGTAAATCAAGGACCATTGGTATTTCCCCTCTGCTAATTGCTCATAGTGGGGAAATTTAGTTTTGGAAGGAGTCTGAAAAAGCCCCTTTTAGGGAGAAGATAGAGCGGGGGAAAGGGGGACTAAGGAGGAAGATACAACCACATTTTTTTTTGAATTCTGTTTTATCCCATAACCAAGCTATTAAGAAGCACAGAATAACTTTGGATGGATTTAGCTATGTAATATTTTCAGTAGATCAATAGTCAATGCAACTTAGTCATTTTAACCAACTCCAGTCCCATTGATTTAATTGGGTCATTTTAAAATATAGGTAAAGGTTCCCTCGCACATGGGTATTAATTGCTTCCGGCTCTAGGGGGCGGTGCTCATCTCCGTTACAAAGCTGAAGAGCCAGTGCTGTCCGAAGACGTGGTCATGTGGCCGGCATGACTAAATGCCAAAGGCAACAGAATGCTGTTACCTTCCCACCAAAGGTGGCCCCTATTTTTCTACTTGCATTTTTATGTGCTTTCGAACTGCTAGGTTGGCAGAAGCTGGGACAAATAGCAGGACCTCACTCCGTTACTCGGTGCTAGGGATTCGAACCACTGAATTGTCAACCTTCTGATTGACAAGCTCAGCATCTTAGGCACTCAGCCACTGTGTCCCTTGAGACATGTTGGTTGTAAGTCAAGGACCATTTTAAATATTCAAAAACCGTTTTAAATATACAAGCAAGGTAAAATGGCTGGGAAAGTCCTCATTTTTTCTTGAGCTTGCTGCTATTACTTATTTCAGAGTACTTGCAGAGGAAATTATATTAGAATATTGCTCCCAGCTTCATAGGATTATTGATGAAATCAGTGGAAAACAATTCATACAAATTTGTTTGCATGTCAGATAATATCAAATTCATCCACTATCATTGAAACTCTACATTTTTTAAATATCATGCACACAATGCATGGAAAGTAATTTTATTTTTATTTTTTGGCCCACATTACGGACACAAACATACCTACTAACTCTGAGCTCGGAGAAATAAATCAGAGAGGTTTAACAACTTAAGAATATCAGGCTTCATTTATTTAATTGCAAAGGCAATGAGCTAATATGACTCTCCTATTGCTTCCTTTAAACATTCTTGCTTTAATTTTTTCTAAATATGCCCTCAAAGCAAAATTAAATATAAATTGAGACTGGATATTCATATTTTCTATCTGAATAGCCTTTAAAAAAAAAAAAAAAAAGATGTGATGAACCAGAAAAGCTTTGTTATTATATACTAACCAGACTGTGCATGGCACATTTTATTTCTATAAAACTATTACAAAATATTCAAAAAATACATTTTAGTAAATTGACAGCAGTTATTTATCAGTTTATTAATGCAAAACATCCTTTCCCTGCCTGTACAAACTATTCTCCATTCTCACCATAATAGTCAACCTGTGCACATTTTAAAAAATATTTTCTCATAAATTTCTTCTTGATTTTGAAGACAAAAATAAGAATTTCTTCCACCTCCCCACTGAATAAAAGATGTGTAACAGTCTTGAGTATGAAGAATGTGGATGAAAGCGTGCTATTATTTTTATACAAAACAAAATATTTCAGAGGCAATAGAAACATATAGAGGATGACATTACATTTCATATTATTTAAATTAAAATAATATATTCTCATATCTTACATTATTTCAAAAAAAAATTGAAATGTGACTGTTAGGTATTGTTCTCTCTTTCTTTCTCTTTCTCAAAAACAAAAACAGAAAAACCACGAATTTACAATTCTGTGTATAAAAATATAATTTACGGATTCCCCCTCCCCCTTCGTTGTGTCTTTTGTTCTGAGTCTGGCTATTGGGAAAGATCAAATCCAGAGGGGGGGAGGGGAGGTCTGCAGGGTCTGTCAAAAAAGTCAAAATGGCGGCCATTAAGGTATGATCAAAACTCTACCTAGTTTTTGTTTTGTAAAAAGTAGGCGGAGCTTCAATCACATCCTCTCATCCGCCATCTTGATTTGTGTTCACTGCTCACTGCGGACATCCCTGAGCAAATCCATGGATAGTTGGAAGAAGGAGAGGCATTTTGCTTTTCGAAATTCTGGACATACATAGAAAAATAGAACTCTGTGCAGTTTTGCTAGGCAGCGCAAAATAATTTGCTTTTCCCTGTGAGTGTACAATTCACATGATAATAAATTATCAAAGAAACTATTTAAGGCTCTTGAAGTTGGGTTCATATTCCTTAAAACATCTATTTAAAAATACCAAACAAATAAATATCCAAGAGATGAGGACAACAAAACAGACAAAAAATATAAATCAAATAAAAATATAATATATATATTTATATTTATAAACTAAAAACAAAAACTTCCTGGGTTCTTCCTGTTTCTTGAAGTCTACTTTGGAGCGTCCTACTATTATTGTTAAATTTTCTTTCTTTCTTTCTTTCTTTCTTTCTTTCTTTCTTTCTTTCTTTCTTTCTTTCTTTCTTTCTTTCTTTCTCTTTCTTTTCTTTTCTTTTCTTTCTTTCTTTCTTTCTTCATCTTAGTTTCCCCCACCCCATTGGTACTATTTTAATCTTCAAATGGGTATAAGTGGACTTGCCAGCTGTCACTCTCAGCTGGCCATGCCCAATGGGTGCATCATTTCAGAACCCAAAATCCAGCGGCCAATGTAGTAGAGGAGGCGGGAGTACCAGTGGACTCCAGCCAATGAGGAACCCTCTTCTGGTACAGCAGCTGGAAAAAGGAGAGGGGAGGAGAGACCCTCAGGATTCAGCACTGCCAAGGCTGCGTGAGCTATGCGGAAAGGCGCAAATGCCCAGTGAGCCCAGCTGTGCTCCTCAATGACAGCATAACAGGAAGCCAGCACCTGGTTGATGAGAATGGTGCCCTGAGCGGTGAGTGGGGCATAAGCCCCCGAGGACTCCTCCTTCAGGGACACACGGTGCACTGCCGCTTGCAACAGGGTCTGACCCCCTTGGGCCAGCACATAGACATGTTGTCCAGGCTGCACACGGCTAGCGAAGATAGGCTGGGGTTGGGAGTGGGAATGATTGTGTGGTGGGGCCACAAATAGCAGGTGGGCAGCGGTGAGCAAGAGGCGGGCGTGGGGTGTTTGGGTCTCAATCACGTAGAAGAGTTTGTGGACAGGAGGGTCCTCTCGGTCCAAGAAGGCTAGGAATTCGCTGTAGAACAGCTGTCCGTGCACATCTGCCGCCAGAACTCGGTCACCTGGACGAAGGTCTTTCACCAGCTTTGTGCCTCCTCCTTCCAGGTTCACCCAGGCAGAACCAGGGAAGCAGCCACCCGATTTGGCAGCCACCGAGTTTTCTGAGAGAGGGAGACAGAAAGCAGCATTAGAGAAAAGCCAGAAAGGGAATAAATAAAAGCGTAATGCTAGGCAATCATCCGTGTCCTACTAGCAGAAGCAAAGACTGTGAAATCATGCTGGGGATACCAGGCTCCATATAACAGAACAATAGAGTTGGAAGCCCTTATAAAGCCCTTCATGGTATTGGACCTGGGTACTTGAGAGACCGCCTTCTGCCAATTACCTCCCACAGACCCGTTAGATCGCACAGGGTCGGCCTCCTCCGGGTTCCGTCTACCAGCCAATGCCATCTGGCTACTACCTGGGGGAGGGCCTTCTCTGTTGCAGCTCCGGCCCTTTGGAATGAACTCCCCGCGGAGATTCGGACCCTCACCTCTCTCCAGGCCTTCCGGAAAGCCGTCAAAACCTGGCTGTGCCGGCAGGCCTGGGGTTGATAAGTTCCCCTCCCCTCTCGACTTGTATGGCTAGGTGATTTTCGTGTATTTTAATTATGTGTACTGTGTTTATGTCCCCTTTCCCCTTTTGAGTTGTTCGCCGCCCTGAGTCCCTCCCGGAGAAGGGCGGCATACAAATAAATTAAATCTGAAATCTGAAATCTGGAAAGGACCTTGGAGGTCTTCTAGTCTAACCCCTTGCTCAGGCAGGAAACCCCATATCATTTCAGACAAATAGTTGTCCAATCTCTTATTAAAAACTTCCAGTGTTGGAGCATTCACAACTTCTGGAGGCAAGCTCTTCCATTGATTAATTGTCCTGATTGTTAGAAAACTTCTCCGCAGTTCTAAGTTGCTTCTCTCCTTGATTAGTTTCCACCCATCGCTTTTTGTTCTACCCTCAGGTGCTTTGGAGACTACTGTGTTTCTCCAAAAATAAGACAGGGTTTTATTTTCTTTTGACCACTGAAATAAGCACTTGGCCTTCTTTTCGGGGAGGGCTTATTATATTTGAGGCATAGGAGGCGGTGAGCATGGTCATCTCATGGCTGCTGCTGTGTTGCAATATTTTCGGGGGAGGGCTTATTTTAGTGCATGCACTTAAAAGCTCGATTGGACTTATTATCTGGGGAGATCTTACTTTCAGGGAAACAGGGTGGTTTGACTCCCTCTTCTTTGTGGCAGCCCCTGAGATATTAGAACACTGCTACCATGTCACCTCCCTACTCCTTTTCATCAGACTAGACATACCCAATTCCAGCAACTCCGTTCATTATATGTTTTAGCCTCTAGCCCCCTAATCACCTGTGTTGCTCTTTTCTGCACTCTTTCTAGAGTCTCAACATGCTTTTTTACATTATGACGACCAAACACTGGATGTAGCATTCCAAGCCTGGTCTTACGAAGGCATTATAAATCGGTATTAGCACTTCACATAATTTTGATTTTAATTCCACTGTTAATGCAGACTGCATTAGCTTTTTTTGGCAGCTGCAGCACACAACTGGCTCAGATTTAAGTGACTGTCAACTAGGAGGACTCCAAGATCGCTCTCATGGCTATTACCATTGAACCAGGTACCACCTGTCCTATAACTTTGCATTGGTTTTCCTTGCCGAAATGTAAAACTTGACTTTTTTTCACTTTTGAATTTCATTTTGTTAGATATTTTACTGACTTTCTTCACAGGATCATCTATATCAGATTATATGACATTATATCTTCTTCTCTATCTTATCCCAACCTGACTGAAAAGAGATTCCATCTTATCTGTCTATTCTCTCTGTCTCTCTCTCTCTGTCTCTCTCTCTCTCCTATCTATATCCATCCATCCATCCATCCATCCATCCATCCATCCATCCATCTATCTATCCATCTATCCATCTATCATCTATCCATCCATCCATCCATCCATCCATCCATCCAATCCATTGCATTTTTTACATGCTTTCAAACTGCTAGGTTGGCAGAAGCTGGGACAAGTAACAGGAGCTCACTTCATTACACGGATTCGAACCACCAAACTGCTGACCTTTCTGATCAACAAGCTCAGCCTCTTAGCTACTAAGCCACCGTGTCCCTTTGAGTCACCACACCCCTGTAAACATTAGGCAGCCCCAAATCAATTGCAAAACGCCATTGGTGAGTTGTAGAGGCCTCCATCCTTGCCTCTGATTGTGAAGGGCACTTGCTAGATCCTTAGCAATTCCTACTAAAATGCAGCAGGTCTGTTCTGTATTAGGGGTGGCATTCACTTGCACTTACTTTCCCTACCATTTCATAAATGTGAGCATGCACACACACACACAGGCTAGCTTTGCTCACATGCGCCACATCCACTCATGTGCTCTGCCTTCCGTGCATGAGTTTTGATCACACACACGGCTTACACACATGTGCGCGCCTTGAAAATGTGCCTAAATAGGATGGCATAGAGCTGGGGCGGGGGGGAGGGGCGGGCCCACCCGCAATTTCCATTATGGGTTGGAGTGAACCAGTCCGAACCGGCTGAATACCACCTCTGTTTTGTATGCTTACACAATATTACACTCCTGGGATCATCACAAAGCTTTCCCCATTTCAAGATAGTTGTGTATAAACTGGCTATTAGCTTAAAACCAAGATATTCTGCTACAAGTCACCAATCTCATGGTTACTCCTGTGCAAAAGTGGAGTTGCTTTTGGGATAATGCAATCTACTCTGGCTCACTTCCAGTTTTGCTTCTATTTCTCCTCTTGTAATTATAATTATCATCGTACATTCCTCCTTGGAAAGGGAAAACCCAGGGCTTAATCTGAGGAGCAATCATTTTCAGAAGCTTGTTTCTGAATGCCAGAGAAATAATTAAAACTAGAAGGGAGCGCTCCCAAAAGCATACAATATCTTGCAACTCAAAATCGTGACTTGTAATCAGCTTTTGCCAACCCAGTGCCCTTTGGAGATGAATTGGACTTCAATTCCCAGAATTCCAAGTCCATCCAATGTAGAAAAGGCCACACAGGGGAAAACCCCGGGGCATTCTGAGCCCACCAATTAGTTGTGGGTTCCTATTGGTTCAGACCAATTTGGCTGAACCAATGGTGGTTTGGCGGCCTGGGCTGCTGGAACCTGCAGCAACCCAGGCCGGCCACGCCCCTGGATTGGTTCTCTGGGTGGCACCGTAGGCACTGCCATCTTGTTTATTGCTTCTGCACATGTGCAGAACAATTTTTATTGCCCTGCGCATACGCGGGCATCGTGCATCAAGCGTGTGTGGTGCACCCACAAGCGAACCGGCAGTAGTGCCTGCCAGAACCCACCTCTGCCACCAAATGCTGGGAAAGATTCAGCTGCTGTTTGACTAAAGGGCACCCAGCTGTGACCATGTTAGCAATTCATAGCTGCTGCACCTGCTTCTTCTTCTTTTTTGCCTTGATCCACCCTCTGTCCTCTCACCAGCTTTCATCCATGATATATGAAAAGTCAGAGCACCGAACCCCAATACTCTGACACTGGATGAAATAGCTGCTGTCAATGGCCCCACTGTGCATTTAAAGTCGGGGCCAGCTTCCAGATTTAAGGGTTGCAATGTTGAGCTCTGAAGCTACTTTCTAAAGATTAAATGCTGGGAAAACCCCTAACTCCTGGCAACAGTGCTGGGGCTAAAGCATATGTGCATGATAAAAATGCCAGATGAGTAGCAAAACATGCCTGCTGCTTCTGAGGGCAGGCTAGGAGTCTTTGAAATCTAATCTCCCTCTTCCCACCGCCAACCCCCCCACCCTGCATATTTGTACACCTGCTTCCTTACTTATGAAGTTAGCACGCATCACAGTAGAATTAAAACAGAATCAAAGAGAGATGAGGAAAGGGCTAATGTCTTCTCCTCAGCTGCCCAGATGCTGCTCTTTAGTAATTACAACATGCCACAACTTTTCCGAGTTGGAGGATTTGATACTCCTTGGTCGGGTTGCCAGCTTAAAGGTGCATTGGGGCAGACAAGCTGTGATCAGTTCCCCCGCCTTGAAAGTTTAGAAGTCCCTTATCGTGGAATTAAAAGTGACATGCCATGATGGACAGATCAAGCTTTCAAAAACAGGAAAACAACTTGAACAGTTTCCAGGTTTTTAAACTGTAAGCTTTGATTTTTAAAAAGGGGAGGGAGACATAAATTAATTAAAACGTGGGGTGATGTAGAATTTCTAACACTTAATTTCAGAAGTTATGCCTTCTCTAAAGTAGGCACAACCTGGTGAGGCTCAAATATATTTGATTTCCAAATTCCAGCTGTAGTTCCACACTGGAAAGAAATTTGGGGGGGGGGTACAACTGCACATCTGGAAGGGGTCAGGTTTGGGAAGGGTGGCTTAAATCTTTATGATATATAGTATAATTCTTTTTAAATGCACACAATTATATCTACTTGCAAATAAGTAGATAAAGTTTTGCAATCCAAATAAACTATATAACACTTTTACCGGATTATCACTTTAGCATGTGAACAAACATGTACAAGAGACAAAACCAGAGAGAATAGAATTCGGTCATCAGAATGATGATGCTTAGACAGGGGTGGGATCCTGCCAGTTCTCACCTCTTCTATAGAAGAGGTTCCACAAATCTACAGTGCCATTTAGAACCGGTTCCAGCTCCCTCCCCACGCCCGTCCATACATCATCAAGATGAAGAGCGAGGGGAGGAATTCTGGGAGTTGAAGTCCACAAGTCTTAAGCTGTCAAGTTTGAACACCCCTGGGGGTTTTTTCTAAAGGGTTAGGGGTGCAAGGGGTTAGGGGTCTTGTAACTTGACAGCTTTAAGACTTGCGTGCTTCAAATGCCAGAGCTTCTGAGTCAACATTTTGGTTGCTAAGCAAGAGTGTTATTAAGTGAGTTTCACCACATTTTACAAGTTGGCCATACCTACCCAGTCACATGGCTGGCAAGCCACTCCCACCCAGTCACATGCCCAGCAAGCCACTCCCACCTGGTCACATGCCCAGCAAGCCACTCCCACAAGGCAGGCCACACCTACCGAAGAAGTTCTAAAAAATGTTGAAACCCACCACTGTGTTTAGAGCATGCATTTTTGCACAGCAAATATTTCAGTGCTAAAAGCCATTGTTCATTGAATCAAAATGAAACAACACTGATTGTCGTTCAGAATAATGCTGCAAAAATCTAATGGAATATTGCTGAATGTTGGTAGTGCAATTTCCTGATTATCAGAGGCCCGTGATCAAACAAAAAAGACTATTCCACCTAACTCTAATCTTTTTTCGTTTAAAAAAAAAAACCAAACCCCTCCATATTTGTCAATTCTTATATTAAAGGCTCATTGTACAGACCAAATCCAAGGAAGGGCCAATAATGCTAGCGTAATTAGAGAAGTTGCAAAGCAAATCTAATCATTTGCTTGATGTGGAATTCACTCCAGTTGAAAACTAGTTCAACAGCTTCTCAAATAGGCTTTGATTTATGACAATTGGGACCAGAATTTCTATGCTAAACAAGGCGGCTCGTTCAGGGAGTCATGCCTGGTTTTTTGCCATGGTTGTTAAGTGAATCACTGCGACTTTTAAAAATGAATTGTACAGTCATTAAGCAAATCCAGCTTCCTCAATTGACTTGGCTTGTTGCAAGCCGGCTGGAAACATTGCAAATGGTGATCACATGACCATAGAATGCTGCAACTATTGTAAATATCTGACAGTTGGCAAGTGTCCAAATTTTGATCATGTGATGCGGCGATGCTACGAGAGTTATTAATGTGATGGTTGGTTATCCGTCACTTTTTCTAGTGGTACTGTAACTTCAAACGGTTGCTAAGCAAATGACTTCAAATCAGGGACTATCTGTACTATAAGTGGAGCTACTTATAATATCTGTCTTCAATTTTTAAGGATGATGATCCTGTTTGAATGCCCTGCCATCAATTTGGATCAGCCTTGCAAAGAAGCCACCTGAATTCTGTGGCTATGCATGTTCAGATAATCTTTTGCAAAAATGAAAACATATGGCCCCCGTCTGCCAAAAGAAGGACCAGGCACCATTCTTCAATCCATCCTTGAAAATTCAACAGACTTCCGTCCACCTTCCTCAAAAGCTTTGCCCAATGAGCCAATTTAAGGCAGACACATAGATTCCTATCTACTAACATTTCCCCATGTCACAAGTGAAACTGCATAGAGAGGTGATAAAACAATAATTGACCAGTGCTCCAGAGACCAACCTTTGTCTAAGGAGGCCTGTTTGAGGTCAAGGCAAAGAATTCTGGGCAACTTTTGCCCAAATGAGGCAAAGCCATCATTTAACTATAAAGCTGTGCACCTCTGTGGCCATGGAAACCTGGTTACTATGGAAACACTGTTGCTAGGGTGAAAGGAGAACATGCAACCGCAAATGTGCTTCACATAGAACCTATAGTCCTGGCTTTCCATTACTCAGTACATTTTTAATTTATTATTGGCCTAGTTTTTCAACACATGATCCAAGAAGAGATTATAAACTGCTAAAAATGCCCAAATATCTTTTTCCCAAACATAGTTAAAGTGGCAGCCCATTCACTTCAAACTCTTGGTCTTCCCCCTATATTTTTTTCCATCATGGTGCTGAAATATTCATAATAAAACACCCTATCTATTCATCTGTCCATCTAGTCCGCCTAATAATCTGCATTGTGATTGAAGCAGACAACTTGAATACAAATCAGGTATGATCCAATCTTTGAATCCATATTCAAATAATAAAAAACACACCCTATTATTAGATAAAAATAAAACCTATGAAGAAAAACCCATACTTATAGAAGGTCTGCTACCAAGAGCCGTAAGGCACAGTGGTTAGAATGGAGTGTTGCATGCTAATTCTGCATTTCCTCTGCCAGGAGTTCGGTCCTGACCAGCTCACGGTTGACTCAGCCTTCCATCTTTCCAAGATCAATAAAACGAGGACCCAGATTATTGGAGGCAAGATGCTGACTTTGTAAACCACTCAGAGAATGCTGTAAACCACTACAAAGCGGTATATAAGTCTAAGTGCTAGTGCTATTTTTACTACCATTTTAACTGCTCAGTTCATGTTCTAGAAGTTGCGGGGGGGAAAAGCAATATGGAAAATACTGAAAGTAGAAGTCCAAACTTAAATCTGCCAAGATTATGAAATGCTGCTTTAGAAAACAGTGTGTTGTGCAGTGACCAGATACATACCGTATTTTTTTGGACTATAAGATGCACTGGAGCATAAGATGCACCATGATTTTGAAGAGGCAAATTAAAAAAAAAGTTTTTGCACTCTGCAGACCTTCCAAACTCTCTGCACACCTCATTTTTTGCAAAAATAAAAGGGGCATGCAGAGCCTTTGGGAGGCTTGTAGAGTGCTTCTGGGGGCTGCCCCCCCTTAATAAGCAAGCACAACAAGCCCATTTTTCACTCATTTTTGCCCTCCCCGGCTCTAGAAGCACTTTGCAAGCCTCCCAAAGTCTATGCACGCCCATTTTTTGCAAAGGGGGGGGGGGTTGGGGGGTGCCAAAAATGCTGTATTCAATGTATAAGATGCACCCAGATTTTCACCCTCTTTTTTGAGGATAAAGGTGCGTCTTATACTCTGAAAAATACAGTACATGTATACAGATAGTCCTCGATTTATGGTCACAACTGAGTCTGAAAATTTATGTTTCTAAGTGAAATATTTGTTAAGTGAAATTTGCCCCATTTTACGACATTTTTTGACATGGTTGTTAAGGGAATCAATGCAGTTTTAAGTTAGTCACACTGTTGTTAAGCAAATCTGGCTTCCCCCCCTTGACTTATCAGAAGACCATAAAACATGACTGTGGGGCACTGCAACCGTCATAAATACGGGTCAATTGCCCAATATTCAAATTCTGATCATGTGACCACGGGAATGCTGCGACAGTTGCAAGTGTGAAAAATTGTCACTTTTTTCAGTGCCACTGAATGAAAATGATCACTAAATGAATGGTTGTAACACAAGGACTACCTGTACCTAAATTTCCACGCACGGGGAACAAATGTACAAATCTGATCCTGTTCCAGCACCATCATGCAGCTTTTTATATGCCTTTCCTTGCATGTTTAAGGACGTCGACCTAACTTATCTCGCAGGGCTGTTGTTGAGACAAAATGAACCGGGCAAAGATGCTCATATAAGTTACTGTACTTTGCACTCTTCATAGAGAAGATAAATGCAATTAAATAGAGACTTCCAAACTAAATTTGATTGTATGGAAATGAAATGTTTGAAAGTCTGGAGGTTTTTTTTTTCTTTCCTCCCTCAGAAAAGACAGAAATAATCAATAAGCAAACCTATATTTTTTCCCCCCTTCTTCTTCTCAAATTCTGGTGGGACTGATTTCCTTTCTCCGGGTACCTCCTTAAATATCAGTGTAATTAATACACCAGCTTCCCTGGACATATTTGATTGTGTAAAACTCCTTAACATCTTTTCCAAAGAGTAGAACATAATGGGCGGAACCCTAACTCACCCCAGGAAATTAAAACATCAGAGCTCAGACGAGAAATGCTTTTCAAGCTCAAACAAGGAGCACTTTTCAAATGCACATTAAAATTTGATGTTTTCTTTCTTGCCTGAATATGTATTTACTTCAAAACCCCTTGAGGACTTCTTGTGCTCACCGAAGGTAGTGGAATGCTATTCTGAGAGATAATAAATTTCCTTACAAAACCTGTAGGAGGTACTTAACCTTTATGCGCGCAGAACCTTACCAAGGGCTAGTTGGCCCTATTGTTGCAATATTATGACTGTTGTGTTATTTATTAATATAACCATAAAAAGGGAAAAGGTAAAAGATTTCCCCTGTCCAGTTTGTGTCGGACTCTAGGAGGTGCTACTCATCTCTGTTCCCTATCCTGTTCCCCCGAAAATAAGATCTCCCCGGATAATAAGCCCAATTGGGCTTTTGAGCACATGCGTTAAAATAAGACCTTCCCCGAAAATAAGGCCTCCCCAAAATATTTAAAAGCATGCGCTGCCGGTCTCCGACGTTTCCTCTGGTTGCTTGCTGCACAAACAACATGAGGTGATGAGGCGAGGCTGGAGGAGGAGACAGGGAGGGGCACCCCACATGCCTTCACCTAATGGCCACTCTCACAACCCTAGCCACCGCAATGACCACTGCAAAAAGACGGCAAACCCAGCAATGCGCCTCGCACCACCGCTCTTAACTACCACCCTTTACTCCTGCAGCTGAGAGCTGCCTTGGCCGCCTCCTGCACCTCAAAAATAATAAGAATCCCCCCCCCCAAAAAAAATAAGGCCAAGTGTTTATTTCGGGAGTCAAAAGAAAATAAGACCCTGTCTTATTTTCAGGGGAAACTCGGTAGCATTGTCCAAAGCTGCTTCTGTGGTCATGTACCAGCATGGCTATATGCCAAGGTACCTGGAAATAACCAGAGTGTTATTGTTGGCCTGATATCATTGATAGCCATTGACATCAGGCCAACAACAATACTCACCATAATACTGATGATGAAAATGATAATTATATAAAGCTCTCTCCATCTGCTTCAAGTAAGTTCATTTTCATTCTCTGAGCTGTAAATAGAGAAGTTGACTCCAGCAAACCTGAAGAGTTCCATCTTGCTAAAAACCCAAATAGTTGGCCCATATGTTCATATGGTCTCCTAGGTCCTGTTAGGCATGACACCTGAGCTCATAGATACTCCTGGGAGAACTATAAAATTACAAAATTGGATGGCACTGAGTCCAACCTGATGTTCGGTGCAGAAATCCACATTATAGGATCCCAACACCTTTTCTTCCCAGCCTCTGCTTCAATACCTCCAGCAAAATGCAGCTCATTATCTCTCCCTTGGGAATGGACTGCTCTTACTATTATACAGATGAGTTTTTGAAATATTCTGTTGGCATCTGCTTTCCTACAATTTGACTCTGTTACTCAAATATCAAAGAAATGGCTCCTCTTAATTAGTGCATTCTTCATTCATTTCTTACTATATTCGACAGCACAATATCAGCAGCAGAGTCCATCAGGTTTTGGGGTTTTATAATCTCCCAGGATTTGAAATGGGCTCCCAATATTAGGTAAAGGTTCCCCTCGCACATATGTGCTAGTGGTTCCCAACTCTAGGGGGCAGTGCTCATCTCCGTTTCAAAGCCGAAGAGCCAGTGCTTTCCGAAGACGTCTCTGTGGTCATGTGGCTGGCATGACTAAATGCCGAAGGTGCACGGAATGCTGTTAACTTCCCACCAAAGGTGGTTCCTATTTTCCTACTTGCACGCTTTTGAACTGTTACATAGTCAGAAGCTGGGACAAGTAATGGGAGCTCACTCCATTACGTGGTGCTAGGGATTCAAACTGCCAAATTGCCAACCTTTCTGACCAACAAGCTCAGTGTCTTAGCCACTGAGCCACCACGTCCCTATGCCCCAATATTAGAACCATCATTAAAAAGGCACAATAACGAAAGTTCTTCTTGCATCAACTCAAGAAGTTCTGTCTGCCCCAGGAGCCATTGATACGGTTCTACAGAGGAATTGTTGAGTCTATCATTTGTATTTCTATAACTGTCTGGTTTGGTACACCAACCAAAGAGGACAGGGATAGACTTCAACGGATAGTTAGGACTGCAGAAAAAACAATTGCAACTAGCCTGCCTTCCACAGATCTATATATTGTACAAGTCAGAAGGAGGGCTGAGAAAATATCTACAACCCGCTCACTTCCTGGACACAAACTGTTTCAATTCCTCCCCTCGGGAAGGTGTGGTACAGCACTGCATGCCAAAACCACTAGACATAGTGGTTCCCAACTCTAGGGGGCAGTGCTCATCTCTCTTGTGCCATCACTCTGCTAAACACCTAATCCCCACAGTATTGCTTTATGTCTATATATATTTACCTATCATGAGTGGCTGTGGTATCCTTCTTATCTTCTTTACTGTGTCTTAAAGGTATTATTACGATAATTATTATTATTCTGTTGGTTTGCATGTACGCTGAGAACTTCTGCAAAAAATTCCTTACGTGGCTAATCACACTTGGCCAAGCTGTTCTGTTCTGTTCTGTTCTGTTCTGTTCTATTCTATTCTATTCTATTCTATTCTTCTATTCCATTCCACTCCACACCACCTCATACAGCTGATGAACTGCCTCATCTATCCAATTTTTGGCACATCAGAAATAAACATTAATTCCATATATTCCATTCACTTTTTTGTTTGCTTGACATGTGTTTTACTTGGAGAGCAGGAGTATTTATTCTTTTTTTTACCTTTGATTCTTACGCTGATCTTCAGCAAATCTGGGTCTCCAAGACAAAGTGGACAATGTCAGGGAGAAACATGAAACACGATTCAAATTTAAACTTAAGCACAGTCAAGTGCTGTTAGTATAAACACCCCTCTGGATTTAATAATTTCTCTTATATTAAAGGAAGGTATGCAGACACAGGGATGTGGTGGCTCAGTGGCTAAAATGCTCAGGTTGTCAATCAGAAGATCGGCAGTTTGGTGATTCGAATCCCTAGCACCGCATAATGGAGTGAGCTCCTGTTACTTGTCCCAGCTTCTGCCAACCTAGCAGTTCGAAAGCACATAAAAATGCAAATAGAAAAATAGGAACCACCTCTGGTGGGAAGGTAATAGTGTTTGTGTTTCTTCAGCATTTAGTCACGCCGGCCACATGACCACGGAAATGTCTTCAGACAGCACTGGCTCTTCAGCTTTCAAATGGAGATGAGCACTGCCCCCTAGAGTCAGGAATGACTAGCACATATGTGCGAGGGGAACCTTTACCTTTACCTGTGCAAAAACAACAGTAGGAGGAACATCAGAAAGCTTTCCTTTTTGAGGGGAGGGAGGGAAGGATGGGGGGGCTCGGTACCTCAGATTGTGTACCTCTGAGGTTGGGCAAGTAAGGCGCACGGTGGAAGAAAGCACGAGAACTCATTCTCAATGTACAGAGCCCGGAGTTTTGCAGCTCGATCCTTGCCAGCTCCACTTGAAAGGCGTTTGGACAACGGCTGCCAGTCAAATGATAGTAAACTAGAAGGATCAAAGATCTTCCGTGGAGTAAAAGTATGGAGCAGGCTTGGAGCCAAAGGGTTACTTCCTGCCCCAACAAGTCTCAAGCGGCTGAACGTCCTTCTAGGGAAAAGGTTGCCTTTCCAGCTTCAAAGGGATCAGCTGACTTACACACCCACTCTGCTTCCCTCTTTTCGGTTGACTCCACAAGTAGTTGGCACAAGCGAGCTCTTAACAAAACCTCAGGTGAACAAAACTAGGCCAGTTTTGTTCAACCGAGTGGTCATGTGTGAACGCTTTAGCGTCAGCCTTGAACTTGGTTGCGATTTCAGCATCTCCACTGGTTTCAACTGGTCACTCTATGACTGTTCAAAATTAAGACACAGTGGGAATAGGGTACTTGTGACCTGTCCTCAAAGCTACAATTGCCACACCAACCCAGCGGTCCTTTGATCGCAAATTGGGTGCATATTGGCCACGTATGAGCAGTTGTAGCATCTTGTGGTTGTGGGATCATGTTTTGCAATGTTCTTTGTTGCTTTCTTGGCAAGAGAGAGAGAGAAAGAGAGAGAGAGAGAGAGAGAGAGAGAGAGAGAGAGAGAGAGAGAGAGAGAGAGAGAGAGAGAGAGAGAGATCATGAAACTGATCTTTGGATAATCTGGATTGGGCTCATGACTGCATTATTTGCTTTAGGACGAGGGGATTCACTTAACAACTATTAAATGATCTTAAAATTGAACAAAAATCTGGACTCAATTATTGTCGTAATTCGAGGATGTCCCTTTTGTGGTTTCCAGCAACGTAGCCAAAGATTCAACTGCAACTTCTCTGTATCTTTCAGGGGTTCTCATTATTGTTGATAGGCATGGGCTTCCCTTCCATTTGTCACCTTCCTTCCTTCCTTCCTTCCTTCCTTCCTTCCTTCCTTCCTTCCTTCCTTCCTTCCTTCCTTCAACTCACCTATTTTCCATTCTCAGAACCTCTCAGTCTAGACCAGTGGTTCCCAAACTTGGCAACTTTAAGACTTGTGGACTTCAACTCCCAGAATTCTCCAGCCAGCAAGAGCTGGGTTTGATGGCTTTGAGAGAAACAAGCAAACCTTGTGAGCTTGCAGCCTGCCTTGGTTTGGAGACTCTCTGCTGATTCTTAGTTTGAAATCTGCCCGAAGATCAAAAGCCTGATGAATAAGCATGATGTGCTCTTTTTGGCTTAGTGTTCGTATCTGCTCTTACGTGATCCCTGACTTTGATGTTTTGCCCGTGCAAAGGTGGTTTGTCCGCCCAACCCAACTGCATTACGGTCCTCAACAAATCTTCCCAAAGATCCTAGCTGAAAAAGTTAAAAAGAGGACAGTGATTGTTGCCAATCTGTTGAAGCACGTGCAAATCTCTGCTCGGGGTGGGGGTGGGGGTGGGGGTATAGTATAATTTATAATATAATTTCTGGTCTCAGCCCAGATGGACTATGATTTGCTGACTGATTCACATTTTGAACCAAGGTGTGATTTGTTTCACCTTAGCTTGTGGGCTAACTTGGAACTGTGCTAAGCTATAAATCATGATTGACACACTACCATCATTAGCTGGCCTCACCCCCACATGCTAAGCAATAGCCAAACAATTGTGGTTTAGTGGGACATGTAAACCTAAATCTTTATCGCAGTTTAGAAAGCCTTGATTATTTTACTCTTCAAAGGAGCTCATGATGCCTGTAGCAGTCTCTTCTCTCAATATATGGTATCAACCAACAAAACATGAGTTTATTCATAACTGTCAGGTAAGGACACATGCACACACACAGAGACACACAGACACACAGACACACAGACACAGACACACACACACACACACATTGATTCCATATATTCTATAGACAATACTCTTGACTTTCTAGATAATTCCTGAACAATACACAGTCTAAAATAATCAATTGCTTTCATTATTCCATTCATTCAGACTTGTATTTTTAAGTAATCAGAATACAATATAGGCTCAGCTGCACTAGACTAGACCAAAAACCAATCTAAAGCCAGAGATTTCCACAGATTGTTCCCGAGAAGAACACGAACAGGATATTAAAAAAAAAAAAGAAAGAAATCTCCTTTTAATAAAAACACAGCAAACGATTTCTCTTGGATAGCAGCAATTCACCTGCTTTGCATTCAATGTCCCCTCCCTGTTATTATAAATAAGAGGAAAGAAAGTTAATGCTTTAGGTTGCAAAGTGAGTGTATAAGAAGCAGAGATGCTCCTACTTTGAAAACAGTTTCAGAGAAGTGGCTACTGCTTTCAATTCTTAAAATAATCACCTCTAGGTTTCCATTCCACAACATAGCCGCCCTGAGTCTCTGTGAGAGTGGGCGGCATACAATTAATCAATTAAATAATAATGTATACAGGGCATGTTCTATATGTCTAATTAGAGATATTCAGTATCAATGCACCAAAGCTATAGAAGCACTGGCATTGTCAGAATCTGATTTGTCCCTCCTACTCTGGCATCTCTAATACTAGAACCTGGAAGGGTCATCATCAGTGGTGGGTTGCTAATTTTTTTACTACTGGTTTGGGCGTGCTCCCGCATGCACAGAAGCGTCTGGGTGGGTGGGCGGAGCCTCCCACCACCACTACTCCCGCTGCCATTACTACCTCTGTTCATCATCCAATGGAGCTGAATATTCAGATCAAGAAAACAAGATGCCGTAATTATTCCCACAATACAGTCAATGTGTGGATTCCTTGTACGGCGATAGCCAGGAACACAGAGAGTTTTAAGTGAGGATTAAACTATTAATAAGGCTATGCATTAGTTCCAGAAAGAGGTGGCTTAAAGTACCAGTTTCTGAGTCAATTAACAGTAACAATAACCTATTCTTATAATTAATGGGCATCCTAAAACAATTTGAGTTTGTGGCAAGCAATTTGCTGGAGTTTGCTTAGCAACTTTTGAGGCCAATGACCAGAAGCAATTTAGGTATTGTTCAACCATTAATGTGTGACACTCCTAGGAGGAATGACCAGTGATGACCAATACTGGGATATGGAACTCAACAACTCGTGTAGACCCAGAGGTCTGCTCGTTCTACTTTATAATATGTAGTATAATGTGTGAAATGCCCTGTTAGCAATATCTATAATGTATCTGTGTTTCAAAACAGCAAAATGGTTGCCATATAAGTTGTGCCCTTTTTGCATCTTGGAAAGAGATGAGGGATGAATGACAATTTTGATTTTGACCGCTTTCCTCTCCACTGGCCCTGGAGTCAAATAGAACCGTTAACATTTATCTATAATGCTCCATTTTTGCTTAGAAACAAATCCTATTGTGATCTCTGAGATTTTAAACCTGTGTGAAGCATTTCAGCTTTTTTCCCCGTCTTGCTAACTAAAAATTTAAACTTGTCTATAAGTAAGCCTCGCTGAACTCTATAGTAGAGTTTTATTTATGAATAGAACTAGAGGCTCAACTATACTATTTAAAATAAGGTTACTCTGCCTTCTCTGAGGTTTAAGGTATGGGAGGTTGTTTCCTAACCAGGGGTGGATTCCTGCCAGTTCTAACCTCTTTTATAGAAGAGGCTCCACAAATCTACAGTGCCGTTTAGAACCGGTTCCAGCTCCCTTCCCCCGCCCGTCCGCACATCATCAAGATGAAGAGCGAGAGGAGGAATTCTGGGAGTTGAAGTCCTCAAATCTTAAAGCTGTCAAATTTGAACACCCCTGGGGTTTTTTTCTCTAAAGGGTTAGTGGTACAAGGGTCTTGTAACTTGACAGCTTTAAGACTTGTGTGCTTCAAATGCCAGAGTTTCTGAACCAACATTTTGGTTGCTAAGCAAGAGCATTGTTAAGTGAGTTTCACCATATTTTACAAGTTGGCCATACCTACCCAGTCACATGGCTACCAAGCCACTCCCACTCGGTCACATGGCTGGCAAGCCACTCCCACAAAAGAGGTTCTAAAATTTTTTTGAAATCCATCACTCTTCCTAACCCAGTAGTGAGGTAGTCAAAAAGATAACTAACAAACTAACTAAAGAAATCCAGGGAAAAGAAGAATCAGAATTCTACCAGATATGGGATAAATGGTATAGGAATGTCACACATTATAGGAGGAAAGAAACAAGAATCAATGAAAGAATATAACAAAACTCAAAAAATAATAGTTATGAGAAAAATAAGAGGGTTAAGAATAGTGAAATCCAAATGAAATACAATAGAAGGGGAAATAATATAAGGTGAGCGGTATCGATTGATAATTGGTATTAGAAAGAACAGGAAGCTCCTGTTCGTATTGTATTGTGTAAATGTGGTGTACGTCTAAGTTTTGTGTGTGTGTATTTTACATGTTTGTTAATAAAATTAAAAAAAAAACCAAAAAGATATGTCTCATAATATTCTGTCTCTCCTTTGTTTATTTTAATTCTAATGTTAGTCTATCCATTTCTGCACATGATCTTCCTTAATATCTCACTTTTCCATTGCTGTGCATACACCATTCTTGCTGCTGTTAGAATATGAAGTATTAGGTATATTGACCCTTTGCTATAGCCTTCTGTTATAATAAATTTTATCAATGGCTGGAAACACAAGGTGGGAGTCGGAATATAAAAAAAAAATAGGCTGAGTAGACCTGAAATGAGATATTATATATGTATTAGAATTAATAGGTTGGTCAAAAATAATTGTATAAGATAAGCACTGTGTAAGTAGTATATATATTATTTGTCTTTCACTTTGGTTTCTTTGGTGGATGAAATGCCAGGACAGTGTTCGACATACTTATATGTAATTAATAAAAACATATTTAAAAAAAACACAACAAAAAGATAAGTGGAATTAAAAGGATAAGATTTATTCACTAGTACCCAGTGGGTTCATTTCTCTTCCACACAGGATCTTATTTTATAAGTTGTGGGGCAGGCATAAAGAGATGGATGTGCTTTTGAAAGATGTTTTATGGCCCCATTGATTTTTACTCTTGTTATTTACATAGTTTTATTGACAGCTAAATGGTGCTGTAATGACTTTATGGCTTAGTTGGGTTTAAATGATATAATTCTTGTGTTTATGGCAGTTCCTGATCCTAATGGTTGTGTACTGTGAACAGGGTGCAAAGAGGGATTGGATAAGGTTCAAATCAGATAAAATGGGCTCTTTTGGTCAGAAAGCAGGGCAGTCTAGTTTGGGAAGGGCAGCCTGTTCTACAGAGGTTTTAAGGAGGGGATTCTGAACTTGGGAACATTTTTAGATTCAACCCTGATCCTGACAATTCAACAACTGTTATTGACCACCAATATTTTTGCTCAATATTGCAGCCTATTAGGCAAGGTAGATTTGTTCACAGAAATCCATACCTCCTTTGCTATACTGTACTGCATAGGGTTATCAGACCTGATTTGCAAAAATTTCAGCATCCATTAGATGGCAGCAAAGAAGGTTTATATACTTCTTTGCTGCCATCTGGTGGTCATCTGGCCTCAGTTTGTTACCTGCAATATGTGGACCAGTACAGGTAGTCTTTGACTTATGACCATTAGTGATGACAGGCTATGACTCACTGAAAAAAATTACTTGCAACCAGTCCTCAAACTTACAACTGTTACTTCATGCCTGTGATCAAAATTCAGTTAGTTGGCAGCTGGCACATATATACAACAGTTGCAGTGTCCCAGGATGATCACATGATCTCCATTTGCGGTCATCCCAGGGTGCTTTCAACAGTTAATGGGGGAAGCCATATCTGCTTAACAAATACAGCAAAAAAAAAAAAGGCATAAAATCAGGTACAACTTAATGACTGCACCATTTGGAAGTTCAGCTCCCAATTGTGTTTGTAAGTTGAAAACTACTTGTACTATGGATACCAGATGGATCTCTGCATGGAGCTGCTGTTGGATTGCTCAAACTTCCTAAGATGCTTCTTTTGACCTTTTTAGCCCTAACTGGTTCAGACTATGATACCTGAAAGATTACCTCTTCCACTCTGTGCATACCCATGATCGATCTATCTATCTTTCTATCTATCTATCTATCTATCTATCTATCTATCTATCTATCTATCTATCTATCTATCTATCATCTATCTATCTATCTATCTATCTATCTATCTATCTATCTATCTATCTATCATTGCTCTTCTTTTTATCTTTTTATCCCAGTAGCAACAAAGCTGAAAGTAAGTTGGGTAAAGAGAAAGTAATTGACCCACTCTTCCCTGGACCTAATTCAATGCTTCCTTCAGAAATACTCCTGTAGAACTCATCCCCCAAAGAGAGCCAGAAGATAAACTATTCTTTTTTGTAGTAGCATTCTGAGCTAGGAACTGCTTCCAAGAGAGATCACATTACTAAGTTTTAGACTTGCATTAAAAAAATAACTCAGATTAACAATTTTGCTTTGCTCAATAGCATGATGTACCTCAAACACATAAAAATATATATTATGGCTTAACACAATAGCCACTCACTCATTGCACTATGTTAAGACAAACACTGAAAGACAACAATACAATCCCACTTTTAAGTTAACCCAATAACAATATTTTGTTAAGGCTTTGCTGACCTCTAATTGATTTAAGGATATTTTGGCTTAGTTTAAGGTCGTGATGCAGAACCTGTGGCACACAGAGCCCCAATTCAGCTCCACCATGCGTGCATGCGCACCTCCCACTGGACAGCTGGTTTTGGGGTCTATGACGTGCATGCAGGGGATGGGTGTGGCACATGTGGGAGATGTGCAGATATTCATGGGGAGTACACACATGTGTGAGTTGTGCGTGCATGCGCAGTGGTGGAGGGAGCATGGGGGTGGGTCACACATGGATTGCATTATGGGTACATGCGCTGTTGCACATGCTTTTGGCCCGCCACGGCAAAAGGGTTAACCATCATTGGTTTAAGGAATGGATATTGCTGGAAGAGGCCACTCTTTATTTTGTTGTGACGGAATTGCAATGAATTTGGGAAGGGAAGTTAGAGGGCTCCAGAGTACCATATTTTTTGGAGTATAAGACGCACCAGAGTATAATACGCACCAAGGTTTTGAAGAGGCAAATTAAAAAAAAGTTTTTGAACTCTGCAAAACTCCCCAAAACTGCCCATTTTTCGCAAAAATGGGCCTGTTTTATTTTTTTAAAAAAGGGCATGAATAGCCTTTAGGAGACTTGTAGAGTGCTCCTGGGGGAGTAGGGGGGGGGCAAACCAAGTATATTTCGCAGGAATATTATGTGTTAATACAGACCGTGAAGTCCCTTTTCTTTTTCTTGTCTGCTTTTGACATTCCTTCCATCATTTTTTTTTTACTTTGTTGGTGTTTCCTTTTTTAGAATGTTCAGGTTTTGTAAACTACCAGAGTCAGTGGGAGCTGGACAGCATTTATACTAAATTTAGCATACTGCTATTATTATTATCGTGGGTGTTGTTATTGTTAATGCTTAACTTTTAATTTGCAGACATGTCATTCCAGACGGCAAGTAAATCTGCTGGAATCTCTGAATTCACACGCATAGAATTCTGCCTGCTGTCAATTAATTTAAAAAAAACACATGAAAATCATGGAAAAATGGGTTTAAATAAGGCATTTCTGACCGAATGCTAGGGAAAAAAAAAAAACTTCACAGTAAGAGTAGTTTGGCAATAAGATCAATGGCCCAAAGAAGTATAGGGCAACCACGCGGAGGAGAGCCTTCTCTGTGGCAGCTCCGACCCTATGGAACGAACTCCCCATGGAGATTCGTACCCTCACCACCCTCCAGACCTTCCGCATAGCCCTTAAAACCTGGCTGTCCCGACAGGCCTGGGGCTAAAGACCTTAACCCTGCCCGAATAGTATGAATGTTGTGCTTTTAATGATGTATTGTCTTATATGTAACTTGGTTTGTCCTCCCCTCCCCCTGAACTGTGAGCCGCCCTGAGTCCCCCCAGGGAAAAGGGCGGCATACAAATAAAGTATCTATCTATCTATATCTATCACTGGTTTTATTGAAGCAAATATTATCTTATCTGGGTTGCCTCACATTAAACAGAGGTTTCAGCAAAGTAACTTTTGAGGCCTCCTCCAACCTGAGAATTTTCTGGAGGAGATATAAGATACAAATTGGAGAAGCCCATCTATCTAACTCACTCCTAGTCCTAATTTATAAAATATGAAGACACCTCCTTAAACTCACGTAACATTAGATTCCAGCCACTCTGGCATAGTGGTTAAGACAACAGATTGGAAACCAGGAGACTGTGAATTCTAGACTCAGCTTAGGCATAAAACTAGCTAGGTCCAGTTCTCAGCCCTAGGAGGGAAGCAATGGCAAACCACTTCTAAAAATTTTGCCAAGAAGATTGCAGGAACTTGTGCATGCCATTGCCAAAAACCAACAGTGACTCAAAGGCACCGACAGACATCAGGGATAAATTGTAGCTATCCAGGAGGGCACTGAAATCTTGTGGTTGTGTCTCCGAGACATGTTGTTTACCCATAGATAAATGTACCATGATTAGCTCAACACACTTCAAGTGATATAGCCAGGAGCATCTACAAAGTATGGTTTAAAAAAATAAGTCAAGAGGGAGGAACCACAAAGTTTAAGTGAAGTTCTGACTATCTTTTAATGTCTTTCACGACACTCTGGTTTATACCGAACTATCAACTATAGTTGCTTTTATACAACTTGCTGATTTAATAAACATCTGGCTAGTTTATGACTTCAGGGCATAGCAAGCTGTCTTCACATTTATTTACTTGTTTTATTTTATTGAGTTTGTCAAACATGTACAAGATAAAGAGGTATAAGTATAAACATCAAAATGAACAAGAGAAATGAGTACAAATAAATGGGGTCAGTAGGACAGGGATGGAAGGCATGCTGGTGCTCTTATGCATGCCCCCTTTATGGACCTCTTAGGAATGGGGTGAGGTCCACGGTGGAGAGTTTAAGGCTGAAGCTGTGGGGGGTTTGAGGATGTAACAACAAGAACAGCAACAGAACTATGATTGCGAATATCCTTTCAAAAAGGATATTTATGGGGCCAGAACTGAATTTTTCTGCTAGACTAATCATCATGCCTAGCCATCAACAGATCTTCAGAAAGATAAATTGCTATGGCCAAAGTGCAGTCAGATTGTTTGCTTGATTCTAATTAAACCAAAATGTACCCCTCACTGTGGTTTTTTTTTTTTTTTTTGACACAAAGGTTATTAGGTCACAACTGATCTTAACTCTCTCTCTCTTTCCTCCCACCCGTTTATAGTTCTTTATTAATTTTTGGAGGACTATTTTCAGATCCCATTTCCCTCTAAAAACAGAATGGACAAGAAGTCCCAGAGATTGCTGATTGCTTACACACCCACCTCTTTTTCTCCGAGGCTTACAGGCTGAGCCCTTATACCTTGAAACCAACCCTAAGAATGTCTTCTGTCTCAAGAGGAGCAACAAGAAAAAAGGACAAGGCGGATTTGATAAACCGACTGCTTTGTCCACTTTGGGAGCAGGGTGGGATGGGTGAGGAATGAGCTGTCCGGAAACCTTGGCAGAAGAGAAAAGGGCATAGCTACCCATCAACGGCCCCGGTGCCCTTTCTGGTGAAGCGAGCGACACCTTCATGCAGCCTCTTTCCCACCCTGCAGTCAACTCCAAGCTAGGCTTTGTTTGCATACTTGGTGTGTTGATGAATAGGTCTAGTTGTGTAGCAGCTCAGCAAACATGCCAGCTAACCAGCGGAGGTGTGAAAATCTTGCTCTGTTGAGCAAGCCCTCCTCTAATTAAAATCCAATAAAGAATCAGCACTGTCATTCCGATGTGGGCAATAAAGGGAGCCTCTCTTAGAAGAGAGGGGGATACTTCCAAGTCTCCACCCTACCCCCATCCATCCCCTGTTTGTTCAGGTGCAGGGGGACTCCCCCCCCCCCGAGACCCATTCACACACACATACACTCACCCACCAAATCCTCCAAGGCCTATTTGCACAGACCAGGACACTTTTCCAAAACACTCGAGATGTGTATTTGAATTTGAAATAGAGGGGGTGGACTCTTAATAGCCCTCCTGCCACCCCCCACCCCACCCCATTATCCCTGTCCCTTTTGCAGATCCTGTCCTCCTCTTCCCCCCACCCCCCCACCACTACATCCATTCAGGGCCCGTATGGGGGAAATCGCCTCCTTTGCATTCCGATCTCCAGGATGATACTTTCTGCAAATAGAAATGGCCTCTGAAAGAAATGCCCCTCCCTGGAAACCGTTCACTCTTTAATCTTCTCATCAGATTCTCAGCCATGAACCCCTCCAAAACCAGCTGGGAGAGGCATTTTCAAGGCACCCTCTCAGGAAATCTCTCTTGTACAGTCACACGACCTTGAGTGACTCGTTCCCTTCCTTCCCAAACACCCTGGCGTGCACTGCCTGTTAATGCTCGGATTTGGCCCTAAAGGCTGAATTCTCCTCCCCCTTCGGAATCCACCAAATTGGACTTGATGAATCCAGGCGGTTAGGTGGGTGGTGGGAATGGAGTCTGTTTAGTTTGTGTTGGCCCTACGGGTGGCAAGAAGGTAAGCGTGCCCACTTCAGAAGGGCACTGTGATGTAGCAAAGTCAAAGTCACCAACCTCAGGTCCTCTTAACCATCGATCAATCAAAATAAAGCTGGAAGGGACCTTGGAGGCCTTCTAGTCCAAACGTCTGCTCAAGCTGGAGAGTCTTTGACTGGACTTGTTTGACATGGCATAGACTCTCAGTGGAACAGAAGTTGCCTTCAGAAGTTGTGGGAGCTTCATCC
Source organism: Thamnophis elegans (assembly GCF_009769535.1). NCBI lineage: Eukaryota > Metazoa > Chordata > Lepidosauria > Squamata > Natricidae > Thamnophis > Thamnophis elegans. Next base: position 11,318,755 of record NC_045558.1, read on the forward strand.
CTGGAAGCTTTCAAGAGGAGACCGGACTGCCATTTGTCAGAAATGGTGTAGGATCCCCTGTTTGGGCAGAGGGTTGGACTAGAAGACCTACAAGGTCCCTTCCAACTCTGTCAATCTGTTAATCAGTGATGAAGCACCTACAACTTCTGGAGGCAACTTCTGTTCCACTGGTTAATTGTTCTAACTGTCAGGAAATTTCTGCTCGGTTCTAAGTTGCTTCTCTCCTTGATGAGTTTTCAACCATTGCTTCTTGTCCTGCCCTCAGTTGCTTTGGAGAATAGCTTGACTCCCTCTTCTTTAAGGCAACCCCTGAGATATTGGAACACGGCTATCATGTCTCCCTTCATCCTTCCTTTCTCTAGATTAGCCGTACCCAGTTCCTGCAACCGTTCTTCAGGCCCTTAATCATCTTATCAATCACCTTAATAATCTCTTCAAGACAACCAGAGCAGAAATCCAGTGCCATATTGGTCAGTGTGACTGTTATTATAAATCTGTAGCAACTGAGTCTTGCAGGCCTGAATGCATTTCCTTCTTTCTCTTTTTATAGGATTGGTGCCTTCCTCCGGTTCCTCCAGGCTGTTCCTTCTGTCCTCCAGAGATAATACAATACAATAGCAGAGTTGGAAGGGACCTTGGAGGTCTTCTAGTCCAACCCCATGCCTAGGCAGGAAACCCTATACCATTTCAGAGAAATGGCTATCCAACGTCTTCTTAAAGACTTCCAGTGTTGGGGCATTCACAACTTCTGGAGGCAACTTCTGTTCCACTGATGAATTGTTCCAACTGTCAGGAAATTCCTCCTTAGTTCTAAGTAGTTTCCACCCATTGCTTCTTGTTCTACCCTCAGGTGCTTTGGAGAATAGCTTGACTCCCTCTTCTTTGTGGCAACCCCTGAGATATTGGAACACTGCTATCATGTCTCCCCTAGTCCTTCTTTTCATTAAACTAGACATACCCAGTTCCTGCAACATTTTCAGCCAACATGGGATTTGTAATGCAATGCTTCTGGAGGACCCACATGCCCCAGAAAGTTGTTCTAACCTACACACTGCTTGAATAGACAAACAAGGACTGTGATGGTGAACCTGTGGCATGCCTGCCACAGGTGGCAACTGGATCCATGTCTGCCAGTATGCCGGCCAGCTGATTTTTGGCCTTCCGGAGGGCCGGAGGAGGCTGTTTTCGTCCTCCCCAGGCTTCAGAAAAGCCTCTGGAGGCTGGGGAGGGTGAAAATGCCACCCCCCCTGGAGGAAATACCAAGCTCAGGTTGGAGGTGAGCATTGCGGCACACAACAAGGGCGGGTTGTGTGTGCATGCAGGGCTTTGCATTATGGGTGCCAGCAAACACGCGTACTATTGCGCGCGCACGCTTGCATTTTTGGCACCTGACAACAAAACGGTTAGCCATCACTGAACTAGGAGGCAGGAAACACCCCGTTCATCCCCCACATGCACTTTTGCAGTGAGGATTGTTTTAATTGACACTACTCTGGTTTTCTGCTGCGCGTTTATAGGGAGGGAGTGGGGCATTTGAAGCATTACAGATAGAACCCTACAAGGTAGGTGGGGATTATCCCTGTGTGAAGTTACCTTCCAGAACCGTCACAAAACGAAAGCCGGGAAGGAGAAATGTTTTTTGCCTTCTAGCTCATGTTCCAGATCTCTGCTTCCAAAACAAAAACAAAGCTCCACTCCAAACCCTTGTGCATGCATCCACATGAATGTAGGCCAGATTCTGCCTGCAGAGTTCACACTTGTCGTAGTTTCAACATTGGCTCCCTGGATCAAAGAAGAGGTGGTGCCTCCACCCCTCCCTTTGTGGTTTGGATCAGACTAAGTCAGGAGAGCCAGTTCGGTGCACTGAAGTGGTTAAGACGTCAGGCTAGGAACAGCAAGGAACCGTGAGTTCTAGTCCTGCCTTAAGCACAATTGCCAACTGGGTGGCTCTGAGCCAGTTCCCCCCACCCTCCTCCTCTCTGTCCTGGGAAATGGGAAATGGCAAACCACTTTTGAAAAACCCTCACTGAGAAAAGTGCAGGGATTTGTCAAGGCTCAAGACTGACTCCAAGGCACAAAATAAATAAGTCTCTGTGTATAAAAACACCTGTGTGTGTGTGTGTGTGTGTGTGTGTCTGTTTGTGTGTGTGTGTTCCAGTATAACTCTGGAATGCCTTGAGCAATTTCAATCAAACTTGGTACATCTGTACATCTGTACCTATTTTTCTGGAGAAAAATACTGTGGCGGGTAAGACACCACTAAAGCACCTTGGGGTGTGTGTTCTGTTAAGATACAGTCTGTGGTGCCTTATGATGGCTTCTATTGTACAGCCCTAAAATGGCTTCTACTGTACAGTGCAGTGGAGTTGCCATGGTAATGGCTTCACAGTACTCCAAGAGGGGGCTCCCTCTGGTAAGGGGGAAAAAACCCAACTTTAGAAATTACATTTGGGCCAGACATTTCCCTCCTATAAATAAATACCTGGGAAACGCTGGGTTATCGGCTAATATTAAATCAAAATCCCAATAAAAACCATGTTGCTACTGCAACCTGAATGAATCTGGATCCAGAAACTAAGTTGAATATTAATCTTGAGAAGGTGACATTGCCAACAACAGAATGACAGCAACCTGGTTCAGAAAGGATAGGATAGGATAGGATAAAATATTGGTAGTTTTCAGCTTGCGACCACAATTAAGCCCCAAATTTATGTTGCTAAGTGAGAAATTTGTTAAGTAGGTTTTGCCCCATTCTATGACAATTCTTGCCACATTTGTTAAGCGAATCACTACAGTTGTTAAATTAGCAATGCTGTCGTTAAAGTGGATCTGGTTTTCCCATTGACTTTGCTAGTCAGAAGATCGCAAAAGGGGATCGCATAACTCTGGGACACTGCAACCATCATAAATGTGAGTTAGTTGTCAAAGATCTGAATGTACATCACATGACCACGGGGATGCTGCCACAGTCATAAGTGTGAAAAATCTTCATAAATCACTTTTTGTTGTAACTTCAAATGGTCACTAAATGGCTATTGTAACTCCAGGACTACCTGTAGTATGAACTACACTGCATACATCCGGTCTCCAAGACTGCGGATAAAGAAAACCAAATGGACATATTCCTGTCAAAGTTAAGACAAGCTTTTTTTTTTAACTTAGTACAGAAAGTCCAGTGGTTTTATGGTCCTGATTTCTGACTCATTAGTCCTAGGAATAATTACTATTGTCACCGACACTCCACTTTAAATGAGTGAAGGGAATTCTCTAATTTTATTGCAAGGTAACCATCTGGGATGTTACATTTTCCAGACTGAAAATATGAAATCTATGGTATCTTCACATGCCCGGGATTATAGTTCACATTATTTTAAAATGTGCATAAGGGATTTTAATAATAATAAGCAAGAAAAAAAATCACAAAGTACCAGTAGAAAAAGAAATTGTGTGTTGTCCCAATTGTAATCGGAGCCCTTGGAGCAATACCTAAAGGGCTACCTCACTATTTGGAAATTCAAAATTTATCGGACTTGAACATTCTGATTCTACAAAAAACCACCCTACTTGGAACAGCTTATATCTTTGCCTTGACAGTTCCTAGGTCCTTGTTTTTTGTTTTTTATTTATTTTTGCAGAGTTGGAAGGGACCTTGGAGGTCTTCTAGTCCAACCCCCTGCCTAGGCAGGAAACCCTATACCATTTCAGACAAATGGCTATCCAACATCTTCTTAAAGACTGTCAGTGTTGGGGCATTCACAACTTCTGGAGGCAAGTTGTTCCACTGATTAATTGTTCTAACTGTCAGGAAATTTCTCCTCAGTTCTTCTCTCCTAGTTTCCACCCATTTCTTTTTGTTCTACTCTCAGGTGCCCCAGAGAATAGTTTGACTCCCTTTTCTTTGTGGCAACCCCTGAGATATTAGAACACTACTATCATGTCTCCCCTCGTCCTTCTTTTCATTAAACTAGCCATGGTTAGGACTCACCAGCCCCAAAGTCTGTGAATCTCACCAAAGATTAACCACATAATAATCATAATCATCATCATAATAATTGTAACAGTGATACCCATTGTTATCGGGGCACTTGGTACCATGTTCAAGAATTTTACAAGATACATCAACAAATTGTAGCTTCTTGCAATAACACCAGTGAAACTGCAAAAAACTGTGCTACTCGGAAAATCGTATATTTTAAAAAGGTACTTGGTTGATACCTAGAACGCTGGCAGCAAACCATATCAACCATTAACACCAGTCAATGGTATTTGTCATGCATTTTTGAATATCCAGTTTCATGTTTAATGAATAAAGTATAATAATAACAAAAAAAATTGGATCTGTGACTTGAGAAAAAGTCAATCTCCAATGAAAAATCTATTATGGCAGACTGAGAAAAAAAAGTTGCTTTTTAGGAAATCTTTTTGGGGAATCCAGTCCCGTAGTGGAATCTTACCCACTGTCTTGAGTGGAATTCCACCCCCTCTCTAATCACGCTGGTTCTCTTAATCCTTACTCTGTTCTCACATCAGCTGATATATTTAGAGAGAGTTAATTATCTTTTCATCTCGATGGCGTGTTTCTTGGCACTTCGAGAGTGTTTTCTTTAAGCGCCAGTCAACAAAAGAGAAGAAGTAGCAAAACAAGAAGGCGTCTCCGCCAAATGTTTGTGTGTGTGTGTGTGTGTGTGTGTATTTATATGTATATGTATATATAAATATGTGTATGTATATGTGTCTATTACTGGATATATATGTGTATATTACTGGATATATATGTGTATATTACCGGATATATATGTGTCTATTACTGGATATATATGTGTATATTACTGGATATATATGTGTATATTACTGGATATATATGTGTATATTACTGTTAACTGTTTTGCTTGAAAGCGACAATTTATGCGGAAGGCGGGCAACCAGCACGCGCCCTGAGGCTGCGTTTCTTAACCGGGCCGGCAAGGGGCGCTCGTAGCACGAAGGAATACTGACAGCCTAGGCTGGATTTTAAAAAAAGCTCCAGAAAGAAATTGCAAGTTGTTTCCGTAATCCCGGCGACAGAAAAGAGAAGAAAGAGCTTCTGCGGCTTGTTTCGTATCAACGCCGGCTTAAGTGGTTCGGAGGCCCGCAGGGCCGGTGGAGAGGCGAGAAGCGTATCTGCTTCCCTTCCACTCTTTTCCACCCCTGAAGGGGGAGCCGGAGCTGGTGGTTTGGGCAAAAGTCCCGATCCGTGGCGGGACATGCGAGCAACGTTCCCTCCAGGTCACTTGCCTGCTCTGGATCCGGGAGTGGGGTGAGGGGGCAGGAGGAGGATCAAAAGGGTCAGCTCAGCCCTATGATACGAGCTCAGGCTGCTTTCTAAAACGCGTCGTGTCTTCACTGGCGCCGCGGAAAACGCGCAGGCGATCGAGCGCCCGCCTGGTCAAACGACAACGCGGAAGAGGGGGGGACGACAACGTTGCGGGTGACCCCCTTCGGTTTCCTAGCACGGCTTCAGCAAGCGGGGGTTGTGGCCGCGTCCGCGCACGCCGTTAACTCTGGACGAATGAACTCGAATCGCTCCAAAACCTCCTACCTTCCCTACCGCCTGGGTATCACTCGCCACACCTCGCCACCTTCCATCATCTCCTCTGCCCAGTTTATTTTGATTTCTCTTTCTTTCTTTCTTTCTCTTTCTTTCTTTCTTTCTTTCTTTCTTTCCTTCCTTCTTTCTTTCTTTCTTTTCTTTCTTTCTGTATGTCTTTTTCTTTCTTCCATCCTTCATCTTCCTTCCGTTCTTTCTCTCGCTCTTTTGCTCTTTTTCCTTCCTTCCCCTCTTCTTTCTTTCTTTCTTTCTTTCTTTCTTTCTTTCTTTCTGTCTGTCTGTCTGTCTTTCTTTTTCTTCCTTCCTTCATCTTCCTTCCTTTTTTCTCTCGCTCTTTTTCTTTCTTCCCCTTCCTTCCTTTCTCACTCTCTTTTGCTCTTTTTCCTTCCTTCCCCTCTTTCTTTCTTTCTTTCTCTCTCCCTCCCTCCCTCTCTCTCCCCCCTCCCTCCCCTTCTCTCATTCGGTTGGAAGGAAGAAAACGGGGCGCCCTAAGATTTCTAAAAGGAACCGGAACGAGGGCTTCTGGGATCTCTCTTGAATTGCGGTGGGGGGGGGGATTCGGGAGTCGAGGCCGGCGGAACAGCTCACCCGGGGTGCTTGGGATGAATTGGCATTGACAAACTGAGTTGTAGCTGGTCAGTTAAGGACACAGGAAGACCTGCTTTGAGTTCAGGGGGTCTCAGCTCCCCTCCGAAGAGGTGAATTAGCGTGGAAACGGCGTGGATGCTCGGTGCTGCGTTGAGAAACCCGTTCCGCTCCTCAGTGGGCTTTACCTCTGAGCCCCAGTCTTGCCAGGAATCTTAAGTTAGGTTGTGCGCTCGGAGCTCAAAAGATCGCAGCCAGCAGCTTCCCTCGTACCTACCCAGCTGTGAAGACGCGCCGAGGCAATTGCAACAGAAGCTTGAACGCGTGTCTAATAATTGCAATCTAGGATGCCCCGGCAGAAATAATTGAAGCATCCCACTCGCGGGGCTGGAGATTGGGGGTGGAGAGGAGATGCTGACCAACCTTAGTTGGGAACAGAGCACTGCGCGCGGAACCTCCCTGCACCGGATACGTAAGGCTGTTTCCCACGTTCTTAGGTACTAGAGAAGAGAGTGGGCGGGGCTATTGCTCTTAGAGGGATGGTGGGGACCAGAATGCCTCAAAAGCCCCTTCATTTGAGGGCGCCCTAATTGGGCGAAAGGGTTAGAAGATCAAATGCTTTAATATCTCTAGCCTTCCTCAAGACAATTTCGTCCTCCTACGTTTTCCATAGCCCTCTTAGACGCAGTTTCCCTGTCTCTTAAGGCCTCCAGGCCTCCAGGCACTTGGAAAAGGCCCCTGACATTTCCCCCACCCTCCTTTCCGTTTTCTGGTCCTTCTTGACTAATTGGAGATCTCTGGATAACAGTTTATGGCTGATGGGACGTCAAAGAGTAACTAAAGAAAAGGTTCGTTTATTTAACTTGGCAAATGGAAGACGGGTGGACTCTAATAATTCTGGGAATTAAAAGTCCCCTCATCCTCCAATTGCCAGGTTCTGGATGTGATTCACATCCCATTTTTCATAGAAGAGCTCAAACTGGCATACAGAATACATATTCCATTCTTTTCCCCACAACAATTAGGTGAGGTAGATTGGGGAGAGAGAGGGGGGGAGAGAGAGGGAGGGAGGGAAGGGAGGGAGGGAGAGGCAGAGAGGGAGAGGGAGGGAGGGAGGAAGGGGGGGAGGGAGAGAGAGAGAGGCGCATTTGACCAAAGCCGCCCAGGAAACATCTATGGAGGAAGATGCACTGAAACTTGCCCATCAAATCCAAGAGCCAAGGTGGCGCAGTGGTTAAATGCAGCACTGCAGGCTACTGCTAGATCAGCAGGTCAGCGGTTCAAATCTCACCGGCTCAGGGTTGACTCAGCCTTCCATCCTTCCGAGGTGGGTAAAATGAGGACCCAGATTGTTGGGGGCAATATGCTGACTCTCTGTAAACCGCTTAGAGAGGCCTGAAAGGCCTATGAAGCGGTATATAAGTCTACTGCTATTGCTATTGCTATCATATTCACCCCTGTGTGTGTGTGTGTGTGTGTGACTATGTGTGTATGTACTCGCATTGGTGAAACACAGCAGACGCCTTTCTTATCTCACAACTAACACCTTATGGAGGCTAAATAAATGGGAAACTCAGCCAAAGCATTTTCCTGCTCCCAAATAGCGGTATCAAATCTCTGGCAAGCCCCATCCCCAGATCCCTTCAGGATAAACAGGAATGCCCTGTCCTTTCACAATAGGTGTTACTGCTGCTTTACTACTTGGCCCATCTGAAAAAATCGAGTGCTTTTAAGAATGATCCCAGTTTCTCCCTCCCGCAGGGGTGTCCGCCATCGTCTTGTTTGTTTTTAACCGATCCTCGGGTTCCCCGCACCCTGGCAAAGGTAAGCAGACCCGCCACGCCTGGGAGGATGCCCCCCCCCCCCAACTCTCTCGCGCTGCTTACCAGCCTTGACGGAGCAGTGGATGTGCGCCTTGGACTCGTAGTAGACCCAGTCGAAGCCGGCCTCGACGGCCAGGCGAGCCAGCATGCCGTACTTGCTGCGGTCCCGATCCGAGGTGGTGATGTCCACTGCGCGGCCCTCGTAGTGCAGCGACTCCTCGGAGTGGTGGCCGTCCTCGTCCCAGCCCTCCGTGACGCGCAGCTTGACGCCCGGCCACTGGTTCATGACAGAGATGGCCAGCGCGTTCAGCTTGTCCTTGCAGCGCTGCCGGGAGCAAGCAGAAGAGAGGCGAGCGTGGCGGAGGCAGTCAGAACAGCTGGCGGCGCAGTGGGGTGGGGATGGGGGGGATTGTCACGGCCGGGCTGGCTGGGCAGGGGAAGCGAAGTCCCACAGCGGGAGCCAGACCTGCGGTGCTTCCGTCCGCCCGCAGGTCCCCCGTGGCCAAGCGACCCCGGCAGGGGGAAACAGCATCGTGTGACCCTGGTTTCCCTCCCCGCTGAGATACTCGAGTGGACCCAAAGTGGGGGACGGAAGACTTGTGGTGGGCTCGCAGCTCCGGATGGCAACCAGATGGGTCATCTCAAGAGCTTTGCAGTCCAGATCTGGTAACCTTGACTTTCTCTTGCGGGATCCGTGTAAGGCTAATTGAACAATTCATTTCCCCTTTGTTTAAAGGGTTCTTAAGCTACCCACAGGGGATGCCTCCCACCTGTAAGCAGACAACACTGAGAGGCCACGTCTGAGCATCCTAAGGCAGGTTAGTTGCCGCAGAGCCAGAAGTCTAGAATAGTTGTATTTCAGAGCACCTCCCCCCTCCCCCAAACTTGGCACCTTTTAAGAGGTGTGAAGTAACTGGGGAATTCTGGGATCCAAAGTCCCGAAGGTCTTAAAGCTGCCAAGTTGGAAAAAACACAGGTTTAGATACTTTGCTTACTTGTGAGAGTTTGAGTAGAACTTCCTATGCGTTTTGCCCTATTACTAAGGATGGGTGCCAAAAGTGGATAGGTGGCAGATGAGCAAGAGGGAAAGTGCATCTCTCACCAGGGATGAGGTTGACAAACTCTGGAAGAAACTGAGGCAACCATTCCCACCCCTCTCCCACCCCCCATGGAGACCTTCTGATATCTGTTCTACAAAGCCTCCTCCCGGGCACCAAGCTGAGAGGATGGAGGTTGTTGAACAAGCTCTGCTTCTGTGCCCACACAAGGGAAGCCAAATCTGAAAGACAGGCTTCCATCATGTTCCTCAGTCTTGACCTGCTACCACATCTATTGTCTTGGAATGGATCTTCATCCTAAGACTCAAAGTTGAACCTTGCTAGGTGGGCAGAAAGAAGGGAGCAAAGGGAGACACAATGACTCTCTCCAAGTGCTGTTCCAGAGTCCTTCCAGTCCAAAACTGGATTCAGCAGCCCATAAACATCTCTGGCCAACCTGCATTCTAAAGTCAATTTGATAGAACTCCAACGTTACCAGTTATCAAATCATCTGTCCAGCTTAGCTGAGAAGGGGCCGGAAGACAATCCAAGATCATTATGTGTCCTGTGGCAGCAGCAGAACCTCTAGATGGACTAGAAAATATTTAATAATAGTTTTGTATATTGCCCAGAGCCCATTGGAGCCCATTGGAGTTGAGCAGACAATTACAATTAAATAATATATTGAATATTTTAGGAGAGATAAGTTGATTGGATCCTGACAGAATTAGAGCAGGACTATTGATAGCTAGGCTGGGGTTTTAAGTTTCCTACAGCTAACATGTTTGTCTCCTTAATTTTGGTGGGCTTATTCAAGAACCATTTGGAGTCAAGTCTTTCCCTTGCTAGAATTGGAAGTATTACTTCCTTGGTGGAAAATGACTATTGAATGGAAGAACATATACTGAACCAATTTCCTTCTCAGATGAATGAAAGATTGTTGGCCTTGATTGGGTTTGCCAAACACCTTTCAGGATCATGGTTCAGTAATTGCATTCACAAGCATGCGTGACTTGATTAGTTTTAGCTTGAATGGGAGGAGAGGTAAGCTATTTTGCTAAACCAGACAGGATTCATTTGATGGTTGAATGGTACAAACTCCCAAAATTGATTAATTGAATAGACTTGGATCTTCGGAAATGGGGCAACATGGAAGGCTAATAATAAATAAATAAATTCTATTTCACTCAATGTAATTAACAAATATAGACCGACTTAACTTTCTGTGAAAAGATACAAGTTGGTAAGATAAAACCTTCTTAGCATGAGAAGTAAAGCCACTTCTGTGACTTACTCTCTAAGAATTTAGATTTTTTCAGATTTAGCTTCACATGCCTCATTCTTGAGTGATTTCTATCCAGGAATGGAATGGAAGAAGACATAAGGTTATCTTCTTAGATCCTGCAGCAGCTGGAAGCATCTATTTTGCTTTATTAAAAAAAACTGAAGAGGAAAAAATTGGCCAAATTTGGAGATTGAAAAAGCTGGAGTCTACTACTTCAAAATACGAAAGCATATGAATCTAGATAAGCACAAGTTATTTGTATGAACAAAATTAAGGTTAAATTCTCAAGTTTTGTACCTGAATGAAGTTTCTCTCAACTTCAGGATACAAACACACACACACACACACACACACACACAGAGAGAGAGAGAGAGAGAGAGAGAGAGAGAGAGAGAAATCCCTACCCACACTTCCAAAACTGTTCTTGTCTGATTCTTGGACAAGACTGTTCAGTTCTATTGGCAAGGATTTTTAAAGTGGTTTGCTATTCTGTCTTTCTTAGGGCTGCATGAAAGCGACTGGCCTAGGGTAACCATGCTGGTTTTGTAACTAAGGCAAGACTAGAATTCATAACCTCCTATTTTCTATCTCAATGCCTGGATGCAATGATATCAAGCTGATTCTGATCACAACCTGAGAAAATATAATTCGGGAACAGTTTTTCTACTTAAAATTTTGCTGGCCTAACAATAGCCTGTGATATTGCACCAATCCGATATTGCCCTTAGGTTCTTGTGAATCTCATCCATCCAGGATGGACATTCCCCAGTATATAATTTATTATTTGTGAATAGATAAGGAGACGTTTCACTTCCTTCTCTGGTCTGGCCTTGTTAATACTTATTTGAGCCCCTGCGATCTGTAGTTAGGGTCTATATTGGGATTCCATGACCCTAGAAACTGAAGTCATTAGCAACTTGGCCATAAGTTCCCACAGACTGTGGGTTCAATGGAGAAGGAAGCAAGGAGGACCTTAGTGTAGCCTACTAGTAATCTCCTAGCATTTTCTCCACAAAGGCCAGCCTTCAAAACCTTTAAGCAAAGAGGCAGATTTCTAAGCAAATGTTCTCTTAAAGTAAACAATCCTTTCCAAACTAATGTTCATTTATCTTAAACTCCATGAATTAGTCTTTTAAAGCTAGGGACAACATATTTCTGGAATCACCCACAAAAGCAAATAAAAGGCAGGTCAATGTTCTATTGCATTATATATATATATTTTAAAAAAAGGATTTCTGGGAGAATAAAACAACTGAGTTTATAGAGGAGGAGTTGTTGCTGAGGCTTTGCAGTTTTATGCAGAAGCATAAATAGGTCTCTAAGACTGTAACAAACCTTTCCAGAGGCTAATGACTTTTACACTGGACAATTTCTTGGACCTTTTCCCAGGAATACCTTCTGCCATTTCACCTCTCCAGCAAGAAGTGTAAGCTAGCAAGGCATTTCCGCCCCCAGAGTCAACTTTTGCAACATTGCTTTTTAAAGACCAACTCAGGGTGAATTTGGCACACTTTTACCTGCCTTTTATATATTGTTTTCAGTACGAAGTTTAGCCCCATAAAACTCATTGGGATTTGCTTTGGTATAAACACAAGTGGGATTGCATTGCAAAAGAGAAGAAATTGCCTAGTTGCACACACCTTCACTCCATCTTTCTCTTCTCTACAAGAATGGCCTCTACCACTCCCTCAAATGCCTCGACATTCTGGAACTTGCATATGGAGATTCTCAATCCTCCAGGTCACGGCTGTCCCAAAGGTGCTTTTTCAAGAGAAAGTCCAGTTGCCTCTTGAAAAAGCACTTTTGGGAGTTGTAGTTGTCCTGAATGAAGGCTGGCAAAGATACATCTCAACAGTTTTAGAAATCGCTGCCGCGGATAACTGCTTTAAGAGTGGCATCTTTTGGGGAGGTAAGGTGGGGGGGGAGATTTAAGACATCTTCGTTTATGTCAGAAGGCTGGGAATGCGAATGCGTAAAAAGCACATCAGCTGGGTGGGACAGGTGAGCGGAGACACGAGTGGGTTTTCCTACCCCCTCAACGCACCAATCCCGGATCTCTGCCGACCGGATGGGACTAGACAGCAGAAACTGATCCCCCATACCTGCGCTTCTTCCGTGAGCGTCCAAAGAGCCGGAAGTCTGGGGCTACGAAGGATCCGACGCCCGGTTGCCCAAGGCGCGCGGCTGGACTGGAGGAAGAGCCAGGGCGAGCTCAGCCGTTCGGCGTTCTCGGGCTCATGGAGGGAACTTCGCCGGCGTGGAGAGGGGAAGGAAAGATCTACAGAGCCGGCTTATTGGGATCAAAATCCTCACCCGCAAAGACGGCAGCACTGAGGCACCTTTGGCTTCCATCACTCCTCCAAGACGTCTTATCTGCCCGATCCTTTCTTTTCAGGAGGGCTCGGGCAGAAAAGAGACGAGTTATGGGGGCTAAACTGACCTAGGAAATCATGCAGGCTACCCTTGCCTTCTCCAGGACGCCGTTCCGCCTCGGCGCTTTTCACTTTCTCTCCCCCTTTGCTGACAAGGAAGGCTACCCGCGTAGAGCATCTCTCCAGGAATAAACCCCATCGGGCGCAGCCTCGATCCCCTTGATTGAGCGGGGCTCTCCCGCGCGCCCCCCCCTCCACTCAAGCCCCAAAACACGGTAGGGAATATTCACGGACTGTACTGCCTTCCTCTCAGCGGGCCGAGAAAGGGCTCGTTTTTACAGACGAACGGCAGCTCTGGCACCCTTATGTCACGCATAGATTCAGTCATTTTTGGGGGGGGGGAGAAACCCCCTCCAGCTCTCCCGGGATTTGTCTCTTTCTCCTCTCCGCATCTAGTTAATATTAACTGGCAGCGGCGAAGGCGGCGGCGGCTGGATGGAAAGAAAAAACGCTTCCCTGCCGAAAAGGCTTCCCCTCCCTTCTCGGCCCCGCCCCAGGAGGGAGGCTGCCTTGCCCAAGCTGCCCGGCCGCTGCGCAAGACAAGGGTCAAGGCGGAGGCGAAGGGCTCGGGGCCGCCCAGGTGCATTTCCGCCGCCAAGCGGCGTTCTATGTTAGCGAATCTCCCCCACCCAACCCACCCACCCTACCTCAGACGCGGAGGGCCGCCGCGCAGGATAGCAGACTCGCTTCCTTTTCTGCCTTCATGCCCAGGGTCAGCCAGCCTCCACGAGCATCCCCTTCCCCCAGCGCACGTTCCCCCCAAGGTCTCCCTCGGAGGCCGCTCTTGGCTCCCCAGCTAAGGCTATTTTTCCGGCCGCGCCCAGAGCGGCCGAAGAATCCGGAAAGGAGCCAGGCGAGACGCGATGGGAAGCTCCCGGGAGTGCGTCTAGCGTGGCGAGGCTGGGGCGCGGTGTTTGTTGCGTCTGAGAGGGAAGTTGGCGGAAGGTCAGAAGTTCAAAGGCTGCCAGAGAAGGCTGCCAAGGAGGCCGGCCATGGAGAAGCGGGGAAGTGGAGAGAGTCTTGCCTTGCAGATGCCTCGTTTCACCAAACAAGGGAGCTCCAAGGCGTGTGGGAAGCGCGCATGGGGGCGGGGAAGAACAGGAGAGGCGGCGGTCAGAGGGGGCTACGTTTCCCGGTCCTCTCCGTTGCCTCTCTTCTGCCCGCCCTCGACCCCACAAATCCGGACCACTTGTTCCAAATTTACCTCCCTTCCAGACCTATCTTCTCCTTTCCTTCCCAGACCGTCCAGATTACACTCCCACCACCCCCAGCTCGCTAGCACTGGCGTAAAAGTCCCGTACACCTGGAGGAGCTTCCAGGCGGATTCCCCGGGAGTAGGACCCGCCCAGGTGCATTTTCCTTTGCTCTTCTCAGGCTGTCGGAAGGGCGAGAAGGAAAAGCGACCTGCGCCGGCAGAGGCGGGCGCGCACGCGCAGGACCCCTCGCCGCTCATAGCAGCGGCGGCAACGCTTTTTCCTGGGGCTTCCGCGTCACTGCCAGCCCCGCCACGAGCTCGCAGCCTCTCCGGCCGCCTGCAGCCAGGCTCCAGGCTGAAACCCGAGCTCTGGCGATCGATCAGAGAGGAGTAAGTGGAGCTGAAAACGCGAGGTGCGGTTGACTTGCAGCCGCACAGCTAACCCGGCTCGCGCGTCTTTGCAGATGAGTGAAGGGGGTGGGGGGGGGGAGCGGGCGGCGGGACGCAGCCATAAGAAAGCCAGGAGGGCGAGAACGCCAACCCGGAGCTTAAAGGTCTCCCAGTGGCGCTGGTCCCACCGTCGCCTCGCCTTCTGACAAGCGCCTTCTGCTCTCTCCGAGGGGGAGGGGGACTTAGCTTTCCTGCAGGCAGCGCTGTCGCGGCCTCGGCAGCTGTTGGAACTCGCGTCGTGCGCCTAAGCGCCGCGCGCGCTTCCAAACCTTCCCGGGTCCCCGTGAGATTTAAGGTGGTCAGATGGAGATGGCGGTGCGGACGGGCGCGCTTCCCCGTATCCCCGAGCTAACTCCTCGCCGAACGGCAGGCCAGGACGCGAAAGGAAAGAGGCGAGAAGTGAGCCGCCGCCCCTGCGCCCTTCCAGGGGCGACTCGGGCGGAATTGAGCTGGTTCCCTGGTGCTGAAGGTGGGGCTTAAACCTCAGAATCGCGGGAGGGGTCGGGGAAGGAAAGGCAGCTGACCTATTTTCGGAAGGGGACGCAACCGACGGCAAGTCGCCCGAGGCCGGCGGCGTGGTGGAGAATTTGAAGGGCCGCCCGAACTCCGGAGGTGGAGCGGAGCCTGATTCGCAGAGTTCCCCCTGGACGAATCAGCTTTCGGTCGTTACTCGCTTGGAAAGCTGATCGGAGGGACGGAGAGTGGGCGGCTAATGGGTGCCTAGTTTTAGGCGCCTATTTGTAGTCCTCGCTCGCTGAGGTCGTGAGAGGTGGACGCGCAATTCGCGAC
Organism: Thamnophis elegans; assembly: GCF_009769535.1. NCBI lineage: Eukaryota > Metazoa > Chordata > Lepidosauria > Squamata > Natricidae > Thamnophis > Thamnophis elegans. The sequence goes on from NC_045558.1 coordinate 11,333,938, forward strand.
CTTCCTTCCTGGGGTTTGCTGTGCTGATTAAGTTCCCCGTCTTTCCCCCTCGGGTGGTATCACCGGTCTGGGGCGGAGGGGGTGGGGAGCGCGAGCATCTTTAAAGGCGATCAATGCGCTTTCAGACACAGTTGCCAAAGGGAGCTTGGCGGATGCCGCCTTTAATAATTATCATTGTTATTATCATTATCATCCCGCTCCTTGGACTTCAGAAGCGCCCCGGGAGATGCCAGGTTCTGACCTCCATCCTCGCGGCGCGTGCCAGGCGACGGGGAAAGGGGGTTAATCTAAAAGATCTAGGAAAGGAAAGAAGCGGAGCTGGGCGATTTCTGCCTCCGAGGGGAAGCGGAGAGTCCCCGTGGGGGGAGATCGGTGGTGTGGCAGGAGGCTAACATGAGCAGCAGGCAGCAGCCGCCAGCTAACCAACTCGTTGGCAGGGAGCGGCCGAGCGCAGCTCTGCCTTCAAACTACCGGGCTGCCGTATTCACACGCGGAGCCTCCTCCCTCCGAGGCGGAAGGTCGCATCAACAGACCCGCCGGTGCTGTGCCCAAGGAGCTCTCCCCCACCCCGCCAGCTCATCCCTTCCCCCGACAGCTCCTGGGGACCGGGGTCGACGACGCCCGGGGAAGCCGAGAGGCCCGGAGGTAGGCGACGCTGCCGGGTTACAGTCCGCCCCCCCTCCCCAGGCCGGAAGGCGAGCAGGTCGGCAAGAGGCGAAGGGCGCGTCTCTGACCTGGGTCATCAGCCGGTCGGCTCCCGTGTTCTCCTCGTCCTTAAAAATAATGTCCGGATTATAATTGGGGGTCAGCTCTTTAAAGCGCTCCGAGTTCCGAGTGATCTTCCCCTCGTATCTGCCGCTGGCGCCCAGCGTCTTCTCGGCCACGTTGGGGATGAACTGCTTGTAGGCTAAAGGGGTCAGTTTCTTCGGGTGCCTCCTCTTGCCGAAACCCCGGCCCGGCCCGCAAGCCAGCCCGGCGGAGAGGAAAAGCGCGCCTAGGCAGAGCGGGAGGAGCCCAGTTCTTCTCAGAAGCAGCATGCCGTCCACGGAGCAAGCGGCCCCTTCGGCTTCCCCCCTCGCCGCCCCCTGCGCTCTACCGGGCTCGTGGCTCGGGTGAGTGCGGGTGAGTGTCAGAGAGCGCGCCCGCTGCTGCCTTCCTCGCCCGGGAGTTGCCCTCTTCCCTCGGCTCCTGGCTTCTCCCTTCCTTGTCTCCTGCTGCCTGCCTGCCTGCCCGCCCGCCCGCCTCTTCCTTTCCTCTCCTCTCCTCTCTCGGTGACTTAGCCCCCGATCTCTAGCAAAGCAGGTGCATCTTGGAGGGCGCTTGCGATAACGGGACTCATCGGAGTTCAGGATCGTGGCGCGTAGAAGGCAGGAGGGGACTGCGGGCGGGAAGCGGGGAGGGGAGGGGGGGAGCGACGGTGGAAACGGAATGAAATAATAAAGACTGGGATCTAATGGGAGCTGAAACGCCTGTGAGTGAAGCCTGGCTTTGGTTCTATATTATAGCTGCCAGCGCCGAGTCCTGATTGGTCGAGGCGGGAGAAGCTCGCCTTCCGATGTATTAACCCTGAAGAAGGCAAAATAGGAAAAAGGGGGGGGGGCGGGAAGCGCCCACAACAACAAGGCGAGAGATTTTTTTTTTTTTTTAATGGTCTTGAGAGATTTTCGCTCGCTCCTTTCTTGTTGGGAAGTGAAAGGGGTGGAGACGGCGCTTTCTCGGGATAACATCAATTACATGTTTCTCTCCCCCCCCCCCCCGCTCTCCTCTTCAACTTAAAAGAAAATTGGCAGCAGGTTAATATTTGTCAGCAAGAGTAAGACGAGGTGTATGTGCGCAGAGGTGAGACACCCCCCCCCTAAAACGTTCACACGTTACCTGCCAGCCTGGAGGTTGAAAATGGTCTGGAAAATTTAAGGGACCGATAAAATAGGTCAGTGGGGGGGGGAAGAGGAGGCTTCGTCGCCGTTTGAGAAACCGAGGAAATCACAGGCAGAGTTAGGGCTCCCGTTAAAAACCAACAACCACACATAGTTGGGCGTTACATCAAGCAGGCTCATCCCCACGCGTCGCCTTAGGTTTCAGGACAAGGAAGGGAGAAGAAATATTTATTTCGGAAGGGGCCGTTTTTAATCCCCCCCCCCGGGACTGCACAGATCTTGTAATAACTTTCTAACGTGGAAAATAGCTCCTGTTTATAACACAGGGGTGTAGAATAGAAGGGCTCGGCCTCCGGACAGGATGGATCTAAAAGACTTTGGAAAGTATCCGTCCTTTTGTAGCCCAACCAGAGTTCAGGCGAGCTACGTACGTGGGACAGCAGTTGCAATTGCCTTGGGGTCCCACAGATCTCTGGACGTATTCTATCAGCCCAAGAGTGAGGGAAGCTGATGGAAATTATAAGGAACTCACAATAGTGCGTATTTATTTATTTATTTGTTTATTTATTTATTTATTAAACTGAGTTGTTAGGTTCCCCCCACCCTCCCAGCCAGCTGCTGAAGAATCCTCCACCGCTTGACGCTGAAGGTATGGAGCAGGACCCAGATTGTTGGGGGCAATATGCTGACTCTCTGTAAACCGCTTAGAGAGGCCTGAAAGGCCTATGAAGCGGTATATAAGTCTACTGCTATTGCTATTCGTGTACGAGAGACGGTGGAGACTTAGAGAATTATCCTTAATGTTGGCTTACTTGTTATTTCTCGCTGGCTGGCAATTGAGGACTTTGTCTGGAGCTGCCGGAGCTGCCGAATAAACAAAGGTATCTAGAGGCTAATAAAATGGACGCAGATATGAAACTGTGCCTACGACTAAACTTTTTTTTTTTGGTCTCTGTATGAAACTGGGGTTGATTGTGCTCTGCTTCAAAGGACAACGATGCTTTCAAGAATTGAGGGAAAACAAACCCTTGTAAATGAAGATGTATGGATGGTCTACCTCAGAGTTCCTCAAAGCCGGCTGGGAAATTCTGGGAAGTTCGAAAACGCTGACCTGTATAAGGGAGGACGTAACGGTGTTGTAGTTATCTTGCAAAGTAGAAAAGGCACGTAGGCTTATTTCTAGCAAGTTTAAAGAAAATTCCCCATTGTGAACTTTTCTTTCTTCTTTCCCTCTAAGATCCAAGTTTTTTTGAGGTTCCTCAGTTCCAAATACTTGGGCTCAGTTAATGTTTTTTCAAAACTCTGAAAAAAGGATCAGCGTCTAAGAAGTTTTGGATCCATTTACTTTTAAAAGAGAAGAACTATTCTTAACCAGGGTTGCAATATTGGATGCCCGGAGAATTATTTCCCTCCCTTTCCATTCCCTGCCCAATTTTGAGCTAACGCTTCTTCATTTTCAGCAGGTCTGTTGCTTTTCTGCACAAACCCTGTGATCCCCTAGATGTTCCCAGAACGTCATTAGCAATGTGTGTCTCTCTGCTGCCACTTAGTGGTTATCCGTAGTTTGGAACGCCAGATAGGATAGTCTTAATTTTCAGGAACTTGTTCCAAATCGGCACCAGCTGCTCTATAATCCTATGTCTTGGGATGCCCATAGAAATCAAGAGGCGTAAGTCGTCAAGGCAGATTCGAAGTTCCACAGAACCGAAGCCACTGGCGATATTAATCCCAAGAGGAGGGTGGAGGAGGAAGTTATTAATCCGAATTCAGTGAGGAGAGATTGATAAAAACCTCTGGATTTCCAGTGGGAAATTGACAAGATCTAGAAAGAGGCCTATTGCAAGCAAAGAAGTTTATTTCATGGCTTGTTTCGGGGTTTCTCTGGGCGATAGAGAAAAACTTGGAGAAGTTGGAGACGGAGAGATAACTATCAAATCTCTTTCTCTTCCACTTTGCTCCCCCCGCCCCCCAATGTCCTCTCCCCTCCGGATAGTATCTGAGATCTCCGTGGATAAACAAACCCGAAGCCTCTGAGCAACCTGCATATTACAGGGAGCCGATTTTCAGTTCATTGGTGTGGTTTGGGGCAATATATATATATATATATATATATATATATATATATATATATATATGTATATGTATATGTATATGTATATGTATATGTATATGTATATGTATATGTATATGTATATGTATATGTATATGTATATGTATATGTATATGTATATGTATATGTATATGTATATGTATATGTATATGTATATGTATATGTATATGTATATGTATATGTATATGTATATGTATATGTATATATAGTCTGATCATTGCTTTTCGCCCTTTTTCCTTTGGTACAAAAGAGCTTCGATTCGGCAGGAGGAGCTGGAGTGAAGAGAGAGAGAAGGGCAGGAAAAGTGCGCGCGGAGGTTGCGCGCATCTAAAAAGTGGAAGGAGAGAAAAAAAGCCCATCTCCTCTATTCTCTCCCCCCGCCCGTCCCGCCCCCGTGGCACCCGCCTCTTTTCATCACCAGGAGACCAGGATTCCCAAGTATAGCAGGAAAAGAAAAGCGCCCAAGAGGAATTCACGTGAGAATCGGTTTAGTCTAATGGGTAAGGTGCTAGGCTAGGAACCGGGAGTCTGGGAGTTCTAGTCCCGTCATGAAAGCCGGCTGAGTGACTTAGGGCCAAACTCTCTCTCAGCCTAACGGGGTTGTAGTGTTGGTGGTGGGTAAAAGAGACATGGGTATTATATATGTTTGTCGCTTTGAGTTACACCCATCCACCCACAGGTGAGTGGAAAAAAATACGATGGAAGGTCTAAGGCAGAAATAGTTGGGCATCCCTAGCAAAGCAAAAGATGAAGGGAAGCAACTGTTGCCACAGTTGGGGGTCTCCCCAAAGTTGTCAGATTCTTGCAACTTTAAAATAGGCTTCCGCCCACCGCCTTACAGTGGCTGAAATCGGGTTGCACGCTCTGCTCACTCTCTCAGATCGTGTCGCGAAGGGAATTTATATACAGGAGGTACTGGAAAAGGTGCCTCAGACAACTCTTCCAATGTCTTCCGCGGACATAAAAATCAAACAAGCGCGGGTCAACTTTTTTCCTGGGAAGGGGACTTCCACTGGCGGGCTCCGGATATCCAGAAGAAAGCTGAAATAAATGGCGCTTTAACTCGTTGGAACTGAATGTGTCGGGGGTCCTTTTCAGGGCATCGAAGCCACGGACTGCCTTTGTTGCCCAATGGGGTCCCCAAACTAAAGTCCTCCAACTTTCCCCGCCTTTCTGCCACGTGACAGACCCAGCCTGCTGGGCACCTGCCCGCCTCCGGCCCATATGTGTGTATCAAAATAAGCAAGCCGGCAGGTGACTCGCTTCTCTTGAGTTTCCAGCTAAGCCGTCTCCTATGCATTTTGCCTGGGCTGGTGTGACCAGCCTCTTTGCTCGTCTCTGCTCTTCCTGCAGGGAGACATCTCTTGCCCCGAGGCCCAGGGGCTTCGCGGCGCTCGCTCCTCACCCTTCTTTCACCCCTACAGCCGTGCCCGCCTGCATCTGCCCTGCCACCCCTGCACAGCTGACTCGGAGCGGGTCCTCGGAGCGCCGGGTCGCGATTCACCAAGGGAAAGGCGAAGATTTGAGCCGCCTGGCTAAGCCTCGCCTATGTCCAGCTCAAGTGACTTTCTGGGCGAAGGTCCCGCGCGCTTCCGGGAGGTGGTGGGGCTAGCCTGGGGTCTTTCGATCCCCAGCCATCGCCCCTTCTCTCCCGCTGCCCTCGCGACAAAGCGTTCTCGGCGGAGTTTTGCCCCTCGAGGACCAGACCGGTGGAAGGGACATCAAGGTCGTCTCCCTTTCGATTTCCCCTTTCTTGGTTGTCACGCAGCAAGACCGCCTGTTTCCAGCGCCTTCCTGTGAGTGCAGCAGCAAGAGTTTTTCTGAAGGCCGGAGGAGCTGCCACCTGCTCTCTCCGGGAGACCCTCTGGCTGGCCCGGACACTTTACCGAGTGTGACTAGTATCCTCCTCTCTGCCGACGGGACGCAAGGCCAAACCCCGCAGGGCCCGATCTGGGCCAGGGAAGAATAAAAGACGGGCAAGCTTGGGGACATGTGCAGGGGACTTGTGCAGAGTGCTTATGTCTCCCTACTGCAGGGGTCTCCAAACTTGGTAACTTCCATAGCTCGCTGGAGAATTCTGGGAGTTGAAGTCCACAAGTCTTAAAAGTTGCCAAGTTTGGAGACTCCTGCCCTACTGAGTTAACCTAACTGACGGCTGCCAAACGTGGGCTCCAAAAACCCGGACCAGTTTTTTGGGTCGCCTACAACTATGTCCTCCCCCCAAGTGTCCCTAGGTTCCCTGGCACTGGAAGGCAGGACATCGCTTCCACACGTCCTTTGAAGAAAAAGCACATGCTGGGGGGGGGCCTCGGAGACTCAAGGGAAGGACCTCAAACGGCGAGGTTCCTTCGCGCTCCCGGCCAGGTCCTTGGTGATCTGTCCTTCCAGTCTTATCCCTCCCCCACCCCGCGCCCACCGCTTTTGCATCCTCTCCCTGGAGAGCAGAGGGCGAGGTAGTGGACACAGCCTTCCATCCCCTTTGGTTTTCCGGCGAGTTGCTGCATCGCGCTGCCAGCTGGGCCCGAATATGGGACGGGGTGGGAGGTGGGGGGTGGGAGCAGCAGTCGGCAGCGTCGTGCAGCAGCCTTTCACCCTCTGCGAACGGAGATCTTTCAGCTTGGCCAGCTCATTAAGGCCTCTGCTTTCCTTCTTCCCTGCCAGCTGTCTCGGTCGGGGGACCTCCTCCTGCGCTGAATCCCCAGCCCCGTTTAGGTTTCGGCTGCTTCCCCACTGGAGGTCTTTAACATCCGAACCTCCCCTCCATGTCAGGGCTGCTCTTTCCAGCTGGTTGACCATGTAGCATCTAAAAAGCTAAAAGAAAGAAAGAAAGAAAAAGAAAGAAGGAAGGAAGGAAGGAAGGAAGGAAGGAAAGAAAGAAAGAAAGAAAGAAAGAAAGAAAGAAAGAAAGAAAGAAAGAAAGAAAGAAAGAAGAGCAAAACATCTCCTGGCCAGCCACCAAAACTCAGATAAGAGAGGATTAACACCAGACAAACATTCAAAAGCTAAACAACACAGCCTAATCAAGGAATTACCAAGAATACTACCACCAACAGGGACAGGGCAAGCCACCTGTATATGAACAGAGAACAAACCACACTCCCTTCTAGCACTGATGTTATTATATAGTTGAGTAATGAAATGTCTGCAAAAAAACCCAACCAAATTCAGGGAGCATCAAGAATCCCACAGTTCAGTCTTGACCTAGAGATATTCTCTACTATTAATCTAGCATCTTTTGAGTTCTCCAGGCCCTCATGTCCTCTGCCATTTCTTAAAGCTCCCCCCCCCCCACCTGGATCCACAATTGAGCAATATAATAGGTTTAACTCTCTAAGGAGGGCAGGTCAGCCTACTTTCTGCACCTCCATAACAGTCTGGTTCTGCAACCCAACAAGACAGAAGATAACTAGAACTTCAGAAAAAACAACGGCTACCAACCTGCCTTCCACTGAGGCCCTGTACACTGCACGAGTCAAAAAGAAGGATGTGAAAATATTTACAGACCCCCTCACACCCTGGACATAAATTGTTCCAGCTCCTACCTTCAAAACAACACTATAGGGCACTGCACACCAGAACAACTAGACACAAGGACAGTTTTTTTCCCCCTCAACACCATCACTCTGCTAAACAAATAATTCCCTCAACACTGTCAAACTATTCACAAAGGCTGCATTACTATTACTGTTAGTCTTCTCATAGTTCCTATCACCCATCTCCTCCCAAGTTATGACTGTATGACTTTGTTGCTTGAATCCTTAAATTTTGTATTGATAGTGTTTCCTGATTGTTTAATTGTACTCTATGACTATCGTTAAATGTTGCACCTTATGAGTCTTGTTATGTACACTGAGATCATATGCACCAAAGACAAATTCCTTGTGTGTCCAATCACACTTGGCCAATAAAGAATTCAAGTCTATTCTAAGATGGCTTCTCCTCCTTCAATGGCCTGTTCTCCAGAAGCTTTCTTCTGGCCTACAGCATCTCCCTTAGCTTTGAGAACCCCCTTGTCCTCAACTCCTAAGCATTTCAAGAGCTTTGGAAGGAAGAGCAATCAAAACTGTGATTGGTTGGCATCCTTATTTCTGCTACTTTCCTCCTGTCCTCACACTGCTTACTACCTTGTGTTTGTTCTTCTATATTCCCACTTTTCTCTTTTTTGGAGGATCTCATCAAGTCCATATTTTATTTCATTTCTATTTCTATCCCACCTTTTTTATCTTTATAGATAACTCAAGGCAGTAAGCATACCTCCTTCCTTCCTCTTATTTTTCCCATAACAACAACCAAGTGAAGTGAGTTGGTCAGAGAGGGATTAACTCAGAGTCACCCAGCTGGCTATCATTTTTTAAAATTCCTCCCAGCTTATTCAATCTTCTTTCATATATTTATTTTGTGATTCAGTCTGCATTTATTCTCTCACCATATGACCAAAGCACCTCGGTGTACTTTTCTACTTGATTGTTCACTTTTGCACTCAGTTGCCATTCATCCAGTAACAATTCAACCTTAACCATACCTCTTATTGTGTTGTCTCAGCCTAAATGTCCAGTTTTCCGGTTCCACCACAAAACCGCGCTCGAATAAACCGCGCTCGAATAAACCGCGCTCAACTAAACTGCGTAGCTGACGTCATCAACAGGGCGACAACAACGTGGAGATAGAAGCACGCTGTAAACGCTAAACCTAAAATTAACCCCTAAACCTAAACCTAACCCCCCTAAACCTAATCCTAAACCCAACCCTAAACCTAACCCTTAACCTAACCCTAAACCTAACCCTAAACCTAACCCTAAACCTAACCCTTAACCTAACCCTAAACCTAAACCTAATCCTAATCCTAACCCTAACCCTTAACCTAACCCTAACCCTAACCCTAACCCTAACCCTAACCCTAACCCTAACCCTAACCCTAACCCTAACCCTAACCCTAACCCTAACCCTAACCCTAACCCTAACCCTAACCCTAACCCTAACCCTAACCCTAACCCTAACCCAGTGATGGCGAACCTATGACACGCGTGTCAGTGCTGACACGCGTAGCCATTTGGGGTGACACGCACAGGATTTCATGCGATTCATCCTCGGCTCCTGCACGGCCGCCGAGGATGAAAGAATCTGTGCTGGAGGAACGGGGGGGGCGGGACATGTGATCTCCCCCACCCACACTCACTTACTGTATCGCCGCCGCCCCTTTCTGAGCGCAGGGGCTGCTGGTAAGGCGTGCGTGCCGTGCGCACACACGTCATCAGCGTGGCGAAGGAGGACCCGCAGGAGAGGAGCGCGGGAACAGTGCGCGCCTCTCTCCAGTCAGGCCGGCACAGAGAGTCTACTCCTGGGACTGTCGGTTACGACCGCACCACACTTATCTCAGTTCACGGCAGGGCTGTGGAGTCTGCTGCTTCCAGCTCCACGTCCTCATCAACATGCCGCTCCGGCCTGCCCCCGCTATGAATATTCATATTCTTCGCCCTCGCGTCACTAGGAATATTCATAGCAGGGGCGGGCTGGAGCGGCATGTTGATGAGGACGTGGAGCTGGAAGCAGCCGACTCCACAGCCCTTGTTCACGGCACCCCAAACAAGTTCAATAATATCAAGGGCAACATACAAAATCGACTGATGAACAAAGAAGTTACTAAGCAGGTATGTTAAATAATTTGTTTTTGGTTTATTAAATACAATTATATATTGCAATTATACATTTTTGTAGTTTAAACTATAAATTGCGCAAAATTATGTTTTTGTCGAAGTGACACACAACGCAAGTTATGCTCGATTTTTTGCCGATTTTTGACACACCACGCCAAAAAGGTTGCCCATCACTGCCCTAACCCTAACCCTTAACCTAACCCTAACCCTAACCCTAACCCTAACCCTTAACCTAACCCTAAACCTAACCCTAAACCTAACCCTAAACCTAATCCTTACCTTAAGTTGCTTTCAAAGCGCTATTTAAAGCGCCCTTCTTTCTCCGCGCTGGCTGTTGTCGCCCTGTTGATGACATCAGCGACGCGGTTTAATTGGGCGCGGCTTAGTCGGGCACGGTTTTGACAAGTCACGCAGTTTTCCTTATACAGGCAGTTCTTGACTTATGACCACAACTGAGCCCAAAATTTCCATTGTTAATTGAGACATTTGTAAAGTGGCATCTGCTCCATTTTATGCCCTTTCTTGCCAGAGTTGTTAAGTGAATCACTACAGTTGTTAAGTTAGTAGACACAGTAATGGTCATAAATATGAGTCAGATGCCAAACATCTGAATTTTGATCCCATGACCATGAGATGCCACAATGATTGTAAGTATGAAAAATGGTCATACTGTAAGTCACATTTTCCAATGTCATTGTTAACTTTGAATGGTCACTAAATGAACTGTTGTAAGTCGAGGACTACCTGCGTTCAATTTCTTTTGATGTACTTCTGTCTTATGCAACTTCCATGTCTCGTACAGCAGAACACTGAGAAGAATATTCTTATACACAATCACTTCTTTTCTTCAGATAAACTTTCTCTGCAGTTCCTCCCTCTCTCCCCTTCCTCCCCCTCCCTTCTTTTCTTCCTTCCTCTCTCCCTCCTTCTTTTCCCTTCCTTCTTTTCTTCCTCCATTCCTCCCTCCATTCCTCCCTCCCTTCTTTTCATTCCTTCCTTCCTTCCTTCCTTCCTTCCTTCCTTCCTTCCTTCCTTCCTTCCTTTCTTCCTTCCAATTCTGGAGGCTCTAGGTGGCTATACCTATAGCCTTCCTACTATCATTTGCAGCTCTTTAAAATTTCCCTGCATACTGTCTTATTCTTAGTCAACATTCTATCAAGCTACCCAAGTTTCTGGTTTGCTCTGTTTCTTTCTCTTTCTTTTGCCATTTTATTTATAACTTGCTATTATTCATTCTGTTTTGCATTTCAAACACAATCTCTTTGGGCTTTGCTACATGAATGTTTGGATCCAGGCTCCTTATAATATCACACAATATATCTAACATGATTCATTGCAAATCATTCAAGTTCTCAGCCAGCTACATTATTTCATCTGCATACGAATGTGTAAATACATTCATGTCCCCAGCCAACACCCCTCCAAAAGTGCCACAAGCATTTCTTGTATGTTTATGCACAAGTACATTAAACAATGAATTGTATAAAACACATATTCTTATCTTACTCTCTGCTCCACATCGAAGCTTTTGCTTTCCATTGATTCTCATAATTTATATTCCACTACAGACTTATGATCTTAACTGTATTCAGCCTTCATTCAGCCAGAATCAATATTTAACTTCATATTAAAAAAAAAACAATTCAATGTTTCAAGGCTATCTACTCTATCAGATGCTTTTTCCAAATCAACAACTACAGGTATTCCTCAACTTACAACAGTCCATTTAGTAACTCCACAAAGTTACAACACCACTGAAAAATGTGACTTACGGCCATTTTTCACCTTTCCAGCATCCCCAAGGTCATTGATCAAAATTCAGATGCTTGGGCATTGTTTCATACTTATGACTGTTGCTGTGTCCTAAGATCATGCAATCCCCTTTTGCAAACTTCTGACAAGGAAAGTCAGTGAGGAAGCCAGATTCACTTAACAACCGGTTTGCTAACTTATCAACTGCAGTGATTCACTCAACAACTGAGGCAAGAAAGGCCGTAAAATGGGGCAAAATTCGCTTAACAAATGTCTCACTTAACAACAGAAATTTTGGACTCGATTGTGGTTGTAAATCGAGGACTACCTGTATATAGTTTAGTTGTTTACAGGTAGTCCTCTACTTACGACCACAGTTGGACCCAAATTTTCCATTGCTATGCATGGCAGTTGTTACGTGAATTTTGCCCCATTTTACAACCTTTCTGGCTGCAGTTGTTAAGTGAATCATTGCAGCTGTTAAGCAAATCATGTGGTCATTAAGCAAATCTGGCTCTCCCCATTCATTTTGCTTGTCGGAAGCCAGCTGGCAAGGTTACAAATGGTGATCACATGACCTCGGGACAGTCATAAATACACGTCAATTGCCAATTTTGATCACGTGACCTTACAGGTGCTGGAGCAGTCACGTGAAAAACTGGTTATAAGCCACTTTTTTCAGTGCTGTTCTAAGTTCAAAAGGTCACTAAGTGAATGACTGTAAATCTGCATTTCTATATATTTTTCAATGAATTACTAGAGAAAAATAACCTCATTTCCAATGCTTCTGTCCTGCATAAAACCACAGTGCACTTCCCCCCCTTTTTTTTAATAAAAAATAAATAAATTCTTTTATTCGGAATTCTGCCCAGGCATTATTTTTCAGACTATTTTCCCTATAGTCTAAGATTTTCCTTTGGGAAAGGAAACACTAAAAGTATACCTCCAATTTTCAGGCACTTTATTAAACAAATCAGTTCAGCTTAGCCCAGGGGCCAGCAATCTTAAACATTCAAACATTCAGACCCGTTTCTCACAGAAAAGAAAACACCGGGAGCCACAAAATCCTTACCGTGCCTGACTATTTCCTGAACAGTCACAAAACTAGCATACGTAGTTGAATTAAACATTCTGTTTTCTTCTGAAACTTTTCTTTTCTTGGATTTATCCATGGTTGGCTTTCCGGGGTCAAAGAGCTCAATAAATCACGTTCTGGTGGGTGTCACACATTGACAATTGTGATGCATATTTTGAATGACAGGGAGCCGCAGCAGAGGGATAAAAGAGCCACATGCAGCTCCAGAGCCGCAGTTTGCTCACCTCTGGCCTAGCCCAGTTCACAAAGAAACCACAAGCATCTTGTAATACAGTGTTTCTTCCATTATATTGTCAACTCCTTATCATTTCCCAACACGATCAGTGTGAGCACTTCGATCAGTGCATATTATACCTGTGCTCTGTGTGACCCATTGATTACCAGTTTGCTTTTAGGTTCAGTTCAGGGTAGTGATCTATAAAAACCTACAGGGCGTGGGGCCAGGATATTGGAGGGATTGTGTCACCCATCACATCTACGTGTCTATCAGGTCCAGCAGGAAGTGCATTTTATGGGTCCCATTCATAGAGAAATGTCATCTATTGGGACCAGGAGCAGAACTGCTTCATAAATAATTTCAGGTTTTCTATTGTGTCCATTATTTATTCAATTTCCTGACTTTATGTCTTCCGAGAATCTCAAGAGGGCATACTTATTCTTTTCTGCCACAGCATCTCTATGCCACATACACATACATAGGCTTCAAGGGATAATTAGAACTGCAGAAAAAACAATGGCTATCAACCTGCCTTCCATTGAGGACCTGTATACAGAACAAGTAAAAAAGAGAGCTGTGAAAATATCTACAGACCCCTCACATCCTGGACATAAATTGTTTCAACTCCTACTCTCAAAACGACACTATAGGGCACTACACACCAGAACAACTAGACACAAGGACAGTTTCCCCCCCAAAATGCCATCACTCTGCTAAACAAATAATTCCCTCAACACTGTCAAATTATCTAATAAGACTGTATTACTATTATTCTCCTCTTCCTTCCTAGGAGCTATCTCTCTCCTGGAACCTTTCTCTTTCCACTTATGACTATAACCATGTTGCTTGTATCTTTAAAATGTATATTGTTTTATTTGTTTCCTAATATAATTTGATTGCTTATTAGTAACCTATGGCTATCACTAAGGGTTGTGTCTTAGGATTCTTGATGAATGTATTTTATTTTATTTCTCTTTATGTACACTGAGAGCATATGCATCAAAGACAAATTCCTTGTGTGTGCAATCACACTTGGCCAATAAATAATTCTACTCTACTCTACTCTACTCTACTCTACTCTACTCTACTCTATTCTTCTCTACTCTACTCTACTCTACTCTACTCTACTCTACTCTACTCTACTCAGTGACTCTTTCAGATTAAAGAATCTGGGTGCCTTTTTGGACAATAGATTTTTATCAGCATCATAAAAAAACAGAAATAGCCAGGCTCCACAAATGATACAGCAAGTGTTATCAGTTGCTCTGCAAATCAACATCTGGGGAAGGCTGATGTCATAATCTACCACCTTTCTTTCACTGGGCATCAAGATTTGGGCACGAAGCATGCTGTTTGGGGAAATCTGGTGCTGTTGAAATCCACACATCTAAAAAAGTTGCCAAGCTTGAGAAAAAAACCTGCTCTGTGGGATCTCTAAGAGGCTATAATGGATCAGGGACTTTCAGGGTGTCAAAGGACAATGAAGCAACCATTCTCAGCAATGTTCTTCAACTTGCCAACATAACTGAGGTTGAACAAAGTCATCTTTTATGTTTAAGGTGTACCAAGGAAGGCACATATGCCATCTGAAAGAAATGGAAGAAGCTTTGAAATGCGGCATCCTCTGGAAAACTGGGATCCTGTTACTTTCCCCCCCAGTTTTTTCTTCTACCTCAAGATGATTTAAGTAGGTTTATTGCAAAGGCTGGGATCCCACCACATATCTGTTTATGCTTTACTGCATGGTGTGATTTCACCCAGGGAGCTCATCAACCATGGTTTGTGGCTTAAGAATTATGCAATGCCATCTAATTGTGATTTGTTCAACAGGCCACAGTTAAACCCAATGTGAATTTATATGTTGAGTGAGCAGAGTCCTAAAGGAACTGATTTATCTTAAAGAGGAATTATTGAATCTGTCATCTGCACCTCTATAACTGCCTGGTTAGGTTCTGCAACCCAACAAGACAGACACAGACTTCAGAGGATAATCAGAACTGCAGAAAAAACAATTACGGCCAACCTGCCTTCCATTGAGGACCTATAGACCGCATGAGTTAAAAAGAGGGCTGTGAAAAATATTTACAGACTCCTCGCATCCTGGACATAAACTGTTTCAACTCCTACCCTGAAAGCGACCCTATAGAGCACTGCACACCAATTAGACACAAGAACAATCCCCCCCCCCGAATGCCATAACTCTACTAAACAAATAATACTCTCACCACTGTCAAACTATTCACTAAGGCTGCATTACTACTATTATTATTAGTCTTCTCATTGTTCCTGTCACCCATCTCCTCCCAAGTTATGACTGTATGACTGTAACTTTGTTGCTTATATCCTTACAATTTATACTGATATTGATGGTTTCCTGATTGCTTATTTGTACCCTATGACTATCATTAGGCGTTGTACCTTATGATTCTTGACGAATGTATCTTGTCTTTTTATTTACACTAAGAGCATATTGCACCTAAGACAAATTCCTTGTGTGCCCATCCACACTTGGCCAATAAAGAATTTTATTCCATTCCATTGAAGCTGATAGCTTTCCTGGATGCCAATGTTCTTACCAAATCGCAATGCTTATTATCCCTGTGACTTTCTACAAAGTTTCTGTGAATCTCTGCAAGACTCCTTCCCTTCACCCCTCCCAAGGTAAGCCCACATGCGGTAGACCTCCTCAGCTATTCTGTGTCGCCTTCTTTATTCATGAGTCAGTAATATAAAAGATGCGAGCTATTTTTATCTTGTCTTATGCTAAATATAACTGAAGATGTAGAACATCATTTTGCATTATTCAAAGTTCCAGAGCATCTCCTCCATGGCAGGGCTGCCTAAGCAATTCCTTTAACACTCTCCAAGTTTCAGTGCCTGAGTGTGATTTGCTTTTATGAATGCACTGGCAACACACGCTCCTTGGCACAAGGAGGGGAAAACCCCAGTTATTATTCTTAGGTAGTTTTCAAACGCTGGTATAATTATGCTCCTAACAAGCACACTTTTTGCACTCACCACCTTTAGATAATAACAATTATCACTTTAGTGGGTGTTAAAACTGGATTTTTGGAAACTTTTAAAGACTTGTGATATCTATCAAGGAAAAGTGGGCCAGTTGTTTTACTTTATTTATTTATTTATTTGTTTGTTTGTTTGTTTATTTATTTATTTATTTATTTGGGAAGGAACATTTTAACATGGGAGGAAATATGTAAAAATGTCTCCTTTGGGCCTCCTTGACAATGAATGGAAATTTGTGTAAGATCACATAGAAATATCTCTTCTTCTTTGCCCCTCTCCAAGTTGGAGGGCCAGGAGAAATGTGTAAGCCAAACTGATCTGCATCCAAATGAAACCTGGTATAATTATGCCAGGTTTGGCATAATTGGGTTGGACTTGGCCAGTTTTTAGTTTGTGTCAAACTACGACATGCATCTTGGGTGGATGGAGGTTTGCTCAGAAATGGGTAGATTTATTCCTTGGGGCTTTTTGCCCCCCCTGGCAAATGTGCCTTTCATGAATTGAAATCTTAACCTGCTGGCTATCTTTTCCATTGAACTCAGTTAGTCTCCACTATTGCGTTTCTCAGTGGACATGAGTTGGGCGATTATTTTGATTTGTCATAAATCCTGTTCTAAGTTAAGTGACATGGCTTCCATGTTAGTATAAGGCACTACCTGAATTGGATGTGTGCATGTGTATGCACGCGCACACACCCACACCCACACAAAATCCAAAGTGATGAATATGCATAATATTCCTTTCTCCCCCTATTTTCCCCACAACGATGACTCTATGAGATGGAATGGGCTGGGAAAGAATGACAACTAGTTTTCATGTCAGGAGGAGAACTCACCGTCTCCTTGTGATTGGCCCAATATCACCCAATCAGCTTTTATGTCTAAAGAGGGACTGGAGCACACTGTCCCCTGGTTTCTAGCCTAATGGTTCTATCTTGAACCACTAAGGTACACAACATACACCCTATCTCCTTCTCACTCACTCATTCCCCCTCTCCCTTTCCTTCTCCCTCCCTCTCCCACCCTCTCACCCTCTCCCTTCTCTCTGCCTTCCCTCCCTCTCCCCCTTCTCTCCTTTTCTCTCCTCCCTCCCTCCCTATCCATCTCCCTCCTTCTCCCCACTTCTTCTATCCTCCCTCCCTATCCATCTCTTTCTCCTTTTCTCTTTTCTTCCCCTCTCTCCCTCCCTCCCACCCTATCCCCCCTCCTTTCCTCTCCTTCCCTATCCATCTCCCTCCCTCTCCCCACTCTCCCTTTGTCTCCTCCCTCCCTATCAATCTCCCTCCCCCTTCCCCTCCCCATTTCTCTCTCTCCATCCCTATCTCTCTCTCTCTCCTCTCTCCCCTCACTCTCTCCCTCCCTCCCTATTGTTAGGTAAGCTCCCCATGGGAAGAATGAGTGCATTCAGAGAAGCATTGTAAGAGTGGTGTTGGAGAACACACAAACCAGCATACAGAGACACTGCAGTTTAAATACGTTTTTACATTCGTGGAAATAGAGGTATCAGAGTCCATCCAACAGTCCAAGTCATACACAGTTAAGACAGTCAGTCATCAACGTCTTTCAGTTTAGGGATAATCAGCATCTAACAGTGATTCTGGCTCCATCTTATGGCTGATTAAGGAAACAGCAACCAATCACATTTACAGCATGATTTAAAGAAACATGTACAGCATTGTTACATGATTTATATATTGCCAACCCAACCATTAGATTATATTCCTAACATTCTCCCCTTTGGGTAGGACAATGTATAAATCTTACAATCTTAATCCGTATTCCTCGCAACAACGTTTATGCTTTATATTACCTTGGGCCTTAGTAAAATGGTCTGCAATGTTATGTTTAGACATGCAGTGAAACTAATTTACCATTCACACTTTGCCTTACATTTAGATATCTTAGATCAGTGTGTTTTGACCTAGTTTTTACAGCAAGATTGGATGCCATCTGAATTGCTGCTTGATTGTCTTCATAAACAATAGGCTCTCGTATGTCAATCCCCATATCAAGTACGAGTTGTTTATAACAAACCAAATCCGTACATAATAATGTCAAACATGAGAATTCAGCCTCCATAGTTGATAGACTTAAATGTTTTTGTCTAATAGACCACCATTCAATTAGTGCTTTCCCCAGGAATACAACAAACCCTGATGTTGATTTCCGTATAGACACATCTGTAACAAAACTTGCATCAGCATATGCAGTTAAGCTCAGATCATCCTTAGGTTCTAAATACAATACATAATGTATCATTTGCTTAAGATATCTTAATATCCTCTTAGCAGCTTGCCAGTGCCTTTCAGTAGGTTCAGCATTAAACCTGGCTAATTGATTTACACTATATGTTATGTCGCTCCTTGACCAATTACTAAGATAAGATAAGCTACCAATGAGAGATTGATAAATACCTTTATCAAAAACAGGGCTTTGTATGTCATTGTGGCTAAACTCTTGGCCCATTGGAGTTTTTGCCGGTTTACACAGTTCCATCCTAAACGTTCTGAGTAGCTTTAAAACCTATCTTAGTTAACCTTTAACTATACATTGATTCCATTCATATCCTGATTGCTTCAAGCCATAAAGACTCTTTTTCAACCTCCAGCAATCAGTTTTACTATCAGTTTTGAATCCTGCACGCTTCTGTAAATATATAGTATGTTGCAACGGTGCATGAAGATATGTTGTCTCTATATCTAAATGATTAACTATATATTCATTCTTAGCTGCCCACACTAATGCTGCACATAATGTTGTAGCCTTTAAACTAGGTGCGAAGACCTCATCATAGTCATTGGCTGACTGAGCAAACCCTTGTGCAACTAACCTGGCTTTATGGGTTACAGTCCCATCTACACTATTTTTAATTTTGAAAATCCATTTACAATCAATGACATGTTTACCTGGTGGTAACTTTACATTTTCATATACTTCTAACTTTTGCAATGATTTTAATTCCTTTTCCATTGCATCTTTCCAAGCTTTCTGTTCCTCAGTTGGATATAGAGTTAATTCTTGGTAATTAGCAGGAACCTTATTTGCCTGACATGCTATAGACACCTGATACCTGTCAGGTGGTCTCGTTACATGGGTTAAACGTCTAGGTATTTCAGGACTCACCAGTGGTATACCCTGCTCTTGTTCTTCCTGTAACTGTTCTTCTTCCTTAATTTCTTTAATTACTGGTTTTACTACCTCATCATTAGGGACTACTTGGGTGTTGATTATTACATTATCATTTGTTTCTAATTTATTCCACCCCACCTGTTCTATAAATCTAGCACTAGCGCTACAGTAAACCTTAGCTGTGCCTTTCTCCCAAAACCTAAATGATCTATGGTTAGCCTCATATCCTACAAAAAATAACTGTCAAATAACTGTCAAGCTCTATGTTGCCCTTTCAGTCTCACTTGTGATGGTATATGCACCCATGCTGGGGCTCCAAAAGTATGTATGTAACTCAAATCTGGTTTTTTGCCATGCCACCTAGTGAATGGCAATTCACCGGTTGTTGTATTCGCCACACTATTTAAAACATGGTTACTACACATCATAGCTTCACCCCACAGTGTTTCCAGCAAACCTGAATCAGCTATCATAGTTCGAGCCATGGCCTGTAATGTTTGCCCCCTTCGTTCTACAAACGAGTTATGTTGTGGCCTATAAGGAGCAGAACGTTTATGCTTGATTCCAGCTGTTTTTAACATTGTTTGGAATTTATAATTGGTAAACTCCATCCCATTATCAGTAACTACAGTAATAACCTTGCCTTTCATCTTTCTTTCTGCAAATCTCAGCCAATTAAAGAAATTCTGAAGCGTTTGTTTTGTTTTTCATTAAGTAACAGAAACCGCATTGTGAATAATGATCCATGATACTCAAAACATAACAGGCACCTCCCAAACTGGGTTTCTTAGGTCCTATTATATCAGCAAAAACAACCTCCAGAGGTTCCTTTGTTTTAAAACCATTCAGTCCGTTTGCTGAAGTAACTTTGCTTTTCTCCTGATTGCAAATATTGCAGTTTAAATATTTTCCTCATGGTTTTACTTTTACTCCTTCTGCCAACTTAACAGTTTGTTGCAGCATCTTGAAATTAATGTGCCACATGCATCTATGTAATAAATGTATGCCTTCATCATGGGGTTTAACATTATGATAAGCTGTGTTAGCCATCTGGCCATCCAGTATAACATACAAACCATGTTTTAAAGTAGCAGTAACCCTGTTACCCTCCTTTTCAATAATACAGATATCTCCCCTAAGGTTACCTAAAGGTTACCTCATAGCTAATGTTAACCAGAGCCCTAACCGATAGTAAGTTGAATTTCAGGTTAGGTACATATAACATTGGTAACTGCATTTAGGAATGAACAGTATGCGTTACCTTCACCAGATGTCCTCATCTTCCATCCATTTGTCAAGAATACTTGTTCCTTGCTAGTGGTCATTTTTACAAACCTTTTTCTATCTCTAGCAATGCACTGTGATGCTCCACTATCAACAACCCACAAATCATGGTTTACAGGTGCATTGCTAGATATAGTCAAAGTAGACATAGCTATGTTGACATTAGCATTTTTCCTAGCTCTTGCCTTTTTACAGAATCCAGCTATATGTCCCTTAGCCCCACAAGAAAAACATTTTCGAACAGTATAGGCAGTAGAAGGTGACTCCTCATGTTGTGGTGGTTTCTCTTGCAGTTGTTCCCTCTCCATCCTTCTTCTTGACTCTTCCAACAGTCGTGTAGTAATGTCAGTCAATATTAGTTCATTTCAGGTTAGGACTTCAAGAGCAGATACAAAAACATCATAACTCTCACGCAGTGAGGAGAGTATGATATAAACTTGATGTAGTTCAGAAAAAATTAGTTCTTTTTCATGTAGCTCCTGGAAAACCCCTTTCATAAAGTTTAAATGAGCTAACATGTCTCTATCTTTCAGAAGATGCACCCTAAACAGTTTGCATGTAAAATGTATGTGTGCACCTACAGTGTCACATACATAAATGCTCTTCAAATTCTCCCAACTTCTTGCAGCAGAATTTTCTCCACAAATATGTACTAATTGTTGATCATTCAGTGTTAGACCAATTATATACAACGCCCGTTCGTTGCATCACTGAAAATCTGCTATCTTCTTGGCATCATCAATGTTATCTGGATCCCAAGCAGTTACATCCAGTGGATTCTGTTCAGCATCCCATAAACCTTCCCTACGCAGGAGTAGACTGCACTTCATAGACCAGGAAACATAATTTGTTCCATCCAACCAGGTTATCATCAATAGGCTTGTTGATGGGTTGCTCGCCATCTTCTCCAGGATAGTAACAATCACTAACGAAACAGCTGTCTGTATGCGGTATTGCGTAACAACACCAACTCTCCTTTAACTATGTCAGGTATAACCTGGGCCCATAACCAGTGTTAGGTAAGCTCCCCGATGGGAGAGCGAGTGTGTTCAGAGAAGCAGTGTGAGAGTGGTTTTGGAGAACACACAAACCAGCATACAGAGACACTGCAGTTTAAATAGGTTTTTACTTTTGTGGAAATAGAGGTATCAGAGTCCATCAAACAGTCCAAGTCATACACGGTTAAGACAGTCAGTCATCAACGTCTCTCAGTTAAGGAATAATCCAAATAACATAGTCCATAATCATACAAATAGTCTGGTACACAAAGTTTGCTAGCAGTTGCATAACTTACAATAGCTCACGCTGATCATTGTACGGCATCTCTAACAGCCAGCTTCCAAACACTCAGATCAGATCAGCATCTAACAGTGATTCTGGCTCCATCTTATGGCCGATTGAGGAAACAGCAACCAATCACATTTACAGCATGATTTAAAGAAACATGTACAACATTGTTACATGATTTATATATTACCAACCCAACCATTAGATTATATTCCTAACACCTATCCATCTCTCTCTGCCTCTCTCTTTCCTTCCCCTCCCTCCCTCCCACCCTATCTCCCTCCCTTTCTCTCCCTCCCTTCCTCCCTCTCTGTCCATCTCTTTCTCCCTCTCTCTTTCCTTCCCCTCCCTCCCACCCTACCCCCTCCATTCCTCTCCCTCCCTCCCTATTCATCTCCCTCCCTCTCCCCACTCTCCTTTTGTCTCCTCCCTCCCTAGCCATCTCCCTCCCCCTCCCTCTTCCCCTCCCCATTTCTCTCTCCTCTCTCTCTCCATCCCTATCCATCTCTCTCTCCTCTCCCCTTTCTCTCCCTCTCCCTCTCTCCCTCTTCTATCAAAAATTACATTTAGAGGGGATAAAAAGTAGTCAGCCATTAAGTTTTTTGAACAAAATCATCAATTTTCTCAGTGGAGGAACAATACAATGGATACCAGAAAAGAAAAATGAAATCAAATTCAACCAAAAATATTAAAAATATTTGCATGGTATGCTCTGATATCCATTTGATACAGTGTTAGATTTCAGACAAATGACTTTGTGGAAAGTGATTGACTGATGATCTA
Source organism: Thamnophis elegans (assembly GCF_009769535.1). NCBI lineage: Eukaryota > Metazoa > Chordata > Lepidosauria > Squamata > Natricidae > Thamnophis > Thamnophis elegans. Next base: position 11,356,150 of record NC_045558.1, read on the forward strand.
TTACAGAGGTGGCATTCAGCAGATTCTGAACAGTTCTTGAGAACCAATAGCAGAAACTTTGAATACTTCGGAGAATCAGTAAATACCACCTCTGACTGCCCAGGCCCCCATCTATTCTCTATCTCCTGAGTCCAAGCGGATTGGGAGGAAATGGGGATTTTGCAGTATCCTTCCCCTGCCACGCCCACCAAGCCATGCCACGCCCACCACCAAGCCATGCCATGCCCACCAAGCCACGCCCACAGAACCAGTAGTAAATTTTTTTGAATCCGACCACTGATCTGTTGTATCCACTGATTGTCACCCTCCCCCA